>NW_004955414.1:26430862-26479907 GCF_000276665.1 Chinchilla lanigera | reverse complement strand
CTGCCTTTGCTATTCTAGGTCTCTTTGGGTTCCAGCTCCACGTTTTGATGGAGCCTCCACTGTGCTTTTTTTAATGGATGGGTTGCTATTTACTGACACGTTCAAGATATTTGGTTTTCCTCATCCATTTTCTCGATGAAGCCTCAGATGCTGCTGTGTTGAAGAACAGGCCTCTTAAGCCAGCTATTTGCTTGTCCTTTCCTACAAATAGCTCCTTTAAAATAAAATTCCATCACAGGTCTCTTTACCCATAAGGACACTTGGGTATTAGTTCTTTGGGAGAGAGAGGGATCTAAAAGCTCCCTTGTCTCAGCAGCCTAGGAAATGAAGACTATGTGGCCAGAGGGAAAAGAAATACAAGAGCTCTTGCCAGTAGAATCCTATAGACTCACCTGAGCTCCGTGGGCATAGTGAAAAGATTGTGAGCATTAGAAGTATACAGATCAGTTTCAAGTCCCAGTGTGTGACCTAGAGCAAGTTATACCTTATGAACTTGAGTATTATTAATATTATAGTATTATTGTTTCTAAGACACTAATGACAAGCATTTAAAAAAAAAACAAACTAAATTCTCTGAGCCAAACTAACTCTGATTGGCATGTCCAAGGACATTCCTGCAGGGCTGGGGATTTAGCTCAGCGGCAAAAGCGCCTGCCTGGCAAGCGCAAGGTCGTGAGTTCGGTTCCTGGTACCGGAGAAAAACCAAAAAACAAAAACAAGGACATTCCTGCTTTGAAGGATCTGTCTGAAGGACCAGCAGTTGTCCATAAAGGCAGCATAGTATACCAGGAAAATATTTTCATCTCACCAGCCATCTCTGCTTAACACTGCCCTCAAAAGGATTCTAAGGTCACCTCTGGACTCATGGGAAAGAAAGCCCTGACAATGGATGCAACAGTGGAGTCTAGCACCATGCATGTCATCCCTGATGTTGACTGAGAGCGCTGAACTTAAAAGTCAGTTCTTGGAGGAAAGAACATGTCCTCACTCTTGGTTTAGTTCAAAAAAAAAAAAAACCACAGTTGCAGATCCCTTCAAACATGTATTTCTTACAACACAAGGAACCAGGCTGTGGATAGGATTGAGCTTTATCCTCCTTTGTTCTAATTCGAAGAATAAGAAAGCAGAGACTGGGGTATGCTCTGCTTATCCAGAAAACAGACCAGACTAACCAAATCAAGTCATGTTGAAAGTTTCTGCTCAGACATAGTATATGTTATATTGCTCACATTTCATTGGTCAAAACAAGCCATAGGGGCAACCCCCAAATCAATGGAAACAGGGAGAGAAGGTCACCTATGCCGGAACAGAGACAAGAGGAAAAAGTCAAAGAACTGGGGCTGTTCAGAGAACATTTGGGTTTAAAGGAAGAGATATAAGGAAACCAAGTAAAGGGAAAGTAGATCCACAATAGAAGCTCTAGAAAAACATCAAGAGGAAGTTTATGAGGAGGTGGGTTGGATTCCAGGATGTGCCACAGGGATAAGCATATGTGTTCAAGACCTGCAGAGGGTTCAGAGCTCTCAAAACAAGGAATGAGTGAAGGTTACAAACGTCTGGAAAATAAGGACTATGTCATAATGGTAAAATGTGTGGACAGGTGTCTTCTAGGATAGTAGTTTTAACAGGAAGCCAAGCACTATGAAATCACTGAATAAATACTTATTGATTACATCCAGGTCACTGGATACCATGCCAAATGGTGTAGGTATGCAGGCGTACAATGGAAGAGTCACAGTTTCTGTATTCATAAAGCTGAGATGAACAGTGGCAACAGACAACCAAATCTTAACTGGATATTCAATGTTCTGTTAATCCAACAACACTTTCCTAACATTCATTTGCTTCTCTTTTCTTTTAAAGAGAAGCAAAAAAAAAATAATAACAAAATAACTGCTAGATTAAAAAACATAACAGAAACCAGTAGGAACCCAGAGAGAAGATGGGAAAAGAAATAGAGAAGAAGACTGGGAAAAGATCAGAAATGACACCTAGCATTCACTTCCCAACATTCAAAATAACTACTTGCCAGTTCTCCCTCTTCATATTCATTTCCCCCTTATCTGCCCCTATAACCAACCCATAAGCTACCCTCATACTTCATTTTTTTAAAAAGACAATAGATTTCCTTCATCTTTTCATCAACAAAGTACCAACCTATGCACTTGGTACACTCTCTGCTTCCTTCTGTCACGATGGGCAAAAAAAAAACATCCCTGGCCCATCTGGATCACATCTCCTCGTATAGTCTCGGTCTTCACTCCTGCAATTATCCCTTTTCTCCCTTGTGTTCTCCCTCCCTACTGGGTTATTTGTGTCATTACACAAATACATTATAGTTGGGAAAGGGCAAGACAGAGTTTCCCCTTCTGAGAAGAATCTGGAACGTGATGAGAGTCCATTTTAGTGTCATAGTGACCAGAGAGCCCTACTGATACTTAGTGGAAACCAGGATGCTAACTGTGCTCCATATTTAAAAAAAAAAAAAAAAGGAAAAGCCAGGCATGGTGGTGCACGCCTGTAATCCCAGCACTCAGGAGGCTGAGGCAGGAGGATCATTGTGAGTTCGAGACCAGCCTGGGCTACAAAGTGAGCTCAAGGCCAGTCTGAACTGCATAGGGAGACCCTGTCTCAAAAACACCAAAAAAGAAAGAAAGAAAGAAAGAAAGAAAGAAAGAAAGAAAGAAAAAATCTCTTAACCCTCCCAACCTTCTCCTACTGCTTATCAAACTGTTCACAGGAAAACTTCATTTGTCTCTACTCCCTCTTTTCACAGTCTGTCCTCCACCTGCTCCAGTCACACCCATCACTTGCCAGAATCCACTCTCTTCAGCACTACCAGTGACACCTAGATTGTCAACTCAGCGGTCACATCACGACCTTTATATTATTTGACATCTCACAGCATTTGAACCAAATGACCATTCTTTTCTTCTTGAATGATTTCTAAAATAAGTTCCTCAAATTCACAGCACCAGAGTAGAACCCTTGATTTATTCTCCTCACCCAAGCAACTGACTCTGAAAATAACAAAACAAAACAAGGGGCAGGGGATTTAGCTCAGCGGCACAGCGCCTGCCTGGCAAATGCCAGGTCATGAGTTTGATTCCCAGTACCAGAAAAAAAACCAAAACCAAAAAAGAAACAAAACAAAACAAAACAAATCTATTGCTCTTTTTTCCCTTGTCTCATGAAAAACTATCCTAGTATTCAGACCAAAAGCTAAACACACACACGCACACTCCAAGAGTTA
Source organism: Chinchilla lanigera (assembly GCF_000276665.1). Classification (NCBI taxonomy): domain Eukaryota; kingdom Metazoa; phylum Chordata; class Mammalia; order Rodentia; family Chinchillidae; genus Chinchilla; species Chinchilla lanigera. The sequence goes on along the minus strand of NW_004955414.1, from coordinate 26,476,654 downwards.
TCCCCCGGTCCTCTCTCTTCTTCTCTATGTAAATCCACCAGTAAATTCTATCCAGTCTATACCCAAAATGTATCTCACAGGTCTGCCCTCATGTCCACTATTATGTCTCTGGTCTAAGTTATCAGCATCTCTTGCCTGGACTATAGAACAAGCCTCACTGCTCTCCCTGTCTTTTCTAGGACTCACCCTTTATACAGCTCCCAGAGTGATCTTTTAACAATGCAACTCTCATATTTAAAACTCTTCCCTGCACTTTTTTTGTCTTACTGAGAATAAAATCCCCAGCTTTACCCTATGCTACAAAGTCTTATATGAACTGACCTTTACCCACTTCTCTGACTCCACTGGTACTACTATTTTAGTAGTAAAATACCAGTGTCATCCATATCCTTTTGTGTACCAAATGTTAAGTAAAAAGATACTGTTAAAGTAAATGCTGATCACTCTAGATTGTTGAGAGCCTCTGACCACAAAGATAAATAAGGATATTATACATTGATAGAAATCTATCCATCAAGAAGATACAACAATCATAAACACATATATACTTGAAAACAGAGACTCAAAATATTTGACCAAAACTGACAAAACCCAAGGCAGAAATAACAGTTCTACAATAACCACTGGAGACTTTAACACCCCCACTTTCAATAATAGATAGAACAATTAGCAGAAGATCAACAAGGAAATAAAGGATTTGGATAGTACTATAAACCAACTAGACCTAACAGATATTTAGAACACACCACCCAACAACTGCAGAATGCGTATTTCTAAGTACACAAACATGGAATATTCTCCAGGATAGTTCAGATACTAAGCCACAAAACAAGTGTCAATAGATTTTTTTTTTTTTTTTTATCTTTTTGAGACAAGGTCTAGCTATGCAGTTCAGGCCGGCCTTAGACTCATTTTGTAGCCCGGGCTGATTTCAAACTCACAACAATCCTCCTACGTCAGTCTCCTGAGTGCTGGGATTACAGGCGTGCACCACCACACTGTCTATCAATAGATTTAAATCATATGAAGTATCTTCTCTAACCACAATGGAATGAAACTGTAACTAACAGAAGGAAATCTGGAAATATATCAAATATGTGGAAATTAAACAACACACCCTTGCTGGGCGTGGTGGTGCACTCCTGTAATCCCAGCACTGGGGAGGCTGAGGCAGGAGGATTGTTGTGAGTTCGAGACCAGCCTGGGCTACAAAGTGAGCTCAAGGCCAGCTTGAACTGCACAGCAAGACCCTGTCTCAAAAGACAAAAAAATAAATAAATAAATAAAACCACACCCTTGGGGGCTGGGGATTTAGCTCAGCGGCACAGCACCTGCCTGGCAAGAATGAGGTTGTAAATTCAATTCCCAGTACAGGGGCAGGGGGGGTGGGGGGGGGATAGATAACACACCTTAGCAATCTATGGATCTAGGAAGTGCTTGGAAATTTTTTGAAAATCCTGCCTCCCAGCAATTCATGCCTATAGTACAACTACCTTAAGGTCTTAGAAGAAACAGGATGTCTAGGAAATGGCATGTCACTGTACAGGTCAGTTTTGGCTTCATAACAAACCAAATAACAATGAACTTTCTCATGCTCAAAGGTCTTCAGATTGGCTGATAGCCATGTTTTGGGCCTTCTGTCTGTTTCTATAGAAAAGTTGGGGGCAACCCACTCAGGCCCCCTTTCTGTCCCTTTCTTGGACAGAAGCTTTCTTTCCTTCAATAAATATGTTCTGCTCTTAACTTCCATTGTTCCTAAAATTCATTCCTCAATTTTAGAGAACACGAACTCATCCCAGATATCATTCAGGTTGGGAGTTTCTATTTTCCTATATCATGAACAACAGAAGATGGTGTGTGTGTGTGCGTGTGTGTGTGTGTCTGTGTGCGTGAGAGAGTTGGACAAAATAGGTTTTTTATATCTTTGGTGTCATTTTTTAAAAATGAATTCCTTTTGTGATGAAAAACTTGAGGGAAATGAATTTCAGTCTCTTAAGAATAGTCATTGCTTGGTATCTAAGGGAGATGGTTTCAGGACCACACAGGCAACCCAAATCTACAGATGCTCAAGTCCCTTATATAGAACAGAATAGTATTTTCTGTAACCTATGCACATCCTCCTGTAGAATTTAAATCATGTCTACATTGCTCATAATGCTTGGTACAATGGAAATGCTATGGAAGTAGTTGTTACATTGTGGTTTTTAGGGAATAAAGAAAAAAGTTTGTACATGTTCAGTACAGCTGCAATTCTTTAAAACATATTTTTCATTTGTAGTAAGTTGAATTTGTTGACCAGGAAGGCCATCTATATACATTCATGGCCCATCAGGAAGCACTTTGGTAAAAGGAACAGGTTTTAGATTCAGCCAAAGTGGGCCCACATTTTGGTACCATCACTAACTGGTTGATATTGAGAACTGAGAACGTGTTCTCTCTTCTGTAGAGGAAGGAGTTTAAACTTGATAAGCTCTTTCTAGCTCCAAAATTCTGCAGCACAATGTCTCTTAATGTTCTGAATACTATTATACAACATTTCACTTTTGCCCTCCAGAAATTATTTTATGCTATAAAGGTTAATAAGTAATGAGCTAACTGGATTTGAACTCTAAGTGTTAGTTCTGTTCTAAATGTTTTTTGCGTATATCTTATTAGATAAAGACATGAAGGAGGAGGGACATCAAATTAAATATGTTGGATGTTCATTATGTTACATCGTTTGTGATATGAAAGATATGGACAGGCTGGGCGTGGTGGCACACACCTGTAATCCCATCACTCGGGAAGCTGAGGCAAGAGGATCATCGTGAGCTCAAGAACAGCCTGGGCTACAAAGTGAGCTCAAGGCCAGCCTGAACTGCATATCGAGACCCTGTCTCAAACACACACACACACACAAAAAAAAAGATATGGACAATTTAGATCACTGAGCTGTCTAACCCGAGCAAAACCTTTGGTAGTCAATTTTTAGGAATTGTAGTCACTAAAGCACCAGGCTCCTTTATTTTAATTCTTCCATATTTTCAAAATTTCTATAAGCAATACACAAATTATTCCCATTTTTACAAGGCCCTGCAGTCTTGGTGATCAGTTAAACAGGAGGTGGAGTGAAGTGACTGCAGTTTTGCAGGGTCTCCATGGACTGGAATAGATTCGTGATCACAGATTGGAAATCGTTGAATGAGTGGCATGGGCAGGAGAAAGCACAGAGATTTATTTTTCAACTTGGAAAGAAATGAGCAGTGCAAAGTGGAGGCCAGCATATCTCTACATTTGATAAATGAGTGTAGGGGCTGGGGATTTAGCTCAGCGGCAAAAAGCGCCTGCCTGGCAAGCGCAAGGTCATAAGTTCGGTTCCCGGTACCGGAGAAAAACAAAAAAAACAAAAAAAAAAAAAACAAAAAAAAAAGATAAATGAGTGGAAAGCACCTGTTAAGAATAAAATTAATTTATATTATGTAGGATTTTACCTTAACATAAAGTCCTACATTTTATAGAAAAAAAAGAATTTTAAAGAAGAAGAAAAGTTGAAATAGGCTGAAGGATAAATGCCCCTATCCCACCCCAAAACATTTTCTTCTCATGGCAGAAGACAAAAGTTCATACAGCAATAAGGAGAGGAACACAATTCCACTTAAGGCCTGTGCTCAGATCTTCATGAGGTCATTCTGCCCCCCACGATCATTGGCCAAAGTAAATCACACAGCCAAATCAACATTAATAGGAAAGGGAAGAATACTTAATCCTGTTGTAGAGATTAGAAGAAAAGGAATAGGTATTTGCTGAACAATAATCTAGTCTTCCGCAGCATCATGGAGAAAAGCTTTGAAAAATGTTGTTTTTGTTACTGGATGCTCAACAATATCTTCCTATGAACCATGTTGGTTGAATTATAAATAAATGAGTAAGACTCATCTTCTTGCTGAATTTGTAACTATGACAAACTGCTTGGAAATTTTACATTCTTTGGCAGCCATAGTGGTGCATGTCTATAATCCCAGCACTCAGGAGGCTGAAGGAGGATTGCAGCAAACTCGAAGCCAGCCTGGGCTACATGGCAAGACCCCGTGTCAGAAAAAAAGCAAATTTTTAAATTCTTCACACCAATTTTACCCAGATTCATCAGCTCAAGAAGAACTTTTGTTTCAATGCAGTTTCCTTTCCAGTCCTGAATAGAACTTTTTAAAATGTACCATATATCAAAACACCAAAGGTGAGTCTGATATCATTAATAGAAGTTGAATAAATATACCTTTCCTGAAAACCTTCCTAAAAAAAAATCTCTCAGACATCTGAATTTTTATTTATTATACAAAACTTCAACCTTCAGAAGCAATCATTGTGAATTTTATCTCTGCTGAAGTAAAAACTATCCACTATAAATACAATATGGAGACAAATCTTCCTTGGCCTTTGAAGACCTTGACGTGTTATTAATATTTGCATACACACCCTACTGATTGTGAAAGATGACATTATCCTGAATTTTGCATTATTAGGTCAATTTATAGTACATAGCATCCTTTCATGCTATGATACCTTTTCCAATATTTCTCCCACAAAGATTGCCATCAATTTGCTTGATTTAGAACTTGGTAAAAAGAAAGATATTTTTATATTAATCTCAAGCCAGAAAATATGAAATCATAAAAACGTACTGGAAAAGATAGACATTTTTAAACAAGACCTTAAGAGCCAGACCTAATTCTTGTTGCCAAATTCAATGAAGAATTGTTTGGAGTAAAAACAGAACATTATTCTGAGATTCAGCCAACTACAAGGGCTGATACACCACGACATCTCTGGCTTGTGTAACCTCCTTGCCCTTGAAATGAACTTTGGAGGAAAATCAGTTCAGCCAATGCTGACAATGGTAAGAGTGCATTTTCAAGTCACAAAGTACCTGAAACCTTACTGGTCAAGTCAACTAATTGGAGGAAAATTCATCTAAATTGATGAAAGTCCAAATTCTCATTATTTCCAGATACAAGAAATACTTTTGGATTTTAAAAAGTGACAAATGGAATCAAGGCTTTTTCCATTTCTCTTCCCAAAAATGCCACTAAAACAATAAAGACAGAGAAAGAAAAATAAATAACAATACTAGAAAAATTGGGAAGGATTTTATCACTCTCACAAGAAAGGCTGAATTCTAGAAGGTACGAAGTAGGTAAGAGAAATAAAACCCTTGATATATATTTGAAAATTATGTCTACATGTGAATATTTGACTTACTGAGCAAAAATGATAAAAGGATAGTTAGTGCCAGAGTTGAGCACCCCACAGGTACCCACCCTACTTACTGAGGGAAGTACCCCAAAACACACCATTTGTAAAAAATCAGAGTCGGGCATGGTGGTACACACCTGTAACCCCAGCACTCGGGAGGCTGATGCAGGAAGATTTGTGCAAGTTAGAGGCCAGCTTGGGCTGCATAACTGAGTTCAAGGCCAGCCTGAACTGCATAGTGAGACGTTGTCTCAAAAAGACAAAAACAAAAAAAAAGAAAGAAAATCAGGCTCAGCATAGCAGGAGTACAAAAAAAGAGTAGGCTGGTTTACATTTTAGAATTGTGTCACTTTCTCATACGCTGAATCTATACACCAGCAGTTCTCAATGTGTAAGGCCTGTGAGTTTAAAAACAAGATGTTATTTGTCTTTTTCACTATGCTGACATTTGTACTGAAAGGGCAAATATTTGTGGGTAAAACTGCTGCAGCCTTAAAAACCACCTTAATGACTGTACTGCTATAACACAATACATGAGACTGAGTGATTTATAAAGAACAGGAATTTTCTCATAGTTTTAGAAGCTGAGAAGTCCAAAGTCAGGGGCACTGGCTGACTACAGCCTGGTTTCTTTCCTTCCAAGATGGTTTCTTGGACACTTTGTCCTCCAGAGAATAGTAACACCATTTCTCACACAGCTGAACAAAAACCATAGAAACCCACTCCAGCAAGCCCCTTTCAGAGTGACATTAATCCATTAACCCTAAAAGCCTTGCTGGCCCCATCATTTTATACTGTTGCACTGGGGATAAGTTTCTAACACATGAATTTTGGAAGAGACAAAAACACTCAAGCCATAGGAAGCACCTAACTGCTGTTAACAGTCCTATATGCTGCATCACCAAGCATTGCAGAAGAAAAAAGCAAAAGCCAATTTCAAAAAATGCCCTTGATGAAGCAGTAAAAATTATTTATGTTACTAAAATCTTTTTAACATTCTGTGTGTCCAAATGGAAAGTATATATCACCTCGATGGAATACCATAATCTTATTATTGTCTCAAGAAAAAATTCTGGTATAATTGTTTTAGTTGCAGGTTGAATTTGTTGCTTTTTTCATGAGCCACCACTTTTTCTTCAACAGCCAGATTATAGTAATTGAGATGTGGGCATTTGTCAGACATTTTCTCCAAAATGAATGAAATGGTCTACCATTGCGGTAGAATGAGGTCTACCATTGGTCTACCATTGGTAGGTAGACACCTACCCTTAGGCCAATCCTGTGAGTTCATACATATCCACTTTCTTCTCCTAATGCCCTGGGATTTATAAGTGTAGGCCCTGAAAACAACTGACAGTACTAGTTGCCAATGATATCATTTAAGCTTTCCATGAAAAGTAGAGTTTGGGGAAATTTATATATGCCGCTTATGTGTGTGACCATGAGTATGATATCCTGATACTTACTTTTTTCATGGCATCAGTGTTCATATTAATGAGCACGGTTCTTTTAAAGTCATATAATGAGATGTATTAACATTAAAAGCTATGCAATCCAGTTAACTTAATATTTTCCAAGTAACCAGTAGATGATATTACAAATCATACAGGAACAATTGAAAATTGCAGGTACAAAACAGATCACAAGACTTTAATGTAATAGGATACAAAATGTTCACTGCTGTAGTTTTAGATTCTATGTGGGACCCATTCTTTAAAACACATGCAGGGCTAGGGATATAGGTCTGCGGCACAACTACCTGCCTGGCAAGCGCAAGGTACTAAGTTTGATTCCCAGTACCAAAAAACAAAACAAAACAAAACAAAATGCACTTGTCAAGATTTAGCATCATATCAAAGAAGATTATCCACGTTTGTCTGAAAAACATTAAAATGCTCCTCCATTTTTCAAGTAGATATCTGTGTCATGCTTGATTTTCTTCATGTAATTCAACCAAAGCAATAAATTACAATCGATTGCCTGACGACACAAATATGAGAATCCGTCTTCTGCTGAACTCATTAAATAGGTTTGTAAAAAGGTAAAATTGCTGTTCTCATTTCTATTTTGAAAAGCATAGAATTTTTCAAATGTTATTTACATTAACATCGAAAAATTGTTTTAAAATAATTTTCATTCTCTAATGTTAATTTTTTTTTTTTTTTTTTTTGGTTTTTTTCCAGTACCAGGAATCGAACTCATGACCTTGAGCTTGCCAGACAGGTGCTGTGCTGCTGACCTAAATCCCCAGCCCCTCTAATGTTAATTTCTAATCAGCAACTATCAATAGACATAATTCTCACCAAAAACAAAGAAGGAGGAGGAGAAGGAAGAAGAAAGGAAGGAGAAGGAGAAAAAAAGGAAGAAAGTAAGCAAGCTGTTCGGGATCTCAATCATTTTTTAGAGTGTAAAATGGTCTTGAGGTAAATTTAGAGAATCAGTGCTGCAGTGGGCGTAAAAAGGAGATGGAGATGTGGACAGGGACCACTGACAGTGACCCAGCTGCAACCCAAACGGGAGGGAGGGTGATGCAGCATAACAGGAAGTCCTTCAAGTCTGTCTCCTACTCACTTCAATTTCTCCATACCTTTTATGGGGCTGAAGTCCTGAGGGAACCAGGGCATACTCAGCATACATTAGCAGATGCTGGGAGTGATAGTTTGAAAGCAGGTTTGGGAAAGCAAATGAAAGAGTTCCCATACAACCCATTTACACACAGGGCTGCTGGCCTGGCCCCATACAGATCTGAGAAAACCAGAAAGGCCAAATGAATAACCTGTACTGAAAAGGGAAGAAAATTATCCAGTGTCAGTTTATGACTCACTACCCTTAGGCCAATACTGTGAGTTCATCCATATCCACTTTCTTCTCCTAATGCCCTGGGATTTATAAGTGTAGGCCCTGACCTGGCTGTAAAAACAAAAACAAAAACAAAAACAAAACAAAACAAATACATATATATAAAAGAAAGTGGGGTACAAAGGATTTCAAAGCACAGGAAAAGCCTTGGGACATGTATTCAGATTCCCACAGATGTTGGCGGCTAAGCAATTAGTCATCTCTTTAATCAGTAAGAGCAAAATATAAACAAGTGCATTTATGGACAAGAAAAGAATGATAATTGTTTTTTTTAAATTCCAGTATGTTTGGAGCTGTTCACAAGGTGCATTTTGTTTCAGACTATCACAAATTTCCTTTTCCTTCTAGGAGTGACTTCTTATTTTCAGTCTGAAAAAGGAATGACTACCCTACAAGTGATAAGGTAAGACATTTCAATAAATCAATAATGTTTCATTAATTCTGCGAATATACAAATCAGTCTAAAATTAGCAGCAGAATGGCTTGCCTGTGCAAAAAACAAAGTCAAGGCGGTTCCCTTTGAAAAATGGAAATATTAACTGCTTTCTCTGTCTCAATTCTGGTAATTTAATTTGAAGTTAAAAAGCACAGCATTGGTGGAGTAACAAGCCCTGAGAGAATGGAGAAGACCGCGAACAGTTCTAACTGATAACGGACTATCCCAATTCTTTACATAACTGCCCCCATTTTGGTTTTATATTTGCTAACAGTTTTTGCTAGGAGTGAGGGTGGGAGAACACCTGGCCCTTGGCCTGCAGTTATCTTCAGCAATCTTTGAAATTCCTACCCCTCCTAAAGTAGCCAGCCAGGAGTCAGCGACTAAAATAATAGAGATCTGAAAGGCAAACATTCTCTCTTCCTTTAGCAATTCTCCTTGGTCCGTGAAAGTAAGAATACACATGTGTTACACGATAAAAGGAGCAGAGAGCGGTTATTAAAAGGTGAGTAAAAAAGATCGTATAATATCCGTTTCAGGGCTGACCTCTTCCATTGTCATCTTGGGCTGCTGAGAACAGACATGACAGAGCTTGTAAAGGATTGCATATCTTTCTCACTGAAGTATTTCCTGATGTTCTGAGGAAGAAAACTCCTCTTGAGACTTCTTGGGAGATGTAGGAGGGGGATGAATGTGCTTGACACATGAAAATCTACTCCAATGTTCCTATGTCCTTAGCCATTGGAGACCTTCCACATATTATCCTAGAGAAGTTCTGGCATCAAACTTCACAGGATGTAGGTCACCACTGAGTCCAAAATTTAGTCATCCAAGCAAGCTCTTGGAACCAACTCTAGCTTTAGCTAAAATATTAAATCCAGAATAGCTGGTAAATGTATCCATAGCAACATTTTAATCCTGATAATGGAGGGACAAGGGGCCCCATAGGTAGGGAAAAGATAGGATGAAGGCCTCATTGAGCTTTATTAAAAATTAATAGAGAATGCTTATGAAAGCAGCTTCTGCCTCTGCAGTAATTAGAAAGACAAAGGCAAAGAAAGAGGAAGCAACCAGGCCTGGGAAGGTCCAGGTAGTGTGATTAACATAAGAATCGCACACTTCCATTTACTTAATCCTTCCATTTACTTAACCCTCCATCAGAGGACAGGGAAAAGCTAAGGCCAGAAGGAATCCAAAGTTAGGATCAAGGACAGCCAGGGACCCAATCAGATTCCAGGAGTCCACATGGGAGTGGGGTTCCAGTAAATGAAGCTGGGGGCAAAGATCCATGGGCATTCACTTTCAAATACCACCTACTCAGAGGCCGGGGATCTAGCTCAGTGGCATAAGCACCTCACTGGCAAGCTGAAAGGTCCTGAGTTAGATCTCTGGTACTCCCCCTACCCACTCCCCTTAAAAAGAGGAATAAGTATGAGGTTTGGGGCCGGGGATATAGCTCAGTGGCACAAGTACCTGCCTGGCAAGCTCAAGGTTCTGAGTTCAATTCCTGTGCCAAAAGAAAAAAAGAAACCCATGCAAATACTACCTACTCATCCAGAGTAACTGTCTATCATCTCTCTGTAACCCCTTTCCCCATCTTCAAATGAATTTTTTTTATTTTAAACTCTGCTTCTTCAATTCTTTACTGACACTGGGTTTATAATCGTGGGGAACTGCATTTTCCAGTAGAGTCGTGGTTTACTGTCCACCCCTGAACACTACAATACAAAGTTACATTCTATTATTTTGGGCCTAATATCCTTTGAATCTATTCTCACACATATTTCCGGGTTACTGCCAATAGGAATCATCAAAATCCTACTTTTTTTTTTAATCCTACATTTTTTAAGTGTAAACAATTTCTCCCCAGGTCAGGATCTGCACACTAAGAACTGACTTCAGTTTAGGTCTAGACTAGGAGAAAATGAACAATAAGAAGGGGTCCTGAAGAATAAGCACTTCCGCCTGCCTGACCAAGGTGATTATAGGATCTTCAAGAAGAAAAGGTGAGCCGAGTCCTTTGTGTCATAACCAGAGGGGCTGCTGCTTCTCACTCAGAGACACCTGAGTATTCAGCTTCATCCAAACCCAGTCCAATGCTCAGAATTCCACTTGTTCCCGTTGACGTCATAGCTGACATGGCGAGTCTCTGAATTCCATTTCCACTATGAATCTGTAACACACCCGGTAATATTTTTAATAAGGTTGGTCTTAGAGGAAAGAAAAAATTGGCATTTCTCGAATGACCAATGATGTTGAACATTTTTTCATATATTTATTTGCCATTTGTATTTCTTCATCTGAGAAGTATGTACTCATCTCAGATGCCCACTTTTGGATTAGGTCTTGAATTTTGGGGGCCTGATCATTTTTAATTCTTTATATGTTCTAGACAGAAGCTCTTTGTCTGAGGGACAGTTGGTGAAAATGTTTTCCCAATTCATGGGTTTTCTTTTTACTCTATTGGTGACTTTTTTACTCTATTGGTGATTTTCTTTTTGTGTAAACACTTTTCAATAAAATGAGATCCCAGCTGTTGATTCTTTGAAGTATTTCCCATGTAGTTTGGGTTTTGTTCATGAACTCTCTGCCTACAACTATGTCTTTAAGATTTCTACCTACTTTCTCTTCCAGTAGATTTAGTGTTTATGTTTTAATGTTTAGATCTTTGATCCTTTTTGACTTTAGTTTAGTGCATAGTGATAGATATGGGTCTAGTTTTAGTCTTCAGCATGTGGAAAGCCACCATACTCATAAATGAAATAAATCAGACTCACATGTGTAGACACTGTATTGTCTCCCTAGTGTAAGAAACTAAAAGAGTAAATAAAATCCAAAAGGTACAATAGATATTGTGAAAGGGAAAGAAACTGCTCAAAAGGAAAGAACAATTGGGATGGGGGAAAGGAGAAAAGAAGGAAGGGAAAATATATATATATATATTTTAAAATATAAAAATATATATAATATATATATATAAAATATAAAGGAGAAAAGGAAGGGAAAAAATATATATATATATACAAGATAGCTAAGATAATTGCACTATTAATTTCTATTGGTTTATTGAAAGGAACAGTTAATGCTTAATTGTTTAATAAATTTTGCATGCTTATACCTGGTAATCTTAGCAACTACTTTGAAGATAATAGTACAATATGCAGTATAACAACCATTGTTAATTTCCTATCATCTTGTTTTGAAAGTCTGTGTCATTTTTATTTTTTTCTCTTTCAAGTAAAATAAAATAAAATAGAAAAATAAAAACTTTTGTTTGTTTTTTAAAACAGAGTCTCTCTACATAGCTCAGGCTGGCCTTATTCCCTATGTAGCTCTAGGGTGGCCTTGAACTTACCATCCTCCTGTCTCAGCCTCCCAAATGCTGGGATTGTAGACACGTGCTACTATGTCCAGTTAGAAATAAGAAACATTTTTCAGTGCTGCGATCAAGTTCTCTGATTGAATGAGAATTGGGTTTAGATTTCAGAGACTTGAATCAGTCGTTTTCCTTCTGTAGCTTTGTAGTGCAGTCATAAAATGTTATCCCACTCCACAGTGCTTGTTCTCATCAATAGTGTTATAATGGTAAAGTGCAATACCCACTTGATCCCCAAAGGCCACTACTTTAATAGGTGATTTATTGGAAGCAACCACAAATGACACTTTAATTGCTCACGATCTTGTTATCAGGTAGCCTGCTTTTTTTTTTTTTTTTTGCACCAGTAATTGAACTCATGAGCTCAGGCTTGCCAGGCAAGCACTTATGCCATTGAGCTACATCCCCAGCCCCAGGTAGCCTGCTTCTAAAAGTGTCTCGCCGACTAAACATTACCAGGTTCTGAGCTGTTCGCCTCTCCTTCTGAAGTTAGAGCCCATGTTCTTCTCATCTCAAACAAAGAACTGGAACAAACAAGGAGGAAAAAAAAGTGACAAAGTTTACTAAAGAAAGTAAAAGTGAAGAGTGGGGCAGAAACTGGCTCGAGAAAGCAAGCTTGAGCTGAGTAAAGAGAAAAAAAGGATAAAAGCAAAAATAAAACTACTCCCCATGTCTAGAAAACACAGCATGGGCTATCACAGAAAGTTACTATAGCAAGCTCTTCACGGCATAGGTGTGCCCTTTTATGCGGTCCAAATCTCAGATAAACTCATAAGAACTTCTGCATACAGGTCCTGAAAGGTGGTGCCGGGATGCTACATCTCAGGCTGACATCAGGTCTAGGCCATCCTATCGAAAAGCGTCTGAAGTTCTTGCAAGAAGTCCAGGTGCAGGGCCTTGGGAACTGTTAGGCACATGTGCCCAGGACCTTTGTAATTTGCAAGTCAAGCCTACTTCTCACCAGCTTTGCCGTGCCCTAATCTCCTATCTCAGTATCACTGTATGTTATAGATTACAGGTATCTTGTTTTCCATTGGTAAGGAACTAAATACTTCGTACAAGCCCAAGACAATTACAAATCAATCCCAGACTTCTTGATGAATAGAAGGGATGACCGTGAAATATTCATACATTAAGTAGTGCTGAGCTGGCATATGATGAGTTGATCTTCATACTGGTGTCTAGTTAGAAAAATAAAATCCACATTAAATATTTCAATAGAGAAGATTTATTATCTGGAAATTGATTAGATAGGTGTTGGAGGGATAAAAAAAGAAAAATGCAGAGGCTGAGATCACCTAGAAATAATAACTTCAAGAATCAGCTGCCACCTCTAGGGCTGAAGGAACAAAAAGCATACAATTCAGTGGGTTTTAGTATATTCACACAGTTGTGCAATTGTCATTGTACCTAACTGCAGAACATCTATACCATCTTACAGAGCAATCATCCTCAACCCCTCCTCTTCCCTGGTCCCTGGCAACAGCTTACCTACTTTCTGTCTCTGCAGCTTTGCCTATTTTAGACATTTCATATAAATACAATCATATATAATGTGACCTTTAAAAAGACAGAAATATTACTTAAAATCAGTAAAACAAAGGATAAATGAGATAGGTAGGTGCAAATATATTAAATATTCATAGAATTTAAAAACTACTGTTGAAGGAAGTCAAAAAGAATCTGAATAGACAAAGACCGAAATCATGTTTATCAATTGGGAAATTTTCTGTAACATGTCAGTTCCCCCCAAATTGATAGTTATCATGCTGTTCTCATTAAAATCCAGCATGGTGTGTTAGATATAAACAAGATCATTCTAAAATTTGTATGGAAAGGCAAAGTAAAGACAGCAGCTAAAACCATCTCAAAGCCGGACATGTGGTACATGCCTGTAATCCCAGCACTCAAGAGCAGGAAGCTGGAGGGTCCCTGTGAGTTCAAAGCCAGCCTGAACTATATTGTGAGACCCTGTTTTAAAAAACTCTGAAAAAGGAGACAATGTGAGGAATCAATCTACCTAATTTCAGCAATTAAGAATATGGTATTGGTGGAAGGATAAACACAAAGAAATAGAATAAAGAAATAAGTGAAATGGAATGAAGAGCCCAGAAATAGATCCGCCTCAAAGGCCCAAATGATTTTTGACCAAAAATACTATTAGACCAATCAGATAAACACAAGCAAAAACAAAAACTTGACCTGTCTCATACTTTTAAAGAAATTAACTCAAAATGAATCAAAGACTTAAATGTAAAGCCATTAAACTTCTAGGAGAAAAATCTTAGAGATCTGGAACCAGACAAAAAGTTCTTGGACAACACAAAATGTGACTAAGAATTAATTCACTGGATTTCACCAAAATTAAAAACTCTTGCTCTGTGAAAGTCTATTTTAAAAATATGAAAAGACAAGCTACAGATGGGGGAAAATATTTCCAAATCATTTATTTGACAAAGAAATAGTATCTAAAAATATATAAAGAATTCTCAAAATGTAAGAGTAAAAAATAAAATAAAATAAAAGACACAGAGAAATGTTTCATCAATAAAGCTGGGCATGGCAAGTGCAAGGTCCTGAGTTTGATTCCTGGTACCAAAAAAAAAAAAAAAGCCAAGTATAGTGGCACATGCCTGTAATCCCAGCATTCAGGAGATTGAGGCAGGAGGATCTCTGTGAGTTTGAGAACAGCCTGGACTACATAGTAAGTCCCTGCCTTTAAAAAAAAAAAAAGCAATGAGGATATACAGCTGGCAAATAACACATGAAAAGATATTTAACATCACTAGCCACTAATAAGATATATTTGTACCAATTAAAATGTCTAAAATATAAAACTGTAACAATACCAAATGTTGGCAAAATGTACAAAAATCAGATCACTCGTATGCTGTGGTAGGAATATAAAATGGCACAACTGGAAAGCTCCTTTAAAAACTAGATAAGCAAAAAAAAAAAAAAAAAAAAAAAAAAAAAAAAAAAAAAAAACTAGATAAGCAACTCTCATACATTTTGTGCTATGCACAGAGCTGCACTTTTAGGGATTTGCCCCAGAAAAACGAAAACTCAAGATCTTGATCTCCCCTGACACATACACACACACATGCATGTGCATACACGCATACAAACTGCAAATGAATCTACATGAATATTTATGGCAGATTTATTCACTGCATCCCCAAACTAGAAATATTTAGAAGTTGACTAACAGGTAAAAGGTTAAACAAATTATATATCCATACCATGGAATACTACTCAGCAATGAAAAGGAACAAACTACATGATACAAGTAACTCTCTAGAAAATCATGCTAAGTGAAAAAAAATTTGAACTCAAAAAAGTTAGATCAAAGGCTTTTTTAAGTGGAATCATCATGGAATGGCTCCATTTGTATAACATCCTGGAAAAGACAAAATTTTAAAAATGAAGAATAGAGGTGGGTGAGAGAGAAGTGAATGTGGCTCTAAAAGGGAACACAAGGCATTCCTGCAGTGACAAAAATTTTCTTTCTCTTGATTGTGTCAGTATCAGTGCCTTATTCTGATCCTGTACCATCAGAACAGAGTCAAGGGGTACATGGGATTCTGTCTACATTATTTCTTAGAAGCATATGAGCATCTACAATTATTGTAAAATAATTTTACCATTTAATTTTCACTCATCTCAAAAAAAGAACTGTAAAAAGTCATAACCCTCAGATTAGGGAGTAGAAAGTAGAAATTGGGTGGACACAAGAATGGCAGAATGTGAATCAATTTTGGTTTTTTTTGGTTTTTGTTGTGGCTTTCTCTTTCGTTCGTTGGTTGGTTGGTTGGTTGGTTGGGTTTTGGTTTGGCTTGGCTTTGGCTTTGGTTTGTTAAGACAGGGTCTTGCTGTGTATTTAGGCTGGTCTTGAATTCACCATGTACCCCAGGCTGGCCTTGAGCTCCCAGAGATCCTCCTCCCTCAGCCTCCTGAATGCTCAGATTTTTACGCGTGTGCCACCATGGCCAGCTGGCATTTTGGTGGTGGTGGTGGTTGATTGCTTGCTTGCTTGGTTCTTTGGTTTGGCTTGGTTTGGCTTGGATCTGCAGTACTGGGGATTGAACTCAGGGCCTTTGCACAGAGCTACATCCCCAGCCCATGTTTAAATTTTGTATTTTGAGACAGGATCTTGCTAAGTTGTTAAATTTCCCTGGCTGGACTCAAACTTGCTATCCTCCTGTCTCAGCCTCAGTGCTAGGGTTGCAGGTATTTGCCACCATACTAATCATTATTGAAGCCTCAGGGCAGGCAAGTGAAGATTCATAATTCTTTGGTTTACTTTGTATATGTCTGAAATTTTCCACAATAAAAACAAAATACAGCGTCTTCCTGGCAAGCGCAAAGTCGTGAGTTCGATTCTCGGTACCAGAAAAATAAATAAATAAATAAATAAAAGAGAGAGACTGAGTAAGTGTGTCAACCAAAATAATAAACAAACACAATTTTCCCACCAATAATAACTCAAATAGAATACAAAAAGAACTATTCTTAGTACACCATAACTATAAAATATCGGAGAATTAGTTTTATAGCTGTTAAGATTATTTTAAATCTATAAATAGTTATCTATTATAACTATAGGAACTATCTGATCTTTATAGACATCTATAAAGAAAACTCCCTAACACCACCAAATATCTTGCGAGAAGACCCAGTAAATGGAAAAATGCACCATACTGCAGAATGAAAAGACTCAATATTATAAAAATGTCAACTTTCCTACATTTATTCTACAAGTTTTAATAAAATTCCCTGAAAAGATATTATAGACCCTGAAAAGCCTATTTTAATGTTATTGAAGGAAATACACAAGATTGAGCTCTGTAATTTTTTGGGTGCAGGAGGAGAAGAACGATCTTACTGTACCAGATATCAAGAGAGATTATAGAGCTGTCAAAAATAATAAAAATAAAATGATGTAGTGTTCATGAAAAAATAGGCATATAACTGTCTAGAAAACAGAATCAAGAATTATGAATGCTATTTTTCAAAGATGACATTTCAAATTACTGGGATTAAAATGAAGTAGTTAGCTTATGATTTCAAACAACTGATTAAACATTTGGGAAAATATTAAAGTAGGCTTCTCTTTCTCACAGCTATTCAGAATAATATACTCTATAAAGATTAAAGAGCATTAAAGGTACTTCTAGAAATAGTAGAAAAATATATGAGAATACTTTTTATAATCTCGGGTAGGAGGGGTAAAGTGATAATTTCCCTCTCAAGCAAGATACAAATCCTAGAAACTATAAATGAAAAGACGGATTTCATATATATTAAGGAATCTCCTCAGAAAAAAACCCAGTATTTTAAAAGAGTAATCAATGGGGCATGGTGGCACATGCCTGTAATCCCAGCACGCGGGAGGCTGAGGCAGGAGGATCGTTGTAAATTCCAGACCAGCCTGGGCTACAAAGTGAGCTCAAGGCCAGCCTGAACTGCATAATGAGACCCTGCCTCAAAAAGACAAAAAAGTAAAAAAGACTCATTGTTTAAGCCATTAAGGCCGCATTATAAATTTAACCCACCAAAGCACAGACACAGATGCACAAAGATATATATATATATATACAGGACACTTACTGGAGCACTGTTTCTGATGGTAAAAGATAAGAAACTACCTCAAAGTCTTCTCAAAAAGGAATGATTAAATAAATCAATGAAAAAGTATACATGTGTTAAAAAAGATAGTTTTAAAACTGGCATAAAAATTTCTTCAAGCAGTGCATGCCTCTAATCCCAGCACTCAGGAGACTGAGGCAGGAGGATCATTGCAAGTTTAAGACCAGCCAGGGCTACAAAATGAGCTCAAAGCCAGTCTGAACTGTACAGAGAAACCATGTCTCAAAAGGACAAAACAAAATGCCTGCTTGGCAAGCACAAGGTCCTGAGTTTAATTCCTGGTGCCACAGGGAAAAAAAAAGAAAAAAAGAAAAAAAAATTCTGAAGTCAAATGGACAAAACAAGCTGGGTGTGGTGGCACACACCTATAATCCCAGCACTTGGGAAGCTGAGGCAGGAGGGTGCTTGGGGGTTCGAGACCAGCCTGGGCTACAAAGTGCTCAAGGCCAGTTTGAACTGCATAGCAAGACCCTGTCTCAAAACGACAAAAAAAATATGAATAAAAGGACAAAACAAAACAAAACAAAATTTCTTCAAGCTATGTTGAAAAGGTCAAAATGCATGCTGAATAATTTATACAATATTTCTATCAGTTGCATATATGCATATATATTTGTATGTCTACATATGTATCTGGATATATAAAAACTATTGACTTGGATAACTTTTAGTGAAGGAAATGGGAGAGGATAAGACTTCTTTTCCAATTCTGCACTTTAAAAATTACAAGTATGACTCCTTGTGAAATATGTATAATTACGGGTTTCTTTTATAAAATATAGTCCACACAGGAAACACTCAAAGCTTCTCAAAGCAGTCATATTGCACATATTGAAGGCACAGGTACCATACCCACTGTTGTCAAGATCCTTATCCTTTACAACTATCAGCACTGATATGCCTTTCAGCAGATAAATTTAAACAAGATCTACACACAGACGCTCATTTATTCACAGAGCACGTCTCTGAGGCAAGGCTGTAATTCCAAAAAACACAGACATAATAAACGACTTGCCCAGATTCTCAAACAAGTCAGGAAATGATCCCGAGCCAGGATTCCACTCTTGTACAAATAAATATATACACTGGCTCTCAGCACAGCACTATAAATAACCCCATCTCCTGGCATCCTAGTCTCTCCCCAAGTAATTGAGTGTTTAAATGACTTGCAAACCTTCACTTTGGCTTTAAAAATTGCCTATGTCTGGCATTCTTTCTAAAGGGATGGCTTTTAAAAGTTTAACATCGACCTTCCAAAGAAAGTCTAGAGTAAGATAAGTTTTGAGGATGACCCTAGAAGAACATAATGTTTTTCCAAATGACAGTTCTGATCGTATCATTTAGCCTAAATCAGAAACTTAGCAAAAATATTCCACAATTGCATTATCCTAATTTTGAAATCTTTCTTAAGAAAAAGAAGCATGCTGGGCTTAGTGATCCATATCTCTAATCCCAGCAGTCTGGGAGGCTGAAGCAGGAGGATCACAAATTTGAGCCCAGTCTGGGCAAATGAGCGACTGGGATCCTATCTCAGAAGAGAGAGAGAGAGAGAGAGAGAGAGAGACAGAGTGAGTGAATGAGAGAGAGAAGAGAGAGAGGGAGAACCAGAGATGTAGTGTAGTCGGAAGGCCCTGAATTCATTCTTCAGTACCACAAAAAGAGAGAAGGAGGAGAAGTCAAAGGAGAGACGAGAGGGAGAGCAACAGAAGGGACAGATAAGAGAAGAGAAAAGCAAGCTTGAGTTTGGTGTGGTGGCCTACACCTGTAATCCCTGCACTTTGGAGGCTGAGACAAGAGGATTGCAAGTTTGAGGCCTAGACTACACAGTGAGTCGTATCTCAAAAACAAGAATAAGGAAGGAAGATGGAAGGAAGGAAGGAAGGAAGGAAGGAAGGAATGAAGGAACGAAGGAAGGAAGGAAGGAAGGAAAGAAAGGTAGGAAAAAGAAAAGGAAGCATGAAAGATACTAATCTGAATCTAAAAAGCCAATCAAGCATTGCCTCATCCAACAAGTGTATGAGTGACCATGTGTACCAGAATTCTATCTACTGAAGTCCCAGGTTCTCCTATTTAAAATGAGAATAAAGGTAGTTCCCTGCTTAACTACATGGTTTGTCTCAAGGTTCAAATAAGAAAGAGATTGCAAATGTATTCTACAAAGTTACATATTAATCAAAGCACCAATAGCATTCTTCACAGAACTAAAAAAAATCCTAAAATTCATATGGGGCCAGAAGGGACCTAAAATAGCAAATGCAATTCTGGGCAACAAGGGCAAGGCAAGGGTATCACAATCCCAGACTTGAAGTTATAATACAAAGCTACAGTGACAAAACATTATGGTATTGGCAAAAACAAACAACAAAAAACAGACTAGAGGATCCATGGAACGGAACAGAGGATGCAAAAACAACTCCAGGCACAGTGAGCTACCTTATCTTTGACAAAAGGGCCAAATATTTTCACTGGAGGAACACAGCCTCTTTAACAAATGGTGCTAAGAAAACTGGCTACCCATTATCTCTCACCATGCACTAAACTAAAATCAAAATGGATCAAAAATTTAAACATTAAAAACACTTAATCTATTAGGAGACAAAAAAAAGTTAAACTCTTGAAAAGACAGGTGTAGTAAGCTTTCTGAACAGAAGCCCAGTTGCATGAGAAATAATTGATAAACAGGTTCACATCAAATTAAAAGGCTTCCACACCACGAAGAAAACCACCAAGGGAAGAGACAACCTACACAATGAGAAAAAAAATTTGCCAGCTACCTCTCAAAGGACTAGTATCTAGAATATAAAAAGAACTCAAAAAAATTAGGTCCTTCAAATTTCAAGACCCAGTTTTTAAAAATGGGCATCTGAAATGAATAGACTCTTCTCAGATGAAGAAGTACAAATGGCTAATAAATACATGAAAATGTGTTCAGCATCGCTTGCCATTTGAGAAATGCAAATCAAAACAATCTCATCTCATTCCAGAAAGGATGGTTATCATAAAAAAAAAAAAAATCAACTAATAACAAACATTGGACAGGCTGGGGGCAGGGAATTGTTGGAGGGATTGTAAACTGGTACAACCATTATGGAAATCAGTATGGAGATTTATGAAAAATTAAAACTAGAAATTCCATTCAACTCTGCTATTCTCCTACCAGGTATCATCTCAAAAGAGTGAAAGACATCATACCACAGTGAGGTATGTATACCCATGGGTATAGCAGCACAGTTCATAATAGCTATGAATAATAACTTGGAAGTAACCTATATATTGATTAGTGATAAAGAAAATGTGGTGTTTATACACAGTGGACTACTGCTCTTCCATAAAAGATAAAACTTGAGTCATTTGTAGGAAAATGGATTCACCTGAAAATCATAATGTTAAATGAAATAAATCAGACACACAGGTTTAAATAGCACATGATTTCTCTTATATGAGAAATTCAATATATAAATAAAATCCGAAATAAAAGATGGACAATAAGAAAAAAGATAGAGAAAAAAGTTACTGTGATCCAGCATGGATAATGTATATAAAAATGTACCTTAGCCAGGTGTAGTAGCACTCACCTGTAATCCCTGCATTCTGGAGGCTGAGGCAGGAGGATGGCTGTGAGTTTGAGGCCAGCCTGGGTTACCTAAGTGAGTTCAAGGCCAGCCTGCACTGCACAGCAAGACCTTGTCTCAAAAAAACCAAATAAATAAACAAGTAAACAGTACCTTGAGTTAGTATAATTGTTTTTATGTGTTTATACATATTTTTGACCTGTTAGTTTGGCTATTAATCTATATGTATGATAACTATTCTGTAAGGATTTATAAAATAAATAAATGAATCTGATTCTGGAAAAAAATGGGGTAGAGCAGAAAGGGGAATAAAAGGAATTGAGATGTGTAATATACATGCACCAATTCCTTGCAATGAGTGTAATCATTATATACTGCAAACATGTATCAATAAAATAAATTGCAAACACGTACTAATAAAAATAAGTAAATATTTAATAAAAAAATAAATTAGTACAAACATGTACTAATAAATTAGCAGGGTATGGTGCTGCATGCCTGTCATCCCAGCACTCAGGAGGCTGAGGCAGGAGGATCACTATGAGTTCAAAGCCAGCCTGGGCTACATAGTGAGACCTTGTCTCAAATTAATTAATTAGTTAATTAATTTTTAAAAAGCAATAAATACAAAAACTAAATAAAATCAATAAATTTAAAAAGTTACAGATTACTAGTAATGTATAAACTAGGAGTTCTTCACAAAAGTACATTTCCTAATCTTGCCCCAAAATATAAAAATATGATTTGCTGTATTTAATTTGGGGCCCAGTAATTTGGGGTTTCCCCCCCACCACTAAATTAACAGTTCTTAGCCGCTGCCTCTAGAAAAGGAATACGGGAATATATAAAATGTATTTCTAAGTTGTGTTATGATTCAGAGTGACAAAGTGGTAAGCCTTTTATAAATCAAAGAGGGTTATACTACAGCTGGTCCTCACTGCAGCACCTACCATTGACCTTCTCTGTGTGAACTATCCCTTCCTTCAGCTTCTGCTGCTCACATCACCCTGCTCTTCCTAAACAACAGCCAGAGCTGGATTCAAAAGTGCATAGTTGAACAGTTGCTCAGGTCATTTATCCATATTGGGCACTGAAATAATCTGTAACTACTGAACCAATTAAGGTTTCTCTAGGCAAGTTCTTACACAGGTGGAAGAATATAAATTTGCCCCCTGCTTGAAATATAATTCAAGGAAATGGAAATTAAACATAACAGTATTAATCTAATATTTACTGGATTTTTATATATATATCAGGTGCTATATTAAGGGCTTCACATGTGTTATTTCATTTAAGGCCAGGAACTATTTATGTGATTGTTTTTGGTTTTTTGTGTGTGTGGTACCAGGAATTGAACACATGACCTCATGCTTGCCAGGCAGGTGCTGTACCACTGAGCTATGTCCCCAGTCCCTATGTGATTGTTTTAAATCTATTTTCCTAACGAGGAAGTTGAAATGTCCAAGATTGCACAAGCAGCAGGTGGTGGAGGTGTGATTTGGAACCAGTCCTCTCTGACACCTCTACTCACTATGCCTCACAGCCCTCCCCAAGCCTAGCTAAGTCTGTCATACGTGTGTATCTTGCATTTTATGCAAAAACAATTCCATTAAAGTCATCAGGTGAAACTAAATAAACATGAAACTAAATAATTCACAAACCATGATGTTGGCCAAGAAGCAGTGGTCAATTTTAGAATACAAATTTTAAATCTTTTAATATATCTCCAAAGAACATGTCTGCTACAAAAGAAAAAAATAGTAGACATTACAGAAAATACGAAATATATTGCCAAACAGTTTCACAATACTGAGAGTACATAGGGACTTGTCTACAAATTTAACTGATGGAAAACTTATAAATTTAATCCCATGAACTCATAGTTCCATTAATAGTTTTCTATTAATCCCATGAAATAAATTTTGAACACATTATTTAAAGATACTTTGGGGGGAGTATCATTCAGTGGTAT
Source organism: Chinchilla lanigera (assembly GCF_000276665.1). Classification (NCBI taxonomy): domain Eukaryota; kingdom Metazoa; phylum Chordata; class Mammalia; order Rodentia; family Chinchillidae; genus Chinchilla; species Chinchilla lanigera. Next base: position 26,453,561 of record NW_004955414.1, on the reverse strand, counting down.
ACATAACAGATTTCTCTGTAGCTAATTTCAGTAGAAAGGAATATGCAGTACTAGGAGGAATTAGAAGTTTATAAAAGCCCTACAAGAGCTTGCACAACAGTTGAGGCTGGGATTTCAGAAACAACTTCCAAGAACACCACTGCAAGATGGCCCAACATGGGCACTATGTTTCTGCCACACTTATGGGTTAGGGATCAGGAAGATTTTCATAGCCACCAACTTTGCCATGATCTCAATCAGCAAAATGGATTCTTTGCTTCCTGTCTCACAGCAATTTTGGAATTTAGGGACTGAACACTAAGACTGAGGCAGATTACTGTTTGGCAAAGTGGCTGAGAAGGGGTGTGTGTCCTCTCAATAACAGAAATCCAGATAATATGTAGAAAAACAGTTCCTAAAACCTTGCACCTGGGACTAATCGGAGACTGCTACCTTCAGTTCCTCTCATGAGAACTCAAGCAGGCTTTTGATAGGAGAGTCTAGATCTGACGTCAGCCTGAGGAGTGGAGGATACCTAAGATGGCCACCATTAAGTTCCTGGCCACTGCGATTTCTCTTTCAGAGTGATTCACTCTTACCTACAGAGTGTATTTCTTTCCCTACTTGTAAGTGGCCCACAATCACTCTGCAGAGCATGTTTCTTTTCCTACCTTTAGTAAAGGTAAAACCCTGCTCCCTCTTGCACCTGCTTTGTCCAATTCTTTTCTCAGGACAAGAAAAATCTAGAAAGAATCTCTGGGAGTTTTCAGAATCCAAAAATCCTGGTAACACATTTTGGTGAAGCCAGCCAGAAAGTAAAGTCTTTAGGCATAGTTTTGTTTTTCTTCCTTTCTGAACTCTATGGACCTAAGCCAAGAAGGACTGGTTTAGCTTTTTTTCTCCTCCCCCCGGGACCTTTTTCTCCTAGGCAAATCCTTTAATTTCATTTTCTGGTTTTGGGGGAGGGGGATAGGCAGAGAGCTAAAGGCTGGTAAAAAAATAATGGAAGCTGGGAAACTCAGGAAGTTTTCTCATGGCTCCAGGAAGTTTCCTAGACTATCCCACCATAACAAGATGCACAAGGCCTCTGTGTTTTTCCCAGCTGGTAAGAGAGGCCCACAGACCTGCCTCAAGTTTACCTGTCCTTTTCTTTCTGTTTTCAGTCACTCATTGTAGATACAAGCTCATTATTACATACTATGAGGCTGATGCTTGACATTTCTCTCCTTGTTGTACACAAGAACCTGGTCTATTTTTGGTCCACTCAACTGTAACATCTGGTGAGCCAGTGAGGAGGACTCTTCCAAGCCGCAGGAGACCTCACCAAACACTGGAGGCATCAGCAACCCAGAGACCTTCAGAGACCTCAGCAGAAGAGGTCAGCCAGACAACCCAGTGAACAAGGAAGGTAACCCTCACTCTGCTGGGTGATTCTCCCTCTTCCCCTTTCTGAACAAGAAAATGGACTCCAGGAGGGGAGAGAAAGACCAATTGCTATATTGTGGGACAAAAGGCTTCAGTCCTTACAGAGGATCAGTTTGGCTTATCTTCTGTTGTTGATCCACACAATGTGGATCCAAGTCTACCTTGGAAACCATGGCACCTGCCTCAGTGGGGATGGTTGTGAGCCGAGAAGAGTAGAAGAGAAGCCCACTGGAGCAGGGGAGAAGGCTGCTGATAGACAAATGCTTTGGCATAGTTCCCCACAGCAGGGGACCAGAAGATACAGACCTGGCCCACCCAAAGTGTTGCTTTTCTCTGTGGGGTTCTTGATAAGTTGCCCTGAATTTGGGCAGCCATTTTTTTAGTGCCGGGGGTGTTTTTGCCTCCCATGGGTCACAGAGTCATGTAGAGTGCTTCCTATCCATACATTTTAGTAATCTTCCTTCTCCTCTTCTGATTCTTCATCTCCCCCTCAGGCTCTCAGGTAGCAGAGTGTTCCATTTGTTTAGTGCTTGGTTCTAGATAACTCAAAAACAGGGTTAAGAGATTCAAAGTCTTCCTGCAAGGGAAGAGAGAAACTGGTCCCTTGGAACCTGCTGACACTGCTTCTGTGTGAGCCAGGGAGGAGCACAGCCAGCTCTAGCTGACTCATCTCATCTGGGTCTTAAAACCCCACCTAGAGCTGTTGTTTCCTGGGGTAGCTTGCTGGTTTTGGCTTGCTCTCCTTTTCACTCAGTTTTGCTTTCCCTGCAATAATGATCTTTAAGTTTATACTGCTGTCTGAAAGGGCATCATGGTGCCTGACTTTTATTTTGAGATTCTGTCACTACAAGTGTATGTTTTATGGCTTGATCTAGTGAGTAGAGTTTTCTCCAAGGATGAGTCTTCTTTCCTTTTAATTGGCTAACGGACATTCAGTTCATCATGTATCCTACTTATGGGCTTCTCAACCAGAAAATGAGTTGTGTTTATAGGAGAAACCCAATGGGTCCAATGGGTCCAAGGAATCCGGCCTAATGGGGCTAAACTCCTGATGGCTTTAAAGGAAATGCCTGGCCAGGTTAAACCTCCAGAGGGAAGTGCAGCGTGACCAGGTTAAACCCCTTTCAAAAGATCCCGGAAAAGTCTGACCCTTGCTTTTGACTTATCATACTAAGATGTACAATTTGTCCTGGCCATTTTTGTACCCCACACCCCTAAGACACAATTGCTGGACACAATCTTTTCCATGTTCAATAATCAGGATCTAGATGAGGATAAGAGGAGGAGGGCTGAGAAAAAAAGGCGGACCAAAATTATGACTGTCACAATTGCCAGTGCTTTAAGCATACACAAGTCATCCAAGGGAAAACCCAGGGCCAATAACGGCCTGCAAGAAAATTGGACATGGGCCATATGACCTTACCAAGCCATTTCCCAGGTCCTGCTTCACATGTCAGGCAGTTAATGTGCCCGACTCATGGTACTGGAAGATTGATTGTCCCTGCTCCCAGTGAGGGGCTGGGCCAGCCAAAATCCTCACCCTCTGCTCTGCTGCAAAAGACTGAAGGGGCCTGGGGCAATCTGCAATGCCCGTGTCCATGGACATCTCATCTCCTGCAAGAAACCCTGGATGACCCTGGACATCGTGGATAAGCAAACGCAATTCCTGATAGACTCGGCTCCCTTCTCTGGAAAACCCTTCTCTAGATCTATAACTATACTTAGGGTTGAGGGGAGCCCTAGCCACCTGTTTTGATGTGTGAATTCGAAGGTCAAATGTTGAGTCATGAGTTTTTAATTGCCCCATAGTGTCCTACTCCCTAAGAGATTTACTAGTAAAATTGTCTATCTTCCCAGGCAACTTGCTATCATTCATTCCAAGGGACTCCAAAGAGACATGTGTAAAGTCCCCTTGGGAAATCAAAAGCTGGTAGCAAGGTAAGAAGGGCAGCCTTACAGCTCTTCAGCACCCTGGTCTTATTCCCAGTTCTTGAGGAGCACTAAACTGGTCCTTCTACAAGAGATGCAGTGGCAAGCTGTAAAAATCCCACATGGCGAATGGGTCACTTGAATTTTCACAAGACTCGGACCAATGGTGACCACACTACAGGTCTGCAAAGCTTGCCCACTAACCTTGGCAAGCTCAGACGAGCTCCTTTGTTCGAACCTGTATGGAGGGGAGGGACATAGCCTGGGAGGACTGACAATTATAAAGCCAGCTCTACCTAAACCGTCAGAGAAAAAAGACCACCCAAAAGAAGCAAGCTATTCCTGTGAACCTCTAAAAGACCCGAGGCCACTCTTCAAACAGCCAGGCTCCAGCGCTGCCTCAGGTGCAGATAAGCAGAGACACTGATGATCCTAATTCACCGCGGCTTAAATGGACACCTGTATTGGGACGCCTGTTTTAATTAGATCCATACTGTGAGTAATCTTGCTAGGACTACGACTCTCAGGCTCATAGGTAATTTCATAGGAAGCATGGAAATCTGACCAACTCCTTCTTGTATTTGGGCTCGAAACCTTTTCCCCGTCAACAGGCAACTCAACAGTTCCCCACATTTAATCACTTCACTCTTCTCATTATCTTCTGACAGGTTTTCTTCTCAGCCCAGCCGGTAAGCCACAACATCCCAAGGTAGTTAGAACATAATCCCCAGTAGGTAAGGTCCACAACCCCTTTCAGCCGGAACTACTGTAGCTATAAAACAGAGACCTCCACACCCTCAGCATCCCATAAAGAATTATAGAGATTTATTTCTCTCGGGGGAAGTGAGGCAGGAAGTTGTGATGTGGGGATCTGGTTGAGCAAGTGAGCGGGACCTCTCAGTAAGAGATCCAGTAGATGCACAGACAGAAGAGTTCCCAAAGCCCTGTGCTAGGACCAAACAGAGAATGCTATCTTCAGTTCTTCTCATGAGAACTCAAGCAGGTTTTTGATAGGACGGTGTAGAGCTGACGTCAGCCTGAGGCGTGGAGGGTACAAGAGATGGCCGCTATTAAGCTCTTGGCCACTGTGCACTCTTTCACAGTAGTTTGCTCTCATCCTGCAGCGTGTACTTCTTTTCCTACTTTTAATTGACCCCTATTCACTCTGCAGAGGATATTTCTCTTCCTACCTTTTTTTAAAAAATTTATTTATTTACCTTTTTTGAGACATGGTGTTGCTATGCAGTTCAGGCTGGCCTTGAGATCACTTTGTAGCCCAGGCTGGTCTCAAATTCACAACAATCCTCCTGTCTCAGCCTCCTGAGTGCTGAGATTACAGGCATGCGCCACCACACCCAACTATTCCTATCTTTAATACATGTAAAACCTAGCTTTCTTTTGCACTTGTTTTGTCTAATTTTTTTGTTCAGGACAAGAAGAACCTAGAAAGAATTTCTAGAAGGAGTCCCAGAACCTGAGACCCACAAACAGGACCACTGCTAGAACTGTCTCAGAAAAACTAACTCCTGCCAGTGGAATAACATAGGTGTCAGAAATCCAGCCACCTTTCAATTTCCACCTCTCTCTAATCCAGAAACTAGGTTATTGAATGCAAGCTGTAAGGTCTTCTAGGAAATATAGTCTCAAGGTGTCTAGCCTTAAAGAGTAAGACCCACTATTAGTGAGCTGTAGTTTAATCAAATCCTTCAATGTGGTATCAGCTACAATCAGACACCAAATTATTAACCAGCAGAGAGCACCTACCCATCTTCCCTTACTCCTGACAACAGTTCAGAGTAGAGACTTGATTTAGAGGCAGTTCACTCAAAGATGAGTCAGTGGATTATAACCTGATAAGAAAACATAACTTAGGACAATCAGACTCTTCTCCCACAACTTGAGATTGGGATGCTGAAGGATTGAGCCAGTGAACTGAGGGATTCACAGACGTTTGGTCAAGTAGTTTTGAGGTCAGAACAATGGTAGACCATAGGTGACCAATTATTACACATGTATTATTGAGACCTGTGAAGGTAAAAGCCAAAAGAAATGGCACAAAATGTTACAAAGGATTGTGCCTGAAAAAGAAACCAAGGAATTTTCTTTGAATTATTTTATATAAGCCTTTCAGTACTACTTTTTTTGTTTTATTTTGCTTTGCTTTCTGTTTTTTGAGGTAGGTTTTCACTTATGTAGCCCAGCCTGGCTTCAAATTTGAGATCCTCCTGCCTCAACCTCCCAAGTGCTGGGATTACAGATGTGTGTCAACACACCGAGGTAAAATTTTAAATTCTATGCTTGCATTGCTGGGATAAAACCTGAAACAAAATAAAGCAAAACAACAAAATGAACACCCTAAACTTGAGCCATTAAGCCAGAGCACCTAACTGTCATAATTACTAGCCAGAGAGGGAGCTCCAGATATTTCTGTCCTTACCTCACTTCCCTTTTTTTTTTTTTCTTCTTTTTGAGACAGGGATTTTCTATGGAGTTCAGGCTGACCTTGAACTCACTTTATAGTCCAGGCTGGTCTTAAACTCGCAGCAATCCTCCTGCATCAGCCTCCCAAGTGCTGGGATTACAAGCATGCATTACCACACCTGGCACCTCACTCACTTCTTACCTAGCACCTCTGCTGCTGTAATATTGAAAAAAAAAGTTAAAATAAAACCACTTCCTGGAAATTTTAAAGCCAAATGAGGAGTTGATCACCCAACAACAGGGCTAATTTTGAATATGGAAATAGTATCTATATTCTAGGTAAAGTGCTTATCTGTGTACAGTATAAACTTGATACAGATTGGCTGGTAATTTACCCTCTGTCCCCATAAGGTAGAGGATGCCACAGACCATCATAATGCCATACAGAAAAGGACTATCAAGAGATAGCTTAGCAGACATCAGCTGCATCTCTGAATCCATCCATGGCTTTACCAATGGACTTTGTCATGTGAGCCAGGAAATTATTTATTTTGCTTACGATCATTTACACTGAATTTCTATTACTGGTAGAAAGAAAGAGGACTTATTAATGGGGAGTCAAAGGTAGTTTAGTTTACACGTCAACAAACATTAGCAGTGTTCTATCAAATAGTTTAAGGACCAGTACAAAGGGACTAAAAACAGAATTCTAAGACATGCCTCATATACCTTGAGAGCTAGTCCAGCGTGGTCACCGGTTCAGTGTGAAATCAGTCATGTGGTAACTGTGAAATTCACTTTTCCCTAAGACTCGGGAAAGGGAGATTGCACTGTATTATTTTCTAAAATTTTCTTCAGCTGTAAAGTTTTATGATCCTATGCCATGACACAGAAGAATCAGTGAAGGTTTAAAACAGGAATGACTAATATGTAAAGGTGGTAAACTGGAAGGAGACCAGAACCTAGCATGACTACGGCGGTTATGCAGAAGGGCCGCATCTTGAGGCTGGTCTAGGGAACATGCAAAAATAATGGAGGAAAGGAGATGAACATTAGCAGAAAGTAATAACTCGATGCCTAACTATATAGAATATGAAGATGAATCAACAGGGACTCTACTCCAAATTTGCCAGCTTGGAATATTAAAAGAATAAAATCTTTAACAAAAATGAAGTAATTGAGTTCTTCGTTACAAGTATGAGGGGAAGAATTATTTAAATTTTGAATATGTTGAAACTAGACTAGTGGCATATATCCAAATAGAAAATCTATAAGCTTGAAAACTAACTGACATTCAAGTGGGAGATTAAGTCATAATTCTGAGAATCTTTGATCAGGGGGGGAACAGGGAAAGTCCTAGGAGTGAATAGAGCCTGTAAAACAGAAAACTGATAATTGACATTTTAGTTTGTTTATTTGTTTGTTTGTTTTTTTTTGTTTTTTTCTCCAGTACCGGGAACCGAACTCACGACCTTGCGCTTGCCAGGCAGGCTCTTTGCCGCTGAGCTAAATCCCCAGCCCCTTAGTTTGTTTATTAACAGGCAAAATATGCAACACCAACTGACCCAAGAAACCAAGAATAACAGAATCACCATCTCAACCCTCCTACGGAAACTGAGGCTGCAAATTTATCGGTCAAAGTTCTTGTTACTACTCCAGTGTTTTTTCTTGAGTCCCAAGTTAATAAAGTAAATTACTTTTTAAAGGTGAGGTTCTACATGCTTACCTGGTGTATGCCTAAAACCTTATGCACAATAATTTTCTGCCTAATTTAAGTTTGTACACACACACACACACACACACACACACACACAGAGTATGTCCCACAACCAGCGTTGTACTTAATCCAGCTCTGCTAACAATTTCCTTTGGCAACCTGGGCAAGTTATTTAGCTCCTATGTCCTTATCTTAACTAAGGCCTGATCTCATTTACCAATAGGGTTGTTGTGAACACTAAACGAATTAATATATATTTTTAAAATGTTTAATATATTTTTTAAAATGTAGTCAAGTATGGTGGCACACACCCATAATCCCAGCACTCAGGAGGCTGAGGCAGGAAGATCACTGCAAGTTCGAGACCAGCCTGGGCTACAAAGTGAGCTCAAAGCCAGCCTGAACTACATAGTAAGACCCTGTCTCAAAAATACAAAAAACAAAGTGTACAAACACCCATTCATGATAAAAATGCTACAGAAAATTGGAATAGATGGTCTTTATTTCAATCTGATAAAAGGAATCTATTGGGGCTAGGGATATAGTTCAGTGGCACAGCGCCTGCCCGGCAAGCACAAGGTCCTGAGTTTGAGTTTCAGTATCAGAAAAAAAAAAAAAGCCATCTATGACAAACCAATAGCCAACATCACACTAACTGAACAAAAATTGAAAGCTTTCACCCTAAAATCAGGAACAAGACAAGGATGTCCAGTATCATCACTCTTGTTCAATACAGTTCTGGAAACATTACGCAGAGCAATTAGACAAGAGAAAGAAATAAAAGGAATAAGGATAGGAAAGGAAGAAGTGAAATTATCATTATTTGCAGATGACATGATATTCTATATAGAGGACCCCAAAAACTCCACCAAAAGATTCTTGGATGTAATAACCAAATTGAGGAGTGTAGCTGGATACAAAGTCAACATTCAAACATCAATAGCATTACTGTATACAAATAACAAACTGAGAAATTATGGGAAATACCTTTCACAATAGCATCCAAAAAAATGAAATACCTATGAATCAATCTAACAAAGGAAATAAAAGATCTTTATGTTGAAAACTATAATACTCTGAAAAAGGGGGTCAAAAAGGATATCAGAAAATGGAAAGGTATCTCTAGCTCTTGGGTAGGAAGAACCAATATAGTGAAAATGGCCATACTTCCAAAATTGTTAAACAGATTTAATGCAATCTATCCTGATTAAAATACCAATAGCATATCTCACAGAGTTAGAGAAAGCAATCCTAAAATTCATTTGGAACCAGAAGAGATCTAGAATTTCAAAGGCAATTCTGGGCAACAAATGCAAGGCAGCGGGCATCACAACCCCTGACTTGAAATTACACTAAAAGCTACTGTGATAGAAACAGCATGGTACTGGAGGCGGGGGGCAGGGGGGTGGGACAGACCCAAGGATCAAAGGAAAAGATTAGAAGATGCAGAAACAACTCCAAACATACTTAGCCACCTTATCTTTGACAAAGGTGCCAAACATCTTCACTGGAAGAAAGACAGTCTCATTAATAAATGGTAATAGAAAAAAGTGGCTTTTCCCATCCCGAAGATTAATTAAAACTAGACCCTATCTTTCACCATGCATTAAACTAAAATCAAAATGGATCAAAGATCTAAATATTGAAACAAAAACACTAAATCTGCTGAAAGATAGAATAGGTAGAACTCTTAAAGACTAGGCAAAGACTTTATGAGCAAAACCCCAATTGCACAGGTAATATCACAAAGAATCAACAACTGAGCTCTCATTTTATTAAAAAGCTTTTGTACAGCAAGAGAAACCACCGAAAGAGTGAAGAGATAACTCATAATGTCAGAAAAAACTTTTGCCAGCTGTTCCTCAGGCAAAGGACTACTATATAAAGAACCCACAACAATCAGACCCCCCAGATTTAAAGACCCATCCCCAAAACAGCATCTGAAACGAATAGACACTTCTCAGATACAGAAGTGGCAACAGCAAATAAATATATAACCAAATGTCCAATATCACTGGTAATTCAAAAGATGCAAATTAAAACAATGCTGAGACTCCATCTCACCCCAGAAGAATGGCTATTATCAAGAAATCAACCAATAATGAATGCTTGTGGGGCTGTGGGGAACAAGGAACACTTTCCCATTGTCAGTGGGAGTGTAGACTGGTGCAACCACTGTGGAAATCAGTGTGGAGAGTCCTCAAAAAACTAGATCTAGATATTCCATTCATCCCAGCTATCTCCCTTCTTGATATCTTCCTAAAAGAATTAAAAGCATCATACCACAGTGATATATGTATACCCATGTCTACAGCAGCAGTTTGTAATAGGTAAATCTTGGAAACAGCCCAAATGCCCATCAACTGATGAATAAAGGAGTGTTTTTTTATACAATAGAATACTACTCTGCCTTAAGGAAGGATAAACTTGAGACATTTCTAGCTAAATGGATGCACCTTGAAAACATACTCTTAAGTGAAATAAATTGGACACACATGTGTAAACACTACATTGTTTCTCTGGTGTGAGAAAGTGTAAATAAGGAGCAAATGTATAATAGATATTGTGAAATACAAAGAAAATGTCCAAATAAGAAAGGAAACAGTGGGAGGGGGGGACAAGAAAAAAAAAGAAGGGAAAATGGAAACAAAGCTTTCGTAAATAAGTAGGGGAATGGGTTGAAGGGATGGAAGTGGTATGGGAAAAAAAGAAGCTACATAATCATGTACAGATACAAATTCTCTATGATGAATGTTATCATTTTTTTTTTTATTTTCATTTTTGTCTTTTTGAGACAGGGTCTCACTACACAGTTCAGGCTGGCCTTGAGCTCACTTTCTAGCCCAGTCTGGTCTCGAACTTGGAATGATTCTCCTGCCTCAGTATCCCGCGTGCTGGGATTACAGGTGTGCGCCACCACACCCGGCTCATTATTTATATTTAAAATGTACCGATAAAATTCAAAAATGCAAAAAAAGTCTGTACAACAACTCTTGGATCACACTATATATTCAATGAAGGCTAGTTATCATAAATGGGTTTTTTGTATTTTTTTAAAAAGAATAATAAAAAAACAATACCATAAATGCTTTGAGTTGTACATTATCTATATTTTTTGTCAGCCAATATTTTATAATTTTACAAAGTTATAGAAAAACTCGTTTCAAGAACCGTTAGCAGATTCTTCAGATTTTTAGGACCTAATTTAAATTCAACTCTTTAGCTGAATTTAAATACTGTTCTGTGTTTTGGGTTTTCCCAGTTCATGAAGATGTAAACCAGATGTTTGAAGATCAGACTGGGAGCATATATGTAAAATATTTTTCTAAAATACAAAACATATATTATTACAGTATTATTCTGAAGCTACAACTCCCAAAATTGCAGTCCCGAAAATGGTGATATGAAGTATTAGGCTTATTTAAATACCTACAACATTCATAACAATGGAAGAAACATATTTTTTAAAAATTGAAGCCACCCTTGCTTTTGACCCAAGTTGGGCATTTTCTGGGGCAGTGCTTGAAAAACATGATCCAACTTTCATCCAGTTGTTTCTAAAGAACTTCAACAGGCTACAGCACTTGCAAACCACAGTACCTATTATTTAATGTCAGCCGTACTTTAACAAATTCATCCCCGCTCCGCAGTGGGACGTTTAGCCTAGGTACCAAATTCGAAAAACAGACACCAGCTCTCCGCGTACCTCATACAAAAGAGAAGCGCGCAACCTGCAGCCTTTGAGGATGCTCTGCACACCAGGATGTGATGTGCGGGCACGCATGTAATCCCAGCACTCAGGAGGCTGATGCAGGAGGATTGCTGCGAGTTCGAGGCCAGCCTGGGCTATACATAGCGAGGTCAAGGGCTAAACCGAATATCGAGACCCTGTCTCAATCAATCAATCAATCAATCAATCAGGAAAAAAAAAGAGGGTAGGCAGGGAACGATGGGTTAGAACCGAATGCTGCAACCTGCAAAATGCGAACTTCCCGGCAGACCGATAGCGGGACTGTGCGGTTTCCCTCCTGGTCTCGCTCGCCACTCCCAAGGCCACCTGGGGGCCACCGAGTGCGGCGGGCAGAGTCGGGCGAAGGTAAATCAAGAAACAGAGGCGGCGGCTGCGTGACCTGGGCCTGGGGTAGGAGACCGGGAACAAAGAGGTCGCGAAGTCTCCACAGCCAAGGCAAAGAAGCAGATTCCCGGACTCTACTCCGGTCTCATAGGGTCACCAAATCTACCAAGCAACACACAAGAAACGGTATTCTAAACTACAGCCTGGGCGGCTGCGGTCCCACGAAGTTCGACAACAACCAGCAGAACCGCTACCGAAACACCGCCGCGCTCCTTAGCAGCGACGCCTCAACCGAGCTGTTCTTTTCTTTGGTCCCGCCCCACTGCTTAGCGTAGATTGGTGGAGGGTAGCAGCGCGGCCGCTGATTGGGGGGCGGCGGATCGCTCCTGGAGACTGTGGCGTTCGGTTGCTCCGTAGTGCTAAATTTATCTCCAGACCAGGACCTCGCCACCCGCGAATCGGAGCTCTATGGAGGTGGCTTAGGCGATGCCCCTGAGCTGAGAGCATCACCCTGTCCCCGCATCATTCTTTCCTCTGTTTTGTTTTTCACCCCCTCTCCCTTCTTCCTCCTTCCAGTCTGCGACGACTGGCTCTTCACCCTGCTCAGGCCTCGGTGAAGGTGAGGAGCAGAGCCGCCACCGCGGCTAAGCGGCGCTCTCCGAAATGGCCGCTGCCTCCAGCTGTCTAAAATGGCGGTCACGGGCTCCGCTGGGGGCCGCGGCGCTGCTGGGCAGCCCAGCCGCGGCCAGGACCGCTCTGTCCGTAGCTGATGGAGAGGAAGCAGGAAGGTGTTGGGTGCTGAGTTGGTTTCCTGTGGTCCTTAGCGAAGGCGACCGCCGGGGGACGCGAGAGGAGCCCCGAAGCAGGCTGGGCTGCGGCCGGAAGCCAGCCCGGAGGTGGCGGTCTGTGGGCCGCCCGCACCTGCGAGAGGGAGGAGCTGAGGGGTGGCGGGTCCGGGCCGCAGTTCGAAGTGGCCCTGGAGAGGAGCACTGAGGTGTGGCAGGGCTGCCCGCGCCTGTGATGATTGGCTGCGCTCGGACCCTGCCCTTCTGCCCCGAGAGCGGTTGTCCTCACCTGGAGCCGTGCGCGGGCGGAGAAGGCGGGAAGGATCGAGGGACCTGTCAGTTTAACGGGAAGGAGAGAGGGAAGATGAGTGTTTTTCCCTCTTGGCGGAGTGGAACGGAAAGTTCGCTCAAGGGAATAAATACCGATCACTTGTCCCCAAGAGATTCGGGTCACACTTCTCAAGATGTGGCCCTCCTCGGGAAAACGAAGCTTCTACGCTTCTGTCCTCTGACAGCAAGAGAGAAGAATCCTAATCCTTTAGGTAAACCAGCGTCTCCACGAAGTTGTCTTGCTACATCCAAGTTGAGACCGTGAAGGAGGATGCTGTTTTGCTCCCGATAAGAAAGATGTTTTTTCTGGCAGTTTGAGACCGTTGACTTTCTGGCAGTTGTAACCCATTGTTAATGTTTCTCTGTGCGACCCAATTCCTGGCACCAGATTTTTTTTTGTCTTTTAATGCTTGGGGAATAGAATGTTAGGGAACACACAAGTAATGACTAGGCACGTGTGCTGTGCGATCAAACTTCGGGCTGTGTGTTTCTTAAAAGATAATGTTAATTTAGGAGGTAATTTAATCTCTTTATCCGCCTCTGAAGTGGGATTATTAATATCCCAAACTTTTGTTTACATAAGCTAATCTATAGGAGGAATTGAGAACAGTTACAGGCACATAGTAAACAATAATTAATAATTACATTAGTTGCTTTAGGAGATTGATTATTGAGGGGACAAAACGTTATAGCCAAAGGCATATTTCATATAACACTACCGTGTATAATTAATTCCATTTTAGTTCAGTGCTGCTTTTAGAGACATTAAGATGGAGCTATACTTGTAAAATTTAGGTTTAGCTTCTGAAAGTTTTGTGCATTTCTCTGAAGTTAGTGCAAAAGGGAGCATTTCAAAGCACTGAAATTGTCAAATATTAAAACAGGATGAAAGTACATTTTTATTTTACTAGAAGCTGTGCATCTTCTGTTTTAGTCCAAGAGCTGTGCTGCAAGACTCACTTGCACTACCTAAATTTAAAATAAATTGTGGTTCATGTTTGGTTGTCTTAGAAGTTTGTAGTTAGTCCTGTTGCAGTGTCTAATTTTAATTTTTCTCATTCTAGGCTTCTGGTTACTCCCCTTCCCAGCCCATCCCTTAATTTTATTCTTTTGAAGAGTCTGCATTTCAAGCTGCCAAAGTGAACAGTGTGATTGCAGAAGGGGAGTACTCCTCATTTCAGGTATCTTACCCTGTTTTACCTATTAACAAAAGAACCATCTTGATTGAGGATCTAACATGAGTGTAGCAATCTTACTCTGTAGTCAGAGGTAAAAGTCTGAGTCAAATATAGCTATAGTTGTTTAGATAATTTATCTCTAATGTAAAAAAACTTAACCTATAAAATATAGTATTTATTAGAGATTTTTGAGCTTGTGTTACTGTTTTTATTGTGCTTTTTATTATATCAGGGAGAAAACTTTAAAAATAAGAATTTAGATTTTCTTAAGGTCCCAGTTAAGTCTTCATATAGTGTAACAGAATGCAAAGTAATTAATAAAAATATACATTACTTTAAATCTTAATTAAAATAATGTAAGCATATGTAATTTTTAAGTCCAGAGTAACTTTTGGTCTATAGTTCATTCTTTATTATTAACATATAATATTTAGGATACAATAGAATTCCGCCTTGTAGCACTTGGACCTTTGTGTGTTTTTAGTATAGGTTATTAGAATTGTTGCCATCTGTGAAGGGAGACTTAAGCTATATAATAGTATCAATACTTAATACATCGAATGGCAGTAGGCACCAAAAAGCTCAGAGTTTCCAAGTTTCCATCTCATTACATGAGATGAGATTGGCAAGTTATGATATGTACTGTTTGTATGCATAGGGTTTTATTGGAACACAGCCACAGCCATTCTTTTAGCCTTCATTTATGGCTGCTGTAATGCTATAGCTACAGATTTCAGTAGGGCAACTAAGACTGTTATCGCCCACAAAGCCAACTATGCAGCCCTTTGTAAAATGTTTGCCAGCCCTTGCCACGGGGTATAGTCCTAAATACGTTATTTCCCTAAAATGTTTATCAACTCTTTGTTATTTCTTAGCCTAATGGTTCCCAGCTTTTTTATAAAATGTTAATACTCTAAGTGAATAAGTGTTTTGAGAAAAAAACTGACGCTGATAATAGTGTTTCTATATTGTTTATTTAAATATAAGTTTAAGACTACTAAACTCATTTCTATAGCTTTTATTTTTATGTGATAATCTACCTTTAAGAGAGGTGTGCCATACCTGAGAGCACCAGCAAGTCGCATGAGAGATCACCTGATAAACGAACGTGTGATGTTCCATCTGCGCATTGATGCATAGGCAGCACTTACAGATTAAGTGATGTATTATTATATATCATCTCTCATCTTTTTGTATCCTGTCTAATAATTTCAACATATTTGTAATACTCAATCTTTATTCTAAATTAACCATGTTTTGTACCACAACCTCTTTACCCATGGATCTTTTGCTGAAGCAAGGAAGTCTTAAACAAGAAGTAGAATCTTTTTGTTACCAAATTGTATCTGAATCAAATGATCAAAAAGTTGGAATATTACAAAGTGAAGATGAACAGCTGCAGCCATCAGTTTCTAAAAAATCAGAAGGTGAGCTTTCCAGGGTCAAATTTATGTCTGGATCCAATAAAATGACAACATTTAGTAAGAAACCAAAGAGGAGAAAATATGATGAAAGTTATTTGTCTTTTGGATTTACTTATTTTGGAAATAGAGATGCACCTCATGCTCAGTGTGTATTATGTAAGAAAATCTTATCAAATAGCTCTTTAGCCCCAAGTAAGCTACGAAGACATTTGGAAACTAAACATGCTGCGTATAAAGACAAAGACATTAGCTTTTTCAAGCAGCATCTTGATTCACCTGAAAATAATAAACCCCCAACACCTAAAATTGTCAATACAGATAATGAAAGTGCTACAGAGGCATCATACAATGTGAGTTACCATATAGCCCTGAGTGGAGAGGCTCACACTATTGGAGAATTGCTTATCAAACCTTGTGCAAAAGATGTAGTGATGCGGATGTTTGATGAACAATATAGTAAGAAGATAGATGCAGTACAACTTTCAAACAGTACGGTTGCACGTCGAATTAAGGATCTAGCTGCTGACATTGAGGAAGAGCTTGTTTGTAGACTAAAAGTATGTGATGGGTTTTCACTACAGCTAGATGAATCAGCTGATGTTTCAGGACTTGCTGTGCTGCTTGTGTTTATTCGTTACAGGTTTAATAAATCTATTGAGGAAGACCTACTCTTATGTGAATCTTTGCAAAGTAATGCTACAGGTGAAGAAATATTCAATTGCATCAACAGTTTTATGCAGAAACATGAAATTGAATGGGAAAAATGTGTTGATGTTTGTAGTGATGCTTCTAGGGCAACAGATGGGAAAATTGCTGAGGCTGTCACCTTGATAAAATATGTGGCCCCTGAAAGCACCAACAGTCACTGCCTATTATATCGACATGCACTAGCAGTTAAAATAATGCCTACATCCCTTAAAAGTGTGCTAGATCAAGCAGTACAAATCATCAATTATATTAAAGCTCGACCACATCAATCGAGACTACTAAAAATTTTATGTGAAGAAATGGGTGCTCAGCACACAGCACTTCTTCTAAATACAGAGGTAAGGTGGCTTACCCGAGGTAAAGTTCTTGTAAGACTTTTTGAACTTCGGCGTGAATTACTGGTTTTTATGGATTCTGCTTTTCGACTATCTGATTGTTTAACAAATTCATCTTGGCTGCTAAGACTTGCATATCTTGCTGATATTTTTACTAAATTAAATGAGGTTAATCTGTCGATGCAAGGGAAAAATGTAACAGTTTTTACAGTGTTTGATAAAATGTCATCATTGTTAAGAAAATTGGAATTTTGGGCTTCATCTGTAGAAGAAGAAAACTTTGATTGTTTTCCTACACTCAGTGACTTTTTGACTGAAATTAATTCTACAGTTGATAAAGATATTTGCAGTGCCATTGTGCAACACTTAAGGGGTTTGCGCTCTACCCTTCTAAAATACTTTCCTGTAACAAATGACAGTAATGCTTGGGTTAGAAATCCATTTACAGTAACTGTTAAACCAGCCTCTTTAGTAGCACGGGATTATGAGAGCCTGATTGACTTAACATCTGATTCTCAAGTGAAACAAAATTTCAGTGAACTTTCACTAAATGATTTTTGGAGTAGCCTAATTCAAGAGTACCCAGGTATTGCAAGGCGTGCAGTTCGTGTGCTTCTTCCTTTTGCTACAATGCACTTGTGTGAAACAGGATTTTCATATTATGCTGCAACTAAAACAAAATATAGGAAAAGACTTGATGCTGCACCTCATATGCGGATCCGTCTTAGTAACATTACACCTAATATTAAACGGATATGCGATAAAAAGACACAAAAACACTGTTCTCATTAAAATTGGAGAGTTTTGCATGTCTTGATAACCAAATGTAAGTGAAAATAAAAGACAATTTACTTCATTTCTAGTATTTGGGGTTTTAAATAAAATGATTCCAATTTTTTAGTATTTTGATTTTTAAGAAAGCTAAAGAATCAAAAATTTCAATGTTTTTGGCATTTCTTTACTTGTAATTTTCACAGGGTTTCATAGTCGTAACTGAGGAATGATGAGCCACAAAATAAAATTCAGTTCTTAGCATAACGTATCTCCTGAATCTAATCCCTGTTCATTTTTCTAGCCATGCTTGCCCTGCAGCCCTCCAATCCCATGGGACTTCTTGCCACGGCCTAAATATATCACACGGTTTCATGCTTTCAGGTCTCAAAAAAATTACTTCCTTCCCATCTCACTTTCTGACAGATTCCTATTTGCTTTGCAATACTTTCACTTAGTTTATCTTCAGATATTTTCATTCTCTAGATCTTTCTATTTTGATTCTATTTTGCACTGTTCTATTTATTTTGGGGATTGTCTATTGCAACTCTGAATCCTGGTGGTCTCATGATTTTCACTGTTACTGGACTGAGCTATTAGAGGTTGTTATCCAGATCTGTCTTCATTGTCTAGCAAAAGGCTCTACTAAGGTAAATGGTTAATAAAAGAAAAGAGTAATGGTGTGGATGAGCCAGTAAAAAAAGAAACTGGTACCGTGTGAACCCAGTACTACCCTTTGTTTTTGTTGGCTGTGTTATCCCAGGTAGAAGTCAATGTGCCGTAATGCAGAAGTCATTGAGGAAGGTCATCATTCTGAGATGAAAGCTGAACTATTGAAAAAGGAAAAATATAAAAAATGTTCTCAGATATTTTCTTTCTAGTTCCTATATAGATTATTGCAATTTCCATATATAGTAATCTAAATCAGTGGGGTCTTTCTGTACAGCACTTGAAGATGATTACACTGAAGCTCCTACCAGTTATTCTTGGAATACTGTAAAGGGCTTCTGACTGACTTTTCTGTCCTGGGCTAATTTTCCTGTGTCTTATTATAAAATACTAGTCCCTAACTCAATATTAAAACATTTTGTGTCACTCCTAAAGTCAAGGCCTACTGTAAATAATCTTTATTTCTTTAATCCCAATTATCCAAACCTGTCTATCTGGGTGAGTAGAAATATCTCATTAAGGCAGAATGTGGTAAAATGACTGGGTTCAAGGGTCCGTTCCACTGCTTAGCCCTCTGAGTACATCATTCCGAACTTTCTTGAACTTCATTTATCTCATCTGTAAAATTATTATCTCCTTTGAAAGATTATTAGGAAGATTAACCAAGAGTATATGTAAATCTAACAGGTTGATCAGAAATACATGCGCAACGTGTTCTCAGTCCTGCCCAACCATGTCTCAGTTAAACTTGATTGCACACGTCACGAATTTTTATTCTTTGATGGCTTTCAGGCCATCAGACCTCTCCTCATCTGAAGTAGTGAGGTTAAGCAATTTAAATCATGTTTTAGCTCTTTTATCACCTTATTAAGCATCTGTTTGTGTTAGACACCTTAGTAGATGCTTTATATGTTATCAGTAATCTTTACTGTAGTCCTATAGGATTAAGTAATGTGAGGTCAAGTTAGAGAATTTAGTCAATTATTGCCCTAAAATTTTTCTGAGTATCAAATAGTGACTTGAGACAAATAGTGATTTGAGATTATAATCTAAATCTTGTGTTTTCTAAATTCACCCAACAGTCGGGCTTGGTGGTACATTCCTGCGATACCAGCACTCAGGAAGGTGAGGCAAGAGAATTGCTGCGAGTTTGAGGCCAGCCTGGGCTATACATAGTGAGTTCAAGGCCAGCCTGAACTACATGGCAGGACCCTATCTCAAATCCTACCACCCCCCACAAAATTCACCCAGTGTTAGCCACCTACTCCAGAATAGTACTGCTTTTGTGTAAGAGTATAGATTAAATGCTATCAAATAAAATTATCTAAAAAGATACATTGTAATTTAGCATACATGAAATACTTTTGTCTACCAATCCCATAATTTAAAATGACCTACTTTAGGGGCTAGGGATATAGCTCAGCAGCACAAGCACCTGCCTAGCAAGCCCAAGGTCCTGTGTTCAATTCCCAGTACCAAAAAAATAAAATTACCTACTTTGAGCTGAGTGTAGTGAAACATGCCTGTAATCCCAGCACTTGGAAGGCTGAAGCGGGGGGATCACCCTGAGTTTGAGGTCAGCCTGGGATACAAAGTGAGTTCAAGGCCAACCTGGGCTACAGCAAATCCCTGTCTCAAAAAGCCAAACAGTCGGGTATTGTGGTGCACATCTATAATTCCAGCACTTGGGAGGCTGAAGCAGGAGAAGCACCACAAATTCAAGGCCAATCAACTACAAAGCAAGAGCCTGTCTCAAAAAGAAAGCAAGGCCGGGTGTGGTGGCTCACGCTGGTAATCCCAGCACTCTGGGAGGCTGAGGCAGGAGGATCGTTGCGAGTTCAAGATCAGCCTGGGCTATAAAGTGAGCTCAAGGCCAGCCTGGACTGCATAGTGAGACCCTGTCTGAAAAAGACAAAAAATTAATTAATTAATTAATTAATTAAATGACCAAGTTTGAGATGTCCAGTGCCATAATATTTGTGTCTGGCTTGTACATAAAATTTGATAACTAGATTTCTTATCCAATTATTGGTCTTGAACCTATATTCTGTCTAGGATGTCAACCTCTTGAGATACAAAACCTCTCAATTTTCAGTCCTTTTCTCCTAACCTCCTCTGGGAGTCTAGGTTCCTGCATTTAAATCCAATTGAATTGGCTGGACCCCTGTTATCTATCACTAGACCTCTTCAATACTGACCCTCCCCAACTTGATGTGAACTGTTCGCCCTTCCTATAACCTATCAGAACTGTCTTACATTGTTACATGGCTAGTGAGAATGGGGTTTTAGTACTTAAAGGTAGATGTAGAAGCTGCTGGATGATATGTCTAGTTCCAAATGCAGTTAGTATAACTATTGTTAATTAGCACAATGGAAAAAATTCTGAAGTATCAACAGAGTTCTGCAGCCTTACAATAGATAAGTTCATCCCCACTCCAGGCCTTAGTTTCTTCATTTATTAAATGAAAGGGGTTAAATTAGAATGAACTCTTAAAATTCTTATCAGGTAAGTTGGTGTTTTGTTTGTTTTGAGACAGCATCTCACTATGAAGTTCAGGCTGGCCTTGAACTCACTATGTAGCCCAAACTGGCATCAAACTCGTAGTTCATTCTCCTATCTCAGCCTCCAAAGAGTTAGGAGTATAGGCTGCATCATCACATGCAGCTCAACATCAAATTTTAAGCCTAAAGAAAGATTAGCATCAAAACTGCTCAGCTCTTTGAAAGACATTTTTTCTTACAAAGGGAACTTTCCTACTCCAGGGTGTGGTGCTTGCCCATAGTCTCGGCACTCAGGAGGCAGGAGGATGGCTTCAAATTCAAGTCCAGCCTGGGCTACAGAGTTCAGAGTGAGACCTTGTTTCAGAAACAAACAAAAAGCAGGGCGTGGTAGCCCACGCCTGTAATCCCAGCACTCAGGAGGCTGAGGCAGGAGGATCATTGCAAATTCGAGACCAGCCTAGGCTACAAAGTGAGCTCAAGGCCAGCCGGAACTGCATAGCGAGACCCTCTCTCAAAAAGACAAAAACAAACAAGGGACAAGCTTTTTCAGTGAATCTTTTACCATGATGTTTTCATAAACCTGCTTATAAATTGGTCATAAATTTATATCTATCATGGATACTTATTGGGTAGAATCAGTGAAAGGCTTTTTTTTTTTTTCTAGAAAGGCTTGTTTGGAAGGAAGGCATATTTTAACATTTAGAAAACATTAAAGGAGAAACTAAAATATTTAGCTCTATCTAGCTGATTCAGTAGAGCATAAGACCTAAAATAGTTTTCAAAATATTTTTGACCACAAACCACAAAAAACATTTTACACTGTGATACAAGTGTATGTGTGTTTAAGGTTCATAAAACTGCTAACCCTTCATATGTGTAGTGCAGTCTGTTTTTCTATTTAATTTTTTAAATGACAGATACAGTCCACAAATTCTGGATCCATTCTTTGGTTATAACCCACTGTGTGAAAATGTTAGTGTAGCCAGATATGGTGGCACACACCTGTGATCCCAGCACTCTGGGAGGCTGAGGCAAGGGGACCATTGAGTTCAAGGCAACTTGGGCTACATAGTAAGTTCAAGGCCAGCCTGAACTACATAGCAAAACCTTGTCTCAAAAAAAAAAACAAAAAACTGATGAATGTAATGCCATTAATCTTTTCTTTTCTTTTCTTTTCTTTTTTGGAGAGAGGGTCTCGTTACACAGTTCAGGCTGGCCTTGAGCTCACTTTGTAGCCCAGGCTGGTCTCAAACTCACAATGATTCTCCTGCCTCAGCATCCCAGAGTGCTGGGATTACAGGCATACACCACCACGCCCGGCTCTTTTTCTTTGCTTGTTTGTTTGTTTGTTTGTTTGTTTTGAATGCCATTAATTTTAACAAAAGTTGTTCAGGAATTTGGCTTTAAACCAATTCTAGTGTAGTATTACTCTAGCCACAGGAATTGGCCGGGGAATAGCACGTGACACAATACAAGCCAGTGAAAAGCAAGGGAAATATTTGTAGGGCCTTCAAAACAGCTGTTTCCTCACTCTCAAGGAAGAGATAAAGGTCCCTTGTGTGTGGGAACTAGAATCCTAACAGCTCCCTAGCTACCAATTTGTGGGTAAAGCCAATATGTAGAAGGGCAAAGCCAAAATAACTTGAAAATTAAACCAGGGCCTAATTGGACCACACTTGGTAACTACCTTGTGTTTAATTTTTGTTGTTGTTACCTAGGCTAATAAATGCCATTTATTAAGACAATTTAAATTGGGTTTGCTGTTATAATAGACAAAATCAATATAGTGGCCTAAAGGGAAAGCAGTATAAAACTAGAACTGACGGGTAAACTTAGCTGCAGTTATGTCATCTTGAACTAAGTCTGAACTTGGTTATTCAGCCATCTATTATAGTGCAACCATTTGAAAATCTGCCACTGGTAATATTTTAATAGACCAGAAACTAAGTCAGTCCATGTATTAACTACCATTAAATACCATTTTATTTCTCTTAGGCAACTTGATAATAATAGTTATCTAATGTTACAAATTTTATTTAGACTACTCATGGATCATATAATTTTTTACATATATAATTGAAGTTATTAAAAATACCCACTTATTTTTCTTTTAATTTGCTTAAGGCACTCATAAATATAATGGATTTTTTTTTTTAATCTTTTTGAGACAGGTTTTCACTATGCAGTTCAGGCTGACCTCAACTCACAGCGATCCTCCTACTTCAGCCTCCAGAGTGCTGGGATTACAGTCCATGTACTACCACCCCTGGCTTTTTAATGGAATTTTTAAAACCAAATTAAGCCAAGCATGATGGCACTTGCACCTGTAATCCCAGCACTTGGGAGGCTGAGGCAAGAGGATCTCTGTGAGCTCGAGACCAGCCTGAACTGCATAGTGAAACCCTATCTCCAACAGACCAAAAGACCAAAAAAAAAAAAAAAGCTCACTAT
>NW_004955414.1:26399740-26430762 GCF_000276665.1 Chinchilla lanigera | reverse complement strand
TTTGAGCTAGAGTCTCGCTCTGCAGTTCAGGCTGGCCTTGAGCTCACTTTGTAGCCCAGGCTGGTCTCAAATTTGCACCGATCCTCCAGCCTCAGCCTTCTGAGTGCTGGAATTACAGGCATGCATCACCAAGCCCAGCCAATAAATCATATGTTTTGCAGAGAAAATTATCAGCCAGAAGTGATTTTGTACCTTAAGAATTGGTTTCTATCAAAATCATAAATAAGTTCCCTAAAGGTTCCATTAGTACAGGTGTACTATCCACCCATATAGTTTATCTTTTTAAAAAATTTTTAAATTAGGTTTATTGGTACATTTGTTATACATAATTACCATATTCGTCATAGGGAATTTGTACTTGTACATGATATAACTTGATTTTTTTCCCCATTCTCCTGCCCTCTCTTCATCCCCTCTTCCCCTCCTTTACAAAAGCTTTGTTTCCATTTTTCCTTCTTTTCAAATAACTTTCTTTTCCCTTACTTCCTCCCCGCCCCCAGTTTCCCTTCCCATTTGAACATTTTCTTCCTATTTCACCATGTGTATTATACGTTTTGGTCCTCGTTTACACTTTGTTTCTCACACCAGAAAACAATGCAGTATTTACATGTGTGTCCAATTTATTTCACATCAGAGAATGGGCTCAAGGCGCATCCATTTAGTAATGTCTCAAGCTTTCTTTACAGCAGAGTAGTAGTCCATTGTATAAAAAAAAACATGTTCTTTATCCATTCATCAGTTGATGGGCATTTGACTGTAAGATTTAGCTATTACACATTGTACTGCTGTAAACATAGGTATGCTTATATCACTGTGGGTATGATGCTTTTAATTCTTTCAGGAAGATACCACGAAGAGGGATAGCTGGGTCATATGGAACCTCTAGTCCTACTTTTTTGAGGAATCTCCACACTGATTTCCACAGTGGTTGCACCAGTCTACACTCCCACTAACAGTGGAGAAGGGTTCCTTGTTCCCCACAGCCCCACAAGCATTCATTATTGGTTGATTTCTTGATAATAGCCATTTTTTCTGGGGTGAGATGGAATCTCAGCATTGTTTTCATTTGCATTTCTTGAATGACCAATGAAGTTGACCACTTTTTCATGTATTTATTTGCCATTTCTACTTCTTTGTCTGAGAAGTGTCTATTTCAAATACCCAGTTTTGGATTGGGGCATCTGATTGTTTTTGAGTTCTTTGTATATTCTAGATAGTAGTCCTTTGTATGAGGAACAACTGGCAAAAATTGTTTCCCATACCGTGGGCTGTCTCCATTCTGCTGGTGGTTTCTTCAATAAGATGGGATCCCAGTTGTTGATTGTTTGTGACAGTTGTTGTGCAGCTGTGTAGGTTATCTTTTAAAAATGCAAAATTGAGTTTCCTGGAACCTTTGAAGACTTTTGAGGTCATCTTGCACATTAGGAGCTCCACTTTGGAAAATGTACATATTAAGAGTCTCCTTCTTAAGAGTACTTTAGATTTCTTTTCACCTCCTATACCTCTGTGTGTTACTCCAGTGTCACTGTTAAAACTCTTCCCTGATCTCCCCCATCCTTCTAGAAAGGGAATCCCAAAATTCTTAGTGGGTAGAAGAATAAAGGAAACACTCTTAGGAATTTTACTGTTGCATTTTTTAATTTTGTTTTTAAAGGAGGTTATTTAGCTCTCTGTTGGGTTGAGGGGGTTGAGGGGGGTTTTGGTGGTTTTTTTTTTAGTTTTTAAACTCCTTGAACCATATAATTTCTCTTTTTTTTTTTTTGTCTTTTTGAGACAGGGTCTCGCTATGCAGTTCAGGCTGGCCTTGAGCGCACTTTATATCCTAGGCTGGTCTCAAACTCACAAGGATCCTCCTGCCTCAGCCTCTCCTGAGTGCTGGGATTACAGGCGTGCACCACCACACCCGGCTGAACCATATAATTTCAAGATTTCATAGAAAGAAGTGACCTCTACTTTTTTTTGTTTCCATTTAGTGAAATGCACTAAGGAATCCAGAGGAAGTTACTGAGAAAATGAATGTTGTATTTCAAAGTTATAAAAAAAAAAAGTTATAAAATACCTAATATCGCCGGAGTGGTGGCATCCCAGCACTTGGGAGGCTGGGGCAGGAGGATCGCTGCAAGTTTGAGGCCAGCTTGATCTGCATAGTGAGACCCTGTCTCAAAAAGACAAAAAAACCTGACCAAACAGGAAATATTTAGTTAATGAAAAGTTTAAATTCTCTCCAATTTTACATACTATAAAAGGGAATGTGTGTAAGCTTTAGGAGGGTAGAAACAAGTTGCTTACAGACCTCTATTCTCAGGACCTAAAATAGTATCTGATACCTAATATTTATTAAGTAAGTGTTGAACATCAACATGGTAGTGATGGGGAAGGGGTCCACATTTGAATCTCAACTCTGATACTTTTCTGTTTGTGAAACTTGAACAAATCACTGAAGTAGTTTGACGCTTTAGTTTCTTCATCTCTTTCAAGAGGAACATTTTAGTGTGTTTTGCTTACAGTCGTGCTTTGAGTCATGTAATCGAATTATGTAAAATCACTGTATAAAGTACTATAGCACCCTTAAAATTATTTTTAATACCGAAAATGTTGTAACATTGCATGGCATATGGTCCTGAGTGGACTTGAGTTAGCAGTAACCTTTTTTTTATGACTGTGTGCTGAGTATCAGATGTTATTCGCTTAATGAGGATAACTCTGAGGCAGGCCATCAACTTCATTTTGAGTGGTTTTTTTTTTTGGTTTTTGGTTTTTGTTTTTTTTGGTCTTTTTTGAGGCAAGGTCTCACTATGCAGTTCAGTCTGGCCTTGAGCTCACTTTGTAGCCCAGGCTAGCCTCAAACTCACAAGGATCCTCCTGCCTCCACCTCCTGAGTGCTGGGATTACAGGCCTGGGCCACCATGCCCAGCTGGTCAACCTCATTTTGAAGGTGAGGAAACTTAAGGCTCCATCAGATACCTGTTTAAAAACAAAGTACCCCTCACAGTTTCCATACATGAGGAACCCTTGCTTCAGAGTCTCGGTAGCTGCAGTGGTGTTGCCAGGGCTGCAGTTATTTCAAGGCTCCAGTAAGGATGGATGCTCTTGCAAGCTCATTGCTGTGGGCAGGATTCAATTTCTCTTAGGCTGTTGGAAGCTCCTTGATATGTAAACTTCTGTAGGGCAGCTGGCAACTTGCCAGTTGGTTCTAAGTCAGCTAGTGAGACTAAAATCTTTCTTTTAATACCTACTTTAGGAATTGACATCCCATCAAGTTTTTTTTACACTCTATTCATTGAAAGTAAATAACTGGATCCAACCCATACTCCAGGAGGGGATAATACACAAGGCACAAATACCAGGAAGCAGAGATTACTGTGAGCCCTTTTAGAAGACATCTACCTGCTGAGAATATTCAAATTGCCTATCTAGTTTCACCAAGCTAGTATGTGGCAAAGCTTAGGTTCATAAATTTCCCTAGAAATGAATCTTCCTAAAATGTTAAGTCTGTTTGTTCTTTTAGAGTAAGCTCCCTTCATTGTAACTGTTTTTCCTAGAATTGTACATCCGACTCATTTTCTTCATAGAGAGGACAAGGTAAACCTTTTCATTCTTGGTCTGTGGTAGTAACTTCCAAATTTTAATGATACCTGAATTTTTGTTTTAAAACACAGAGGAAGGCCGGGGATATAGCTCAGCGGCCCAGGTGCCTGTCTGGCAAGCGTAAGGTCCTGAATTTGATTCCTGGTACCAAAACACACACACGCACACACACGCACACACAAAGGAGGTTATCTGAGCAAGACCATGTAAAGAAAGTATTGTTTAGATATGTTACTATTAGACCTTTAGAGAGCATATGTTTCATCTATTATTCCAATTTAGGGGGCTGGGGATTTAGCTCAGCGGCAAAAGCGCCTGCCTGGCAAGTGCAAGGTCGTGAGTTCAGTTCCTGGTACCGGAGAAAAACCAAAAAAAAAACCAATTTAGTAGGCTATGGGGTGTAGCTCAGTGGCAAAGCATTTTCACAATTTAGAAGGCTGGGCATGGCGGCACACCCCTGTAATCCCAGCACTCGAGGCTGAGGCAAGAGGATCGCTGCAAGTTCGAGACCAGCCTGGACTTCAAAGTGGGCTCAAGGCCAGCCTGAATTTCATAGCAAGACCCTATCTCAAAAAGACAAAAAATAAAAATAAAAAAAAATTAAAATAAAACAATACAGGAGGGAGGGGACATAGCCATTTGGAAATAACAATAAAGGAGTGTTTAAAGCATTATGTAAATTCAGAGAAAAAACAAGGTCAAACAAGGGTCAAAGAATTCATTTAGGAAAAAATACAAAAATACATAAATCTTGAACCATCAATTTGAGTTTACCAGGTGACTAAATCCCTGGGTTGTTTTAAAAAACAAGCCAAGTTTACTGTCAGATTTGGAATTTTGAGGACTTTCTGAAGGAGGACCAGAGTGGCAGAACAAGAGTCAGACTTCAAGCTCTCAGAGGAGGTAGAAACACATAGTTGGGGATGATGAGGGTAGGGAAAGGATAGAGCGTCCTAGAACAACCATAAAGGGTAATGGTTAGAGAATGGAAGTTGAGACCTCTGCATGAGTTGGCTTCCTTCAGACTCCAGAATGGTATTTGCCTCTAGGTAGCACAGTGACTAGAAACTTGGGGCATATGAGCCGGGCAGTATCCAGGTGGCTACATCCAGGAAAAGAATCTTCTGTTCACACCCAGATTATTAGCCACTGGCATTTCCTGTCCAAAATTGCATCTTATCCCTTCCTCATAGTCACTAGAGCAAACTGATAAACAGAAAAGACATCATGGACAGAAAACAGGAAATACTAAGGCGAGTACAAAATAATGAACCACCAAATGCCCAAGGAAAACCAATGCTATGAAAAGATGATACCCATCAACAAACAAAAGAATGAATGCCTAAACAAATAGTTATTAGAGAAGAATCTTTGAAATTATAATTATTAATACTTAGTGTATACTGGGTGTGGTGTCAGGCATTTTCTAAGTACCTTAAATGTTTTTTAAAATGTAATCCTTATACAGAATATCCACAGAGAAAGATGAAAGAATAGTGCATCCATGCAACAAGAGCTAACATTTAAAAAGAATGAGCTAAAGATTGTGAAAATTTTTAAAAAGATGAACAAGCTGGGTGTGGCACATACCTGTAATCCCAGCATTCTGGGGGCAGGGGCAGGAGGATCACAAGTTCAAACCCAGACTGTACAACTCAGCCTTCCTACTCTCAAAAAGTAGGCTGGGCCTGTTGCTCAGTAAGAAGGTTCTGGATTCAATCCCCAGTACCAACCAGCAAACAAACACAGTGACTAGACCTTGGCCAAGAGCAAATTAGCAAAACTGGAAAAGTAAGTTGAATTTTTGCAAAAGAACAAAGATCGGGGATGGATGATTTAAGAGACGTAAGACAAATCAGAGATTTTAGTATCTCCATAGATCCAAAGAGATACAAGAATTTGAGTGAGGAAACAATTGAATAAATGATGGAAGAAAAATTCTTGCTATTACTCTAATATAATACATAGTGTATTTAACTTATATTTGTAAAAAGAATGATCAAACGTATCTTTTTTTTATTGCCAAGTTGCATCTAAAAGTCATCACTTTTGTAATATGTATCTCTAAAATTATATTATTTTGAAAGAATTGTGCTTTTTTAACTTTGAAATAAATTTAGACTTCTAGAAAAGTTATAAAAATACCCTTCCTCTAGGTTCCTCTAATGTTAACATCTTAGATAACTATAGTATAATTAGCAAATTAATTTACAAGTACAAAACCATGAACCAGGTTACAAACACACCTTATATAAACTGTGGCAGAGAACAAGACAATGGGAATGGTTCTATAAATATATACAAAATAGAAAAAGAGATGGGTAGCTACTGTATGTTTATTTGTACAGTTGGTCTTGAGACCACTGTTTACTGTATCCTCCAGTCATCTTCCACATTTATTTTGCCAGCAGCAGCAGCTGGTTGAACTTTTGACATAATCTGACGATCTCAGATGTGAGAAATTTGAGTGCTTGCTTCTGCCTGGATTTCTGCTATCTCCTTTTTCTTTTTCTTTTTTTTTTTTTTTTTTTTTTTTTTTGGAGACAGGGTCTCGGTATGCAGTTCAGGCTGGCCTTGAGCTCACTTTGTAGCTCAGGCTGGTCTCGAATTCGCAACGATCCTCCTGCCTCAGCCTCCCAGAGTGCTGGGATTACAAGCATGCACCACCATGCCCAACTCCTGCTATCTCCTTTTGACATTTATCATTGTGCAAGACAACACTAAGTGGTGACACACAACGTCCTATGGTTTCAAGACACTCCTTTTTGTTCTTAGTAAGTAGCAATACCATATTTCCCCAAAAAAGGGCCTAAATAGTCTCCACTTTGCTCCTCTACCTTTCCAATGGCATGCAGAACTCAGGCAACTAATCATACAAACTTCCAGTTAAGTGGAATTATTCTTAGATTTTCTGAGAAGTTCCTTGGCTGCTAAGACCTCTAAATAGGCAAAGCTCAAAGTTGTAGGAATAGAAAGCAATACATTTTATGAGTAGATCAGTAGTTCTAACACTGGAAGGTGTTTTTCCTAATCCTGGGTTTCCAAGCTGATGTATGACATAAGAGAAAGCACTTTATGTTGGTTACTGGTTCACTGCACATAGTGCTGTAGGACAGGAGTTGGCAGGCTATTACTTTAAAGCACTAGCTAGTAAACATAGGCATAAATACTATAATATTAATATAGGCGTAAATGTTATAACTGCATTCATCACATATTCTTTGTTTTGGTTTATAACTCTTAAGATTGTAAAAGCCATTCTTACAGGGTATATTAAAATAGGATGCAGGCCATATTTGCCCTCAAACTGTAATTTGCTAATCTCTTGATAGAGTAACACCCTAATCTAGCAAAGTGTTCCTTCCTGCTGGCTCTAAAACTGAGACTTTAAAAGCCAGAGTCCTAAAGGCCAGCTGCTTCTGGGTAATAGAATAGATCAGTTAAGACTAGTGAGTCTTGTGAGTATAGTATTCTGGGTTACCAGGGATAAACACTATTGTCTGCTAATCTATTTAAATGTCAGAATGTTTCCCTTAACACCTTTCCGTGGTTTTACTCTAGCAAATAAGCATGTCTTTTTGAGGGAAGGCTGAGAAAAAGAATTACACATCATACTTGCGTTGTAATCACAAGTTCCTTTCTCAGAGGCACATAGAATACTCTGTACTGAAGGCCTATGCATATCCCTGAACTAAGAAATGGATGAGGGCTATTATTTTTAGTTTTTCTAACTTAAGGTTGTTCATCGGCACCAATCTATTAAGTCCCCAGTAAATTATCCATCTATTTTAACACTACAAACTCCACAATCACTTAGCTACCACCAAAGATCTGTAGGTGAAACCTTTCAGTGACCACTCTGACCCTACTTGGTAATTGTGTGCAGTGTGACTATAGCGATTATGTTCTTCTACCTGGCCTCTGCCGCTCAGGGTCCCTCACCATCCCTGAAGTTATCCTGTTTCAGTGCCAGCATATTCAGCTTTTATCCTTGGAGCACAGCCATTACAGGAATGTTCAGAGATGCTTGTGCTTTCCCCACTGACCTATTGCTTCACAGCATGAAGAATTAATATGCTCCCAGTCCTTTGGGAAACACGGGAGTGGGTGATCCAGTACCAATAATAACCCACTTTAGCGTTGCCATCTTCTCAAACCTTGGAGCTTGTCTTCAACATTAGATCAAAAAATTTTGGCAACTCAGCTGTATTTAGTTTCAGTCAGCAGCAGTTAAATCTAGTTTGTAATTAACCAGCTGAGCACAAGAATAATTGTAGCTACCCCA
Source organism: Chinchilla lanigera (assembly GCF_000276665.1). NCBI lineage: Eukaryota > Metazoa > Chordata > Mammalia > Rodentia > Chinchillidae > Chinchilla > Chinchilla lanigera. Next base: position 26,422,889 of record NW_004955414.1, on the reverse strand, counting down.
ACTAGTATTACTACAGAAGCTCTGGTAAGTGTTCTTATGGCAATACATTCCATCCAGTCTAACATTATCTTCATTTTCTGATCTTACACCTTCAGAGTCTATTCCTACACATACTTCCCAGATTTTTGCTGATGTGGTTTAGTGAATCTTGTCATTTTTTCTGGCATATAATCATTCTCGTCCCAGATTCTGGCATCTGGCTATTTCCAGATTAGAGAACCAGGTAGAAACTGCAGTATCTTTTATGACCTAGTCTCAGAAGGCACACACCATCATTTCTACAGTATTCTATAGATTACACAGGTCTCCCCTATTCAGTATGAGAGGAGACTATACAGTTACTTAGAACTAGGAGTTGGAGATCACCAAGGCTTTCTTGGAGACTGGCTACCATAAGATCACAATAGAGTTTCCAAGAAAGGTAAGACAAACTTCAGGAGAGGAGGAAGGAGGCTACTTCTGTAGGCAAGGAACATTCAGTGGATTTGGGGAGCACAGGATGCCATTTTTAGAGTCCTACTTTTTTTTAGCCAGTGTCCCATCTTCCACACTGGAGATCAAGTAAAACTACTAATTCTATCTCAGTTATAATAAGCATTATACTGAATCTACTTTTAATTTTTGATGTATGAGACTTGTGGCTATAGAGATAAGGGAATTTTCAGGATGATTATAGAAGCTCTCTGGTTTTCTGAATGTGCTCTAAGAATTTAAAATCCTTTTTTCTTTTCTTTTCTTTTTTTTTTTCTTTTTTTTTTTTTGGGGGCGGTGTTTTTGAGACAGGGTCTCGCTATGCAGTTCAGGCCAACCTTGAGCTCACTTTGTAGCCCAGGCTGGTCTTGAACTCACAACAATTCTCCTGCTTCAGCCTCCCGAGTGCTGGGATTACAGGCGTGTGCCACCATGCCTGGCAAGGATTTAAAATCTTGAGTCTATCGTTTTAAGTTCTTTGGCACAGTTAGACACAACCAGCCTATGACCTGCCCTTGCATTCCTTGTGCCTTCCGTAACTCAGCCAGTTGGTCCACTAAAGATTTCTCTTTAATAGGTACTTCATTCCAGATACGTACAGATGAGATTTATTAGCAAAAACTGTCTATGTTCCCATGTAACTGAAAAGTGTATGAATAGACATGGGATCTAGGTCTCAGGTCATACTAAGAATGTATCCCTTACCATGTCTCATCTGTGCCTTCCCTCTGTTGTATTTATTCTCAGGAAGACTCTTTCCTTTTGATGGCAGAGATGGTCACCGTCTTAACATTTTTAGTTTAGCAACTCCCAAGTGATACTTTTAACTGTTTTTCCAGTATGTATCATGAACTATCCATTTCCTTTACTAGCAGTCATATCCACTGTTTTCAGATACAACCAGTTCAGATAAGTCATCCCACATTCCCAGTTCCTGAAAAGTTGATTCCTCACAACTTTTCTTACTGCTGTATCAGTTAGTATTCAATTGCATAACAGATCATTCATTTTCATTTCAGCAAAAGCATGTAAGGCAGGATACTGAGACTCACAAAATTGCTGAAAGGACTAAAGGAGCAAGCTTTAAATCCAGCTCCTTGAAGCAACCTACAGTGCTCGCTACTCTACCGCTTTGTTTCTACCATGCTTAGAAAGCTCCCACTTCGTCAGTGAACCTGCTGTCATTGTTGATCACCGAGCAGGCACATTACGTCTGCTGCTGCTGCTACTATTGCTGCTCTTATAGGACACTGCTGCTTCCAGAGTCACTCACGTCGCCTCAGAAAAACCCAGGCAGGAGTTAGAGTCCGTCTAGCTTTCCTCTTCACATCGCCTAGTTCTGAATTCACTTCTCACAAAATACATAGAATTGAACCTGGAGTCCTAACTGAAAGAGAATCTATGAAATACAACTTGTTAGCTTTCCAGTTTTTGCGGACAAAAAGGGGTTGAGTTTCTGTTACATTCTTTTATTATTTTTTGTCTTTTTGAGACAGGGTCTCACTATGCAGTTCAGGCTGGCCTAGAGCTCACTTTGTAGCCCAGGCTGGTCTTGAGCTTGGCAATGATCCTCTTGCCTCAGCCTCCCGAGTGCTGGGATTGCAGGCATGCGCCACCACACCCTGCTAAAGACAATATCTTTTTTTTTTTTTTTTTTTTTGTACAGGGAATCAAACTCACGACCTTGCTCTTGCCAGGCAGGCACTGTGCCGCTGAGGTGTATCCCCAGCCCTATTACATTCTTATAACATCAGTGCACAGCTATGGTAACATTTTGTGTAGCTCAAGATTTAATTCTACTGTGCAGTCGTTGGTTGTACTGGCTGTATTAGATTGAGAGTGCTTTAAAAACAAGGATAAAATTGTACTTACATTTGTGATAACTTGCATTTACCAGTGCCTCCCGCAAACATAATTCCACAATTAAACACAGTGCTATTTTGCAAACATTCATGAAATGTTTACTAAGAACTTTTGTTTCTTGGAATAAAGATTGATTCTTACACAATCCTTTCAGTGGGATCTTACTCACTGCCTAAACCCCAACCCCTTATTGAAACCAAAATTTCCTTCACTTCATTTTTTCTCTTGTCACACTTTAGAAGATACTGTGGTGATTGAAAGGACTTGGGGCCAGACAAGTTTGTTTCTGAATTTTGGCTTATTCACTTACTAGCTATACAACCTTGGGCAAGTTAATAACCCCCTCTGCACCTTAGCTGTACTCTGAGGGTTGTAGTACCTTCCCCACAAAGTTGTGAGAAAATAAAAACCAAACAAAGCTGTGAGGATGAGATGAGATTATGTTTGAAAGTACCTGGCACCAAGTAGACCCTTAACAAGTGGTAGAGAATATGAAAACAGCTTCCCTCACCTCATACGTATAACGCTAGAGTTGGAAAGAATGTAAGAGTTTATCTAGTCAAGGCTGGGAATGTAGCTCAGTGGCACAGTGCCTGCCTTGCAAGCATAAAGTCATGAGTTCAATTCCTGGTACCACCAAAAAAAAAAAAAAAAATACTAAAGAGTTTATCTAGTCTAGTTCCATCATGCTAATAAACGCAAAATCAAGGGAAGTGAAGTTTTATATCTCCTGTTTCTACCTGCTCCAGTTCATTCATGCTTCATCTTCTATGTATTGAGGCAGTATCTCTCCTGTATCTCTTATATTGACACAGTTACATCTCAAATCCCTGAGAGATAGTTACTTGAGTTGATTTTTTTTATCTTCCCTTTTACTGAGATTTAATATTGAATTTTCTACCCTATTTGGCTGAGAAATGTCTTGATCACTGGATATTTAGTCTCCCTTATACTGAATCTCTCCTATGTTCCCAAACCTCCTCCTGTCATCAGCCAGTGTCCAATGCAGTGGTTCTCATCTGGTGATAAGGCACCAATTTTTTCCTTCAGAGAACAAGTTCAAGGCCAGCCTGCCCTACTTAGTGAGACCCTGTCTAAAAAAAGAAAAAAAAAAAAAGCCCATATTGAACTACAAAAGAAAGTTCAACAAAGAAACTACAAAAAAGGAAAATTCAAATTTTGAAAGTATAGCTTTCTATACTAATACAGACTGATTAATGCCCAGGCTGGTGTGATGTGTTCCACACCAACTTGACCATGTCACTCACCTAGAGTATTTCTCCTTTCCCACCTTCTTTTCCCAAGCTCTCAAGTCTGTAAATCCTGGGGGATATTGTACATGAAAGGAGTATTGTACATGGATATTTTTTTGGATGCTTGTTAGAAAACTTATCTTTCAGTTTATCTATCTGTAGTGATTGGACCAAGGGAGATGGCAAGCCTCTTCGGTCAATGAGGACGGGAAAGAAACTGTATTACTTTTGTCTAATCATTAGAACTGTTTCTTTATAACTTTCTCCTTTAGAAAGGCTGTTATAGGGCCGGGAATATAGCTCAGTGGCACAATGCCTGCCTGGCAAGCATGGTCCTGAGTTCAATTCCTGATACCAAAAAAAAAAAAAAAAAAAAAAAGCTGTTACACCAAATAAAACGTAAAAACTCCATTCAAGTGAAGCTAAATTTCATATATCTCTTTGCCTTCAGATCTTTGTGTTAATAAAAATTGGTTTGAGAGTCTATAGCACCATTAGGGTGCTATAACAAAATACCATACACTGGATAGCCCTTAAACTACAGAAATTTCTTTCTCAGAGTGTGGAGGCTATGATGCTGGCAAATTCAGTGTCTGGTGAGAGCCCCTGTTTGCTTTTATGATTACAGATGGCGCGCCTTACTGTCCTCACACATAGATCACAAATCCTACCCCTGAGGGCTCTGCCCTCGTGATCTAATCACTCTCAAGAGCCCAACTTCATACTATTCACCTTGGGAGTTAAGTTTCAACATATAAATTTGGGCTGGGGCTGGGGCAGAAGCATTCAGACCATATCGGGGTGCTTTTTTTAAAAAGCCATTTTCTTTATTACTTGTCAGTGTTTGTAGTCCTCTGACCAACAGGAACAAGATGTTTTGAGGGAAGGAATTGAACGGTGAACTTAAGGAAAAACATTGAACTTTAAATTTAAGCGTGCTACCAGTATAATTAATTCAACTCTGAGCTTGGTGTCCTGGATCCATCTGTTCCCCACCCACTCCCCCGTGCCAGCTTTGGTCGCTGGCTTTTAATCTCTCTCTTCCTCTCTCTTTCCCTCCCTCCTCTCCTGTATTCTCCTCTTCCCCTTCCCCCTCCCCTCACCCTTCCCCCTGTTCTCCCTCACTCTTGCTTTCTGCAGTTTCTGTGTAGCATAAGGGTATCCAGCCAGGAGTTTGTGATCTTCTGAGAAGCCACTAGTCTATTACCCATTAACCAAACTATGGGTATGAGTGAATGGGCTTGCCCCACTCTAGAAGCTAGCAGAGACCCTCCCTGATCAGCCAACTCCCACATATGTATAAATTCCCAGCCTGGTGTGGCACTTCCTCTTGATTCGTGGGTCAGGCAGTATCCAGCTCTGGTTTAATACATTATGGAGACAACCTGGGGCTCTTTCCTGATGAGCCTGTGGTAGTATAAGTGGTGGTGTATCATTTAGGTTCTAGAACCTATACTGCCTAGTTTTTTGGTTTTTGTTTTTGTTTTTTGGGGGGGTTTTTGGCTTTTTTCCAGTACCAGGAATTGAACTCACGACGTCACACTTGCCAGGCAGGTGATGTGCCGCTGAACTAAATCCCCAGCCCTATACTGCCTAGTCTTAAATCCCAGTACTATTACTAATTTATTTCTCTGTACCTCTATTAAAGAGAACGTCAACTACCTCCGAAGGTTGGTGTATACGTGTAAAATATTTAAAAACAATCTTAAACATGATGGCTGTTTAGTGTTTGTTGCATTTTATTATAAATTCACCTATGACCTTCTTGGGGAGAGATCTATGTTACTTAAATTACATTAATAATTCAGCCAGTGTTTATAGAATAACCACAAGTGCCAGATATCATGTAGGCAGAACATAGAGATGAACCAGAAACTAATGCTGATTTCAGTGAGCTGCATTTGGTCTACAGATGGTGCTGATAACAAAGAAGTAACTATTTTCTAGATAGTCCTTTATTATTACTTCTACTGATTTTTTAATGCAAGAAAGAATGCTCAACTTTTAACTTTTAACATTATTTTCTTCAAAAAGTCAGAACCATATTTTGTAATCATAAATCATGATTCTTCTTCTCACTCATTGTTTTACCAGAGATTGTCAAAATTCTTTTTCTATTTTCTTATAATTACAAATGAATATTATCTCCTCTTTTCTACCAAATTTGTAGTTCTTCAGGATCTCAGATATCTTCACTTTTAATCTTGAAATGATCTTGGTCTTTATGTATTTTCCTTTTGGCAACAGTAAGATGTGAAAAGGTAAGCTGGAATCAGAAAGGCAGAGAATTTACCACTGATATTTATATTTGTTTAAGGCCCTTTCTTACCAGTTGTTTTTCAGATCCAGCTTGACTTACCTCTGCCTTATGATCACAGTAAAAGAGTACAGAAGAGAGACAGACTTTCAAAATAGTCTCACCAGAAGATAATAAATAACTCTTTCTAAAACAAAATACAAAGTTCTAGTCTAAATAGTGCTTGAGAGAGGGGAGAAAGAGTAAAAGAAATATATATAGATAGATATATAGATATATATATATATATATATACAATGAATTTACTAAAAAGTAAAGATCATACACTTTGTTCTGGTTTATCATTCTTACCCCAAATGAAGACATTATTTGTATACTCTGGCAAGCAGTGTCTCTTCTAAAGGAGGAAAGGAATCATAGAAAAGACCCAAGCTCAGCCTTAGGAACATGAAAATGAAGATGTGTACACTGCTGTGGGACAGAGATTAGCCTCCGGGACAGCACTGGACAGCACTGCTTTGACATGGTACATTTGCTTTCTGTTTGAGTTCCTTCGTGGTTTACAAATGTTCTTTCTCTCCTCCTTATCAGTCACAATAGGATGTAACTGTCAACCAGAGAACTGTGTGTGTGTGTAGCAAAGGAAGGGCAAGTATTTGATGAAATAGTTGCTACAATTCACTGTTAATGTATAGGTGCCACGCTGTCTTCACTTATTTTAGTATTGGCTGTCTGTTCTCTTTGTATAAAACCAGTCATTATTTAACCAGTGATAATTAAAGTTATTTTAGTGATGATTAAAATCATTTTAATCTTCCAATAAACTTTAAGATCACAAAAATTTTACCAAAATTATTAGAATAAATGTGCTTTGGACAATTTTTACATGAGCCAGAGCAGTTGCATTTAATTTCTTTTCAGTTTGATGAGGAAAAAATAAAAATTCTTCTGTATTTTAATTTTTTTTTTTTTTTTTTTTCTTTTAGACAGGGTCTCACTGTGCAGTTCAGGCTGACCTTGAGCTCATTTGTTGCCCAGGCTGGCCTCGAACTCACAACAATCCTCCTGCCTCAGCCTCCCAAGTGCTGGGATTACAGGCATGTGCCACCACACCCGGCTCTGCTATATTTTACTTTCAGTGCCAGAATTTAAGATTCAAAAAAGGGCACAGCTGGTTGTACTATAAAAACTGCCAACTGCTTCACCTGGCATCACAAAACTTTCTCATTTTCTCACATTATCTTTCTCATTTTCACTAACATTTTCAGTCCAAAATTAGTAGCCATGAGTACTAGATTCCAGGCCCTGACATGCTGGAATTCTTGATAGTATTTATAAATCTATGAAATTCCTTCCCATCATTAAAGTGGTCATTTAACACTGCAATCTATAGCTAAGTTACTAGGAGCAAGCATACCTTTAGTTCATTGCCTAAATCTGCATCAGAATTAGGAATCCAGAATTCCCAGCCAAGGAAACATGAAGAAAACAAGTTTCAAAGGGAGATATTAGCAAGGGAACTTGGTGTCCTGGCTTCTAGACACTGCCTTGTGCAACTTTAGGGACAGGACCCTAAATATAGATCTCAGCATGCCTCAGTTGAATCATCTGTGGAATTGTGATTCTACTATCCATCCTTTATCATCCCCTTTTAAGGATGCTAAGATCTGACATGGAAAAGGACTTTCAACTGCTCAGAAAAATAGTGGTACGTAGTTTGAAGTATTGTCCTTATTATATTACTGTCGTTATTTTTATATTTGGTACTTACTTTTTTTTAGTGGTACTTACTCTTGATGCTCCTTTTATCAGACAAACTCAAGTAAATTTGTAAGGACAGACATATGTATTCATATAGCATATTTCTGGGAAAATTAAGTAACTTGCCTAAATTTTTAAATAAGTTAGTAGATGACCGAGAGCCAGAAGTCCACTTTAGTACACATAAATATATACACTGGCTATCAGAGCAACGGCAGTATAAACTTACTTCCTAGTAACTGAGTATTTTAAAGGTCTTGCAAAACTACTTGCACTTTAAAAGTTACCTACAACCAAACCTTTTGAAAAAATTAATAGCTTTTTAAACTTAACTGTCAATGTTGCTAAGAAAGAATGAGATGGATTGCAGCTTCTCTAAGAAAATAACTATCTGATCTCAAAAGTTTTCTAAATAGCTACTAGAGAAATAGAACCAATGGTGTGTGTGTGTGTGTGTGTGTGTGTGTGTGTGTGTGTGAGAGAGAGAGAGAGAGAGAGAGAGAGAGAGAGAGAGAGAGAGAGAGATTGATTTTAAGGAATTGACCTACTTAAATGTGGTGGCTTAGTGAGTCCAAAAGAGTTTCAGGTTAAATCCAAAGGCAGTCTTGCCATGTGGAGGTCAGTCTTTGTTCTATTAAGTCCTTGAAGTGATTGAATATAACCCATACACATTACACAGAGGGTAATCTGTTTTACACAGTCCACTAATTGAAATGTTAATCTCATCCAAAAAACACCTTCACAACATACATCCAGGTTAATATTTGACCAGACATCTAAATATCATGTCCCAGGTAAGTTGACACATAAAGTTAACCATTACAGCTGCTTTGATTATATTATTCAGACTCAGATAAATAGTTTAGTGGCATTAAACTGTTATTATGCATTACCTTAATTATGAACAATATATTCTGGTTTTTTAATGCATAAAATTGTATCGTACAGTATAATTTGGGGGGTTCAGTATGTTTTGAAGTATATATTTATTATAGACTTACTAAATTTAACTAATTAACATATGCATTATCTAGCATGGTTATTTTGTGCTGAGAACACTTAACATCCATTCTGTGGCACTTTTCAAAAACACACTATATTATTAACTATAATCATCAAGTTGTACAGTAGATATCTTGAACTTATTTCTTTTAACTGAAAATTTGTTTCCTTTGATAAAAATTGCTCCAAAACCCCTCAAATGTCCCAGGCCCTGGAAACCACCATTTTACCATGTAGTTCTATGAGATCAACCATGTTAGATTCCACATATGAATAAGACTATGCAGTGTTTCTCTTACTGTGCCTGGCTTATTTCACTTAACATAATGTCTTCAAAGTTCACCATATTGTTATAAATGGCAGTTTCCCCTTTATGGTTGAATAGTATTCCATTGTGTATAAATGTCACATTTGTTTATCTATTCATCTGTTATTTCATACCTTGGTATTATGAATAATGCTGCAGTAATCATGGAGTGCATATATCTCCTGGACATACAGATTTTGTGTACCCAATGGTGAAGTTCCTGAATCATATAGTAATTGTAGTTTTTGAGGTACTCCATATTGTTTTCCATAATGACCATGCTAAGTTGTATTGCCCCCAGCTGTGCACAAAGTTTCCCTTTTCATCAGCACTTGGAACCTTTCAACTTTTTTGCAGTAGTCTAACAGGTATGAGGTGATATAGCTCATCATAGTTTTAACTTGTATTTTCCTGCTGGTAAATGAGCCTTTTTTCATATGCCCTTTGGCCATTTGTATGTCTTCTGACAAATATCTGTTTATATCCTTTTTTCTTTTTTATATCTTTGTCCAGTTTTTTTTTTTTTTGGTTTTTTTTTTTTTTTTTTTTTTTGAAACAGGGTCCCACTGTGCAGTTCAGGCTGGCCTTGAGCTCACTTTGTAGCCCAGGCTGGTCTCAAACTCACAACAATCCTCCTGTGTCAGCCTCCCAAGCGCTGGGATTACAGGCATGCGCCACCATGCCCGGTGCTCTTTGTTGTTGTTTTTCGAGACAGGGTCTTGATATGTAGTCCAGGCAAGCCTCAAAGAAGCCTCCTGCCTCAGTCTCCTGATTGCCCAGTTTTTAATCAGGTGGTTTTCTTGCTATTGAATTGTCTGTGTTCTTTATATATTTTGAATATAAATGCCTTAGCAGATGTATGGTTTGCAGATATCTTATCCCACTCTTAGATTGTCTTTTCACTGTATTATTTCCTTGGCTGTACTTTTTGGTACCATCTTGTTTGTCTGTTTTGCATTTGTTGCCTATGCTTTGGGGCATAGGCAAAAAAAAATCATTGTCCAAACAAACCTCATGGAACTTTTCCTCTGTATTTTCTTGTAGTAGTCTTACAGCTTCTGGTGTTACATTTAAGTCTTTTGTTTTTTTCTTTTTTTGTCTGTTTTTGAGACAGGGTCTCGCTCTGCAGTTCAGGCTGGCCTTGAGCTTACTTTGTAGCCTAGGTTGGTCTTGAACTCACAACTATCCACCTGCCTCCTGAGTGCTGGGATACAGGCATGCACCACCACGCACAGCACATTTAAGTCTTTAATACGTTTTGAATTGATTTTTGTATATGGCATGAAATGTGTCCAATTTCATTCTTCTGCATGTAGGTATTGTTTTCCCAACACTATCTATCTGTTTATTTATTTATTTACTTACTTACTTATTTATTTTCCCTAACACCATTTATTGCACAGGCTGATCTACCAGCCGTGGTGGCGCATGCTAGTTATCACTTGGGAGACTGGTGGTTGGGCTAATAGTAGGTTCAAGGCCTGCCTGAACTACATAACAGGACTCTAAAAAAAGAACAAAAGAAAAGATTGTTCTTGCCCTCTTTGTGTTCTTTGCATCTTCAGTGAAAATCAATTGGCTATGAATGTGTATACTGTTGTGTCCAATTGATCTATGTGAAGTCAGATGATGTGGTGCCTCTACGTGTAGTTTTCTTGTTTTTTGTTTTTCAGTGCTGGGGATTGGACCAATGCTAGGCAAGACATCTATCACCAAACTACATCCTCAGCCTTTTTTTTTTTTAACATTTTGAGACAGTGTCACCTGGGTTGGCCTCAAACTTGTGATCCTCCTGCTTCATCCTTGCAAGGAGCTAGGATTACAGGTGTGTATTATCATGCCTGGCTTTTAGCTTTGTTTCTTTGTGGTTTGGGGAGGAGGTTGGGTTTTTGGTTTTGTGTTTTATTTTTTCTCCTCAATAATGCTTTGGCAGTTGCAGTGTGTTTTGCGGTTCCATATGAATTTTAGGAGTTTTTTCTATTACTGTGAAGCGTGCTCACTTCAGCAGCACATACAGTACTGTGAAGAATGCCATTGGTATTTTGATAGGGCTTGTACAGAGTCTGTAAATGTAGATATTTTAATAATATTAATTCTTCCAATCAGTGAAGATGGAGTATATTTCCATTTGGGGGTTGTCTTACTCAATTTCTGTCTTTAATGTTTTATAGTTTTCAACAGAGAGATCTTTTATCTCTGTGGTTATATTTGTTTGTGTATTTTCTATAGCTATTGAAAATAGAATTGTTCTATTTCTATTTCATATAGCTCACTGTTAGTGTATAGAAACACTACTGATCTTTTATGTTGCTTTTATACCTTTCAATTTCACTGAATTCTATTTTTACTGGAATCTTTAGGGTTTTCTATATATAAAACCATGTCATCTCAAAACAGGGACAATTTAACTTCAACTTCCAATTTAAATGCCTTTTATTTCTTTCTCTTGTTCAATTACTCAGTATTGTGTTGAGTAGTAGTGAGAGTGAACATTGTTTCTTTCTAGATTTTAGAGGAAAGCTTTCAACTTTTCCCTGTTGAATATGATGTTAGCTGTGGGTTTGTCATATGGACTTTACTGTGCTGCAGTATCTTGCTTCTGTACAGAATATGCTGAGCATTTTATCAGGAAAGGAAATTTGATTCTTTTTTTTTTTTCTCTTTTTGAGACAGGGTCTCGCTATGCAGTTCAGGCTGGCCTTGAGCTCACTTTGTAGCCCAGGCTGGTCTCGAACTCACAACAATCTTCCTGCCTCAGCCTGCCAAGTGCTGGGATTACAGGCATGCGCCACCACACCCGGCTTCTGATTTTTGTTAAATGCTTTTTCTGTACCAATTGAAATGATCATATGGATTTTGTCTTCATTCTGTTAATATAATAATTACATTTATTGATTCGTGTGTGTTGAAGTATCTTGCCTCCCTAGGATGAATATAACTGTATGTGTCAGCTGTACTGTCTCCTTTTCCATTTCTGATTTTGTCTTTCCAGTTTTTTTCTTAGTCTTCGTGAAGGTTTATTAACTTTACTTTTTCAAAAAACTAACTCATTTCACTGACCTTTTCTATTGTTTTTCTAATACTCATTTGTTTCTGTTCTTTCTATACTCTATTACAAGATGAGGCATGAAGTCAAGAAAAAACCAATAGCCATTTAAAAATAGATACCGATGTCAGTTTCTCCAAACTTCAGTTTCTTCCTCATTTGTACAGTGGAAATAATATTTTTCTTGGGTGGGAGTGCAGCACACTGTAGAGCACATACTTAGCATATGGGTTCAATTCCTAGACACACTCGAGTAGCTGGGCATGGTGCTGCACTCCTGTAATCCCAGCACTCTGGAGACTGAGACAGGAGGATTGTTATGAGTTCAAGACGAGCCTGGGCTACAAAGTGAGCTCAAGGCCAGTTTGAACTGCATAGTGAGACCCTATCTTAAAAAAACAAAATAAAACAAAAAAAACCTAGACACACGCACACAAACACCCCTCCTGCATACAAAAGCATTCTTCAAAATGTAAACATGAGCATTTTACAGATGATTATTTTGTATATAACCTGTGCTTTAAACGTGTACTTTTTGTCCTCCAAAGCCTGACAAAATACTTCATTTATTGCATTTATATTTCTCTATTGCAGTTCTACAATTTGCATTTTGTAGGACAGTGACTCTCAGCTGCATTTTTTTTTTCTTTTTTTGAGACAGTCTCATTTCTGCTGCATTTTTTTTCTCAGCTGCCTATTTAAGATCACATTTTGGTCACTTTTTTTTGGTCACATTTTTATATATTACAAATACCTATTGTCAGTAATAAAAATTATAAAGTACTGCAGTTTAAGCCAGGCATGGTGGCTCACACCTCTAGTCCCAGCCTCCTAGGAGGAGTATCTCAAGTTAAAAGACCAGCCTGGGCAACTTAGTAAGATCCTGTCTCAAGTAAAAAGGGGGGATAGGGGAATGTGGCCCAGTGTGAAGGCCCTGGGTTTAGTCCCAGTACTGCAAAAATAAAAATTTAAAAAAGTACAAAAATAAAGTGTACAGTTTGCAAATGATTTTCTTTGTAGTAAATGAGAATGGATTCAATATAAGCCCTAATGTAACTTGTACTGATACATGTTTTATTACTTTGGAAAAAAGGAATACTAGGAATTGCACATAATTTGAAGCTGCTGTCAGTAATCTTAATCACCTTGCAGAAGTGTTTTTTGCAGATGAACATCACTCATTCTCTAACTTTAGTTTTTCTAAATGAAATAAATTATGAATTACAGTAAACTAAAAGGATCAGTTGCCGCCTTCTAATTTGGGACTCAAATATGGCTCTATCTAGTATAGAAAAAAAGTTGCCGTGAAAAGGAGCCTCACATTCACAGTTGACAAAAGTCCAGTGTTTATACTTGTAAATGATCTCCATACTGAAGAGGCCTGTTGAGATCACCTCAGTCATGCGAATATTTATACATTTAAGAATTTTTAAAACTTACAGAGCTGGGGATGTAGCTCAGTGGTAGTGTACTTGCCAAGCATGTATGAGACACTGGGTTCAATCCCCAGCACTGAGGAAGTGGGGGGTGGGCACACAGTTTGATTTTAAAAAGAGAAATCACAAAGGGAAAAAAAAAATGACAACAGTTTGATATATTACATTATTTTGGCTTAATAAAATGTAGGTAAGGTGATCATAGGTTCTGGTTTGCCTATTATAGTCCTGATTTTGGCTTACTGTTCCAACATTTTGTTTTTGCTTGCAGTGCAGGGAGTTGCACCCAGGGCTTCCCACGTGTTAGGCAAGCGCCCTACCACTGAGCCACATCCCCCACCCCAGTGTAATTGTTAATAGCATCCCCTTCTGTTCTAAGCATAAAGTACTTACTACTATTTAACAGTATATACCCAGTTTTTAGTACTATACACAGCATGCATTAAGTGCTCACTAACAAGTTATTAAATGAATGAATGATGGATGCATATTAAAAGAGACTAGATCATTACATTGATTTCTAAGAATTTAATTCTGCACTAAAGTGTTATGAACACTTTGATGGGCTGAATAATGAACCTCAAAAGATATGTTAGTGTCTTAAATCCTGGCACCTGTGAGTATTACCTTATGTGGCAAAAGATATGATTAAGGATCTTGCTGGGGATATGGCTCAAGGGCACAGTGCTTATCTGGCAAGCGTGAGGTCATGAGTTCGATTCCCAGAAACTAACAAACAAACAAAAAATAAGTTAAGGATCTTAAGAGCAGGCATTTACCTGGATTATCTGAGTAAAATCGCCTGTATTCCTACAGAGCTAGCTTGGAGGTGTTTTGATACATGAGACACACATATATACACACAGAGGAATGACTTCGGAGCACAGAATAGAGAGAAATGTGACCACAAGTTAAAGAATGCCAGCAGTCACCAGAAGCTGCAAGAGGCAAGACATGGATTCTGTTTAGATCCTCCCTAGAAATTACTGCTCTGCCAACACCTTCATTTTGGGCTTTCAGCCCCCAGGAGTTTGAGAAAATAAATTTTTGTTGTTATTCATTTTGTGGTAACTTGTTATGGCATTCAGAGAAAACTAATAGAAGCATCTTACTGTATAAAGTAATTCTTTTTTTGTCTTTTTGAGACAGGGTCTCGCTATGCAGTTTAGGCTGGCCTTGAGCTCACTTTGCCAGGCTGGTCTCGAACTCACAACGATCCTCCTGCCTCAGCCTCCCGAGTGCTGGGAGAACAGGTGTGCGCCACCACACCCAGTTTAAAACAAGTAATTTTAAAAACAGCAGAATATCTTCATTATAGTTTTTATGTTGTTATAGGGGAGAGCTTGGTGTACTTTGGTGCATATGAGATTTTGCCATAGGTTAAGGGAAAAGTTATCTTTCTGTTTCTTACATCTGTAAAGTGGGAGAAATAACGCATCTTTGCTTACCCCCAAAATGGTTCTCTAGTATGATTCAGCAGAGAGAATGTATAGTCTATATCCAGTAAATACTTACTGATGACTTCTATATGTGAGGAATTATTCTAAACGCTTAATCTCTCATTCTCTAATGCATTCTCTGCCCAGAAGCCAGTCCTCTTTTAAAACTCTGAGGGATACAACATGATGATGACACAGTTCCGCTGTCACTGAGCCTGCCTGCTTAACTTTTCCTCCCCTGTTTAATGAGTATGTGTTTGCAATACATGATAAATACAGTCATCATGGGGTATTGGTAAACACATTGCCAAACATATTGTATCTTGAGCCTTTCTACTTTCCTTTCTCCTTCCCTCCTACCTCCCCTCATCCTAATCTAGTGAGCAGACAACACAAAAAAGAATGCAAAAAATGTTTTCAGACACTGATGGCTACAAAAAATGAAGTGGGGTAATGTGACAGAGTGCTTGGAAAAAGGAACATTATGATGGCCAGAGAAGGCATTTCTACAGAGATGGCTATTACAGCTGGAACCTAAATTACAAAAGAACAAAAAACTAAAAGCTTTTTGGGCAGTGGAACTTAGACAAAGTAACAGTAGGTTTTACATGACTGAGAAATAGAAAGATTTTCATGAACTTTATGTATTAGCTTTTTGTCACTGGGGCACAATACCCAACTCCCACAATTTGAGAAGTTTAATTTGGCTTATGGTTTCAGAGGACTCAGCCCATGGTTGACTGGCTTCAAGGCAGGAACATCATGGCAGAAGAGCATGGTGGACCAAAGCTGCTGACTTCAGTGGAGCCAAGAACCAGAGTACGGGAAAGGAATAGACCAGGGACTAGGTATAGTAGTCAAGCTCATGCCTCAATGACACACCCAGCAGTCTTCTTTACTAAATCTATGGGTGGCTCTCAGGACAATCAAGTTGATAATCTGGTTTAACTGTCACATGATTTCAAAGAACAAGAAAAGGGCCACTGTGGCTAAACTATAGAAATCAAGGGAAACATGGTAAAATACGAGGTCAGAGTAATATCCAAGGGTCAGTCCATTTTAGATGAGTAGGCTACAATAAAAAGTTTGGATTTTATTGTGAGTATAATATGCATGCATGATTAGTGGGTTTGAAGTCTGGAAGTGGCATTATCTTGCCTACATTTTGATGATGGGCTTTTGGGCAGAGGATGTATTGGAGAGCAAGAGACAGTGGTGGAGGAGGAGAGTATTACACTAATCCAAGCCAGACATAATGGTGATTAGGTTAAAGTGATAATAATATAGACCAAGAAAAGTGGAGCAATTTTAGATAAGAGTTTGGACATAGACCCAGTAGAACTTTTGGTGGATTGGGTATGAAAGGTGAAAGAAGAATTAAGAGTGATTCATAGAGTTTGGACCTTGGCAACTGGCAGAAGCTGAACAGTTGAGGGTAAACTAGTCTGAACATGTTAGGTTCCTGTTAGATCTCCAAGGAGAAATTGTAGTATGCACTTCAATATAGATGATACACATACATTGTTTGCATCAGGGGAAGGATAGGTCAGAGATGGAAGTATGAGTTTGGAAATTATTATATGACTGGTATATCATCATAGACTAGGTGACTTATGTTAAGGAAAAGTGTTCAGAAGAGAGAAAAAGGCCCAGGATAAACCATCAGTGCTTCAACATTTAGAAGCCAAAGAGAGGCAGAGAATTCAACAAAGACTGAGCTGAATTGGTAAAGGAACCAATGAGAAAAGAGGAAATTCCAGATGAAAATGAATAAAATATCAGCAAGATAGTATTTGCAAGTATTTTCTTAGTTTCTGTATATGGAAAAAAAAAAAACCTGGTAATGCAAGAGAAGTAACCAATCTCAAAAATCTTATAATTTTGAAAGGAAATAAAAATAAGCACCATATAAATAATATAGTTCATAGCCTGTTAACTGGTTTCCCTATTCAGATTTGGCTCCAATTCATTGTACACAGACCACAATGTTAATTTCCCCAAGACAGCATCTACTGAGTTAAAATTATCAACTTTAAATAAAACTGATCAGAGTTGTACATTCAAGAACTTCCTTTGCCTGCTGGGCGTGGAGACGCACGCCTGTAATCCCAGCACTCAGGAGGCTGAGGCAGGAGGATCATTGCGAGTTCAAGACCAGCTTGGGCTACAAAGTGAGCTCAAGTCCAGCCTGAACTGCATAGCGAAACCCTGTCTCAAAAAGGGTAAAAAAAAAAAAAAGAGAGACAAAAAAAAGTACTTTCTTTGCCTATGTAGTCAAGTACCAGATCATCATTCTGGCACTCAACAAAGAATGGCTACAGCCTCATCTACTGTTTCCTTTATGAAATTTTACAGCGTTGGTTGCCTCATTTAGCATCGATTCTATGCCTTCCTGCCTTTGTAATTAGTGTATTTATTTTTCCTTTGTCTAGATCATGAGCCCTTTCAAAACAGATTATGCCTAAACTCCTTGCTTAACTACATTTATTTTTTTTTAGCCAAGTAGACAAAGACCACCAAACTTTAATCATATAATATAAAGCACTACTGTTATAATGGAGCAAAACTTGAGTACCATAAAATTAGATTAAGGCTTATTAGGAGCCAGGCGTGGTGGTGCATGCCTGTAATCCCAGCACTTGGAAGCCTGAGGCAGGAGGATTGTTGCAAGTTCAAGACCAGCCTGGGCTACAAAGTGAGCTCAAGGCCAGCTTGAACTGTATAGCGAGACCCTGTATCAAAAAGACAAAAACAAAAAAGGCTTATTGTAGGAATGAAGGAGGGATGTACCTACAAATAGCAAAATAGTCTAAAGCCAGATTACACAAAGCCTTTTATGCCAAACTGAGGAGTTCAGATGTTATTCTGTTGGGGAAGGCTAATGAAGTTTTGCTATTCATATCTGTGCTTCAGGGATTTTTTTCTTCTTTTTCTTTTTTTTTTTGTCTTTTTGAGACAGGTCTCACTATGTAGCTCAGACTGGCTTTGAGCTCACTTTGTAGGCCAGGCTGGTCTCGAACTCACAACGATCCTCCTGCCTCAGCCTCCCTAGTTCTGGATTACAGGTGTATACCACCATGCCTGATTTAAGGAAGACTAATATGAGTATACTCTACAGGGAAAAAACTGGAAAAACTAGAATTTTTCAATAGGTGAGAAAAACTTACTAAGTTCTGGGAAGCATGCATGCAATGACATAGTAAAGAAGAAAATGAATGCCAGAAACATTTAGACAGAACACTAGGATCAGTAACTAAATATTAAACCTGACCAAAAGGAATGACAAAATGTAGATTCTAACAGTATATGTTTTCAACATAGTAAATCCTTTGCAAAACTAAAGGAGCTGTAAAATAGCTGGTTAATCAAATTTATTGATAACATTGGTAATTAACACCATGTCAGGGTCTCTGTTTTGTGTTTTATGTACATTGTGTCGCTTAGTCTTTTTTTTTTCTTTCTTTCTGGTTTTTTTTTTTTGTCTTTTTGGGACAGGGTTTAATTATGCAGTGCAAATTGGCCTTGAACTCACTTTGTAGCCTAGGTTGGCCTCAAACTTGCAGCAATTCTCCTGCCTCAGCCTCCTGAGTGCTGGGATTATAGGTGTGCACCACCATACCTGGCTTTCATTTAGTCTTTACAGCTCCACAGATGCTACTGTTATCATTCCTTTTAATTTCCTTTTTTTTTTTTTTTTTTGTCTTTTTGAGACAAGGTCTCGATATGCAGTCCAGGCTAGCCTTGAGCTCATTTTGTAGTCCAGTTGGTCTTGAACGTACAACAATCCTCCTGCCTCAGCCTCCTGAGTGCTGGAATTACAAGCATACACACCATGCCCAGCTTCATTCCCATTTTATGGATTAAATAACTGAAGGAGAGAGGAAGCAATTAAATTGTCCAAAATTACATAGTGATGGAGGAGATAACTGAACTCAGTCTGACTCCTTTCCCTTATAATTCAGTTACATACTGAGTCTGTTGAATTTGAACAATACAAAAAAGAAAAATGTTTAAAAAGCCAGATAATAACACAAATGTGTGTATTAAATTGGGTTTAATTTGAGCCAGTCGTGGTGGCACACATCTATAATCCTAGCACTTGGGAGGCTGAGGGAGGAGGATCACTGCAAGTTCAAAGCCAGCCTGGGTTACATAAGCAAGTTCTCGAGGCCGGCCTGCACTACACACGGAGACCCTGTCTCCAAAAAAAAGGATTTAACTGTCAAAAAATTCATTTATTTATTTTTAGAGTGCTGGGATTGAACCCAGAGCCTCACATAGCTAAGCAAGTGTTCCACAAGAGCTACACATCCAGCCCCAAGAGAAAACGTATAGAAGTAGTAGTTCCTACTCAGCTATACTTAAACATTGCCCTATAGGAATTTCAAGTTTTGTATTGTATTTTGAAGCTGTTTCATGAAAAGATGGAATTTCCCAATATTTGAATGTCAACTAAAATGTTTAAAACTACTATGTGGCCCAAACTAAACATGGCTACAGATTTGCTTCTTATCAAAAGGAATTTTTTTTTTAATCTTTTTAAGACAGGTATTTGCTATGCAGTTCAGGCTGGGCTTGAACTCACTTGGTAGCCCAGGCTGGCCTCGAACTTGAAGCAATCCTCCTGCATCAGCCTCCCGAGTGCTGAGATTACAGGCATGCGCCACCACACCTGGCTCAAAAGGAAATTCAAAATTGGATTTAAAGTGAGAGAGCAGGGTTTGAGATACAGGATTAAGGGAATCTTCAAGCACAGAGTAGATAGTAGATGCAGTCGTAGTATGTATTGCTAGAATGATAATCAGCATTTGACACTAGTTAAAACAATGCAAATACAGAGTTCGACAAAAAAGTATACATCAAGAAAAGAAAAATGTATAAATATTTTAATGTTTTGAGACATCATGAGATTAATCCAAATTATCTTTAGTTTGTACAATTACAAGAGGTGCTCCAAGTGGTGACCATTAGCTTCCAGACATTTATTAGTGTGGTGAACTGCTAAAGTGTGCATACATGTTTTTGGAGGACTCTATATATGTTAACAAGTTAGAACTCTTACAGAAAAATGACAAAATAGAAGTGTAAACCTAGCAGTTTAAGTGGGTATGTTTAAAATTTGTTTTTCTGAGCCATGCATGGTGGTGTACAACTGAAATCTCAGTACTCAGGAGGCTGAGGCAGAAGGATTGGTAAATTTGAGGCCAGCCTATACTAGATAGTGAGTTCAACACCACCCTGAACTGCGTAACAATACCGTCTGAAAAGACATAAATAAATAAATATAATTTCAATTTTCTATGAACTAAAAAGTACAAATTGTGATCACAAAATACGGTGAATGTTTAAATTAAAAATTTATTGTAGTAAAAGACACACTGTCATTAATCTCCCTTAAACTATTCCCCCTTGACACAGCCCATCTTTTTTTGCTACTTTTAAAGCAGTTCTGGAAGTCCTCTTTGTGTCTTTAGTTGTGTTGACATGGCTGCTTCCCTGTCTTGACTCAAAACATTTACTTTCAATGGTTATTTTGACTTTGGCAAAGAGCCAGAAGTCACAGATGCTGGATCCAGTGAATAAGATGGATAAGGACATACCATAATGTTTTTATTTTTTAATTTAAATATTTACCATTTTGGTGATCACACTTCATAAATTCCATGCAATTAGTGAAATTTTTAGGTATTCAAGATGTGATGGAAACATTTCAAAACTATACATGTTTGTTTCTCCCAATGATTAAAGGTAATTGAAAATTGTGTTTTAACCATATTTTAATTTTTTTACCTTACATTACTGTCTCCCGGTTCAGTTTCTCACATCCATTCATACGTGCAAAGCCCTTACCAGAGGGAGTCACAATTAGCAAAGACTAAATAAAAGATTAAGTAAAACTTTTTTTTTTTAAATGGGAATCGAACTCATGACCTCGTGCTTGCCAGGCAGGTGCTGTGCAGCTGAACTATATCCTCGGCCATGTAAAATCTTTTTTAAAATATTTAATCACTGAATTTCAAATTCCTTTTTTGTTTTGTGTTGTTTTCTCGGTACTGGGAATCGAACTCAGGACCTTGCACTTGCTAGGCTGGCGCTTGTGCCACTGAGCTGTATCCTCAGTCCCTCAAATTCCTTAATTATTAGAACATCCAGGTTTTAGGGCAAAGTGACTATTCTCTCTATTCGTCTAGACCAGTATGTTTTCAAACAAATGTACAGTACTTATTATCAGATATGAGAAATGTAAAAAAAAGTTTTGTAAAAATATCGCGTATCTGAAAGCATTTCTGCAGACTGAATCCCTAAGGAAATTATAAGGGAGTACCCTGATGTTATCCTGAAGCTAGAAGTATCCCGAAATTATAAAGTGAAACCTCTTATATTTGAAACAAGATGTGTAGCTTTCCCAAAAATAACAGTTTGCTCTTTTTTTGATACAGAAACTAACTCCAGGAATGACAATGACTTTTCCAGTTCTTGAAGTTGAAGTGAAATTGATTCCATAGCACTAGTTGTAGTAATGTGATACGGTGGGAACTACTATTCTGTGGCAAAGATCTGAAGATGCTAGAATGGTATAGGAACTTTCAGAGCCGCACCACACCCTCTGTTATCAGATGTACATGTTCGGTAGGGTGCAGTGCTCCTGGAAATTGTATTAAGGACTCTATGCTTTCGACACCAAGAGCTGTTTTGACATGTCAAAACAAAGTTTGGGTCTTTGAAAACCATGCCCTTTACATGCATGACTTTTAGGTCATGCATGTTAAAACACATACACTTCTTACGCATGGTATCAAGAACTGTATATTCAAAATGGAGATGGGGACATTTTTTGTTAAGTATCTGGAAACAGGACTCCATTTTTGTCGCAAACGATGGAACACCAACTCATCCTTTAGAATATTACCTGAGAAGTATAAATGGCTCAACCTGACAGCTTTGCAAAACCTAATCCTACTTATGTGGACTTTACATAAAATGAAAATACAATCTTTAACGTGCTTTAAAGAACATAAAAAACAAAAATGAGGTAGCAGTTTAAAATCCTCCAAACGCCCGCGCTGTGCACACTTGGGAGAAGCCTGGCACAGGCTGGGCATTGCTCGGTG
Organism: Chinchilla lanigera; assembly: GCF_000276665.1. Lineage (NCBI taxonomy): Eukaryota > Metazoa > Chordata > Mammalia > Rodentia > Chinchillidae > Chinchilla > Chinchilla lanigera. The sequence goes on along the minus strand of NW_004955414.1, from coordinate 26,400,942 downwards.
ACCGCTGGCCGCACATTCCTTTGGGGAAAGCTGCTTCTAGCCTGAGGTGTGAAGACAACAGCCCTTCCCTTCCGTTCGTCCCTCGTTCACCGCACAGGGCGATTCCACAAGCGGCCGAACGCTTTCTCTTCGCTCTGGGGTGCACGCCTTGTCTCCTCAGGACTCTCCCCACAGGCTGCCAAGCCGAGGACCTCGAGACAGGCGGCGATTCCCCGCGCGGCGCCCCGGGGGCGCCAGGCCTGGCCCGGCAGCCCGGTCCCAGGAAGCCAGCCCGGGGTGCAATCACAGCTCCTGGGGCGCCAGGAAACTTCAGTGCCCTGACCCGACACATAGCGGAGTCGGGTAAGGTAAGCGAACGGTGCGTTTTCTTCCCGTATTCCCGGCGCAAAAAACGAGGACGAGAAAAAAGGGGCTTGGGCAGCGGGGACGGGACGCAGGGAACAAAGAGCCCGTGCGGCAAAAACAGGCAGGCACGGCAGCGCAGACTCCAGAGGCTCGTCGCCCTACGCAAGCGGCCGCAGCCCGGCAGCGCTGCACTCCCCGTACGCGCTGCCCCGGCCCCAGAGCTTTCGCGAATACGGGTTTGCGCACTGCGGCGGGGCTGCGCCGCAACCAAGCTTGCCCTGTGGCTCCGCCCCGCCGCCCGGCGCGGATTGGTGGTGGGCGGCAACCCGGCTGCCGATTGGGTAGCGAAGGAGCCATTCGGGGCGGCTCTGGTGGGTTCGGCTGCCCCAGAGTGATAAGTTCGGCTTCAGACACGCCTCAGCGCCAGCAGCGAGTTGGAGCTCTATGGAGGCGGCGGCGGGTACCGGGTGGTGGCTGCAGCAGCGACTCCTCTGAGCTGAGAGTTTCCAGTCCGCGACTCCTTCCTTCCCCTCCCTCCCCCTTTTTTGTTTTCCGTTCCCCTTCCCTTCCCTTCCCCGTCCCCGGCGACCGGATCCTGAGGAGGCAGCTGCGGCGGCAGCTGCTGAGTTCTCGGTGAAGGTGAGTGGAGTCGGCGCCGCCGGCACCGCCGAGCGCTCTAAAATGGCCGCCGTCCCCGGCCGCGTCTTCTTGAGCGGTACAAAATGGCGGCCGCAGGCGGAGTCGGGCGGGGTGGCCCTGTTCGAGCGTTTCTTCTGCATTTCGGGCGCCCGAAAATTCCTGGCCTCTGCTGTCCTGCCGTTGCTGGCTGACTAGAAGGAAAAGCGCGTCGTGTCGCG
>NW_004955414.1:26375991-26399315 GCF_000276665.1 Chinchilla lanigera | reverse complement strand
AGGCGGCGGGCCCTCGCCGCGGTCTCGGCCGGGGTTCCAGGCGGCGGCGCAGACAGAACCCCCGCCCGATTGTGTCTCCGTATTCCATTTCCGCCCCGAGGCCTGCAGTGCGGTGCGAGGTGGCCCGGCCGCGGGGCCCGCGTCCTGAGGAAGCTTGCGGGTGAAGGCAGGGTGCGCGGCCGCGCGCCAGCGGGGTCTGACACGGCTGCTCTTTCTCATTCCAGGTTTCTCGTTTCTCCCGTCCCCGCCCCTCCCCACCCCATCCATTAATATTATTCTTTTGAAGATTCTTCGTTGTCAAGCCGCCAAAGTGGAGAGTGCGATTGCAGAAGGGGGTGCTTCTCGTTTCAGGTATGTGCAGATTTATTTTAGCATTGTTCTCAAAAGTTTAATCAGGAAACCTTAAATAGTTCAGACTTGATGTACTGTCACTTTGATAGACCTCAAGTTTTTGACAGTCTTGTCATAGTACTATATGAAGAGTAAATGTAACTGTTTGGCCTTCCTTTGGGCCCAAGTTCAGTCTTCATCTGTGGTATAACTTTTAAAATCCAAAATAACTCTCTCCTTTTAGTCAAATAGCTGGCACTGTGTAGTAAGTTTTTTTTTTTTTCCTTGTACATAGTGCTTCTTCGGGCGGAGGAGGAAGTAGGGGTGCACCTCAGCACTATCCCAAGACTGCTGGCAACAGGTATGGAAGCACGTAAAAACAGTGGCTTTTATAAATAAAAGTTTCGGAGTCTTTCACATGCATACCAAAACCGTATAGGGTGTATCAGGAATCTTAATCTTGGTTGGGGCATTGGTTCCTGCTAAATAGTCTCTTCCACCTTTTTCTTTTTGAGAGAGGGTCTGGCAGTGCAGTTCAGGTTGGCCTTGGGCTTGCTTTGTAGTCCAGGCCTGTCTTAAACTCGAAATGATCCTCCTGTCTCAGTCCAGAGTGCTGGGATTACAGGCGTGTGCCACCACGCCCTGCTAAACGATTCTGGCTAAATAATCCTAAATACAGAATGTTACCTTCTTAGGTAATCCAGTGTGAGTTGAGGCTCTCAAACTGATCTTCTCATATTCTTGCGTTATTTTTATTGATGGCTGCTCTGGAATCCCTTACATTTCTTTCTAATGGGTATTAGTAAAGTGTGAAGTGTGGCCTTAAGTCATCGTAGTGCTGATTGCAGCAGCACAGGCACTACCTGGAAATGGGTACTGAAATGTATATTCTGAAGGCCCTGCCCCACTCTGCTAACGCAGAAATTGACATTGGGCCCAGGAATCTGTATTATAAAGTCCTTTAAGTGATTTTCACATATACCTACTGCTGGCTGGAAACCACTGATTTTCAGTGTTGCTTTGTTATAGGGGAAGTTGAGAACAGCCTAAAGTTTTATATTGTGTTCAGCAGAATTTTTTAAAGCTTTCCTAATTAAAGTCTGTGTTAATTTTTATTATTCAGCGAGTTCCTGGGGAAAACCCCAGGGCAAAACGCTCAGAAATGGATTCCTGCACGAAGCACTAGACGAGATGACAACTCCGCAGCAAACAACTCCGCAAATGAAAAAGAACGACATGATGCAATCTTCAGGAAAGTAAGAGGGTAAGTTTCAAAGTCTGTTTTCATGCAAAGAGGGAAGAGATGTGGATTAGCTGTATTTCTGTGTGTGTGGTATGCTACTTAGAAGGCAAGGTTCATGCCAAAAGAGTGATTTTCATAAAGGTAGTGATGACAGTTGGCTTTTTTGCATCAGTTGAGGGAGATAGGGCTTACAGTTCTTTGTAGCTGTGGATTATAACTCATAACCCTGTTGTGCTGGCATTTCCATCTTGGCCTGGTACAATGATCACAGCTCCTGGTCCAGCCCTAATAATGAGGCCCTTGCACTCTGGGCTTAGAGAAAGGTTTCTTGCTAAACAGCTGGGCACCCCTCAACCTGATAGCAAATACTATGATACTCTAAAACAGAAGTTCATTTTTACGTCTCTTTGGTTATATAAGAACACATGTCTTGCTATAAAAGAGAGCAAGGAAAAATATAAACATAATTTAAAAGATTTTTTTTACTTCAACAATTCTCTATGGGCTGATATTTCAAATATGATTTCTTTCCCACAGCATATTAAATAAGCTTACTCCTGAGAAGTTTGACAAGCTATGCCTTGAGCTCCTCAATGTGGGTGTAGAGTCTAAACTCATCCTTAAAGGGGTCATACTGCTGGTAAGTTTTAAATGTCGGCTTAAAACTCAAAGGGAAAGGAAAAGAAAACATCTACCTTCAGGTGTTTTTACCCCTAATTATTTAAAGCCTTGAAGTGTTTGCTAGATTGGTATATATTCATGAATACTAGTAGTGATAAAAGTAGAGCCATTAACTTCGGATGGTATGAGTTTTAGGCTGAGAAAGGGTTGCCATAAGTTAGAGGCAAGTCTTGACTATATAGCCTGACCCTGTCTAAAAAAAAATAAGTTATACTGTACATGGAGAGTTAAGCAGAGGCTATCCTCTGCATTTGGTTTACCTTTTGTGAAAGATGCTGTTTTGGACTTACAAGTTAATAATTTCAGTATTATTTCAGTTTGTCTTGTGCTGGGGATTGGCTCCATGCCTTCATGCTTGCTAGGCATTCCCTCTAACCCAGGCTTAGATGTTCAGCCCTCCAGTGTCTATAGTTCTATCCATGGTGTCTTCTAACTTTAGGGAGGAGAGGAATGCAGCTACGTGAAAATCAGTATGGCTAGATGTTTTTGGCACGCTGTAGCGGCTTACATTTAAGTTCTTACTTTTCCAAGGTGTGTACTAAACAGTTGATCTGTATTGTTTAACTTACACAAGAAACTTGTGAGAAATATATTCTCATTTCTCAGTTGTAAATGAGGCAGAAAAGTAATTTGTCTCATACAGTAAGATTGTTGGGACCATGCATTTCCACTTCAGCACACCTGTAATCCAGCTACTAACTTAAAATCAAAATTTTTAAAGTGCCTGGTGGTAATTTGCAAGTGCAAGGCCCTGAGGTCAGTCCCTGGTACCACAAGAATAGCTCTAGTTTAGGTTTTTAAAAATGACATTTTCTGTGTAGATTGTGGACAAAGCCCTAGAAGAGCCAAAGTATAGCTCACTGTATGCTCAGCTATGTCTGCGATTGGCAGAAGATGCACCAAACTTTGATGGCCCAGCAGCAGAGGGTCAACCAGGACAGAAGCAAAGCACAGTAAGTGGTGGTTTTTGTTTGCTTATTTTAAAATTGGTTTGAAAGATTCCATTAGCAAAGACTACAAATAGTTTTTGTTTCCGAACAGACATTCAGACGCCTCCTAATTTCCAAATTACAAGATGAATTTGAAAACCGAACCAGAAATGTTGATGGTAAGAATTTTTTATATTAAATAATACTCTACATGAAAACCTGATTCCCACATAATGACTTTATTTGTCTTTTTTTTCCCCCTTTCAGTCTATGATAAGCGTGAAAATCCTCTTCTCCCCGAGGAGGAGGAACAGAGAGCCATTGCTAAGATCAAGATGTTGGGGAACATCAAATTCATTGGAGAACTTGGCAAGCTTGATCTTATTCATGAATCTATCCTTCATAAGTGCATCAAAACAGTAAGTATAACTGGCAGTTTAGATTTACATTAAGATAGTGGGAACAATACTGAAGAAGATATGTCAACTGTAATTGCTTTGTGCCATCTGAGAAGGTACATGGATATTAAGAACGTAGGTAGCCACCAAAACTTAACAGATCTAACATAGAAGTATGCACTGGATTTTACAAAAGTAAAAGTAAAGCTGTTGTCTGCATTTAAATTGCTAAATTTGTGGAAGAGTTTCAGCGTAGACCTATCGATAGCACTGTACTAGCTGCTTTGGGAATTAAGAGTAATGCAAACCTAAGGGGGAAGATACTGTGTAAACTGGAATAACTAAAATTTCATCAACACGTGGCATTTTATTCTTTTGGTAGCTTTTGGAAAAGAAGAAGAGAGTCCAACTCAAAGATATGGGAGAGGATTTGGAGTGCCTCTGTCAGATAATGAGGACAGTGGGACCTAGGTTAGACCATGAACGAGCCAAGGTAGGACAAATAGCTTGTCTTAATTCTATTGAAGTCTAGCACCTTTTTGTGACAATAGGGAATTGCCATATTTAGTCACTTTGGTTATAATGTAGAAGTGTCAAAAGCCTTAAATAGTACATGTTTTTCTCTTACCAGTCCTTAATGGATCAGTACTTTGCCCGAATGTGCTCCTTGATGTTAAGTAAGGAATTGCCAGCAAGGATTCGTTTCCTGCTGCAGGTAAAACTGGTTTCTTTTAAGTATGTTGATAAGAGTGAGTTTTTCTGTTGAGGAATGTTAAAACTTACACTACCTTTGCTTTAAAGGATACCGTAGAGTTGCGAGAGCACCATTGGGTTCCTCGCAAGGCTTTTCTTGACAATGGACCAAAGACGATCAATCAAATCCGTCAAGATGCAGTAAAAGTAAGCTAGTTTTCAGTGTTTCTATAGTAGTACAGGTAGCCTCTTAACTTCTTGAAACTGTTTCAATGTAATGAATAAGAGGTTTTCTGTTTTTCCTAGTGTATAAATTGTAGTTTTTGAGTACAATAGGGTCCAGAGATGAAAATGTTTCTTTATTTCTGAAGGATCTAGGAGTGTTTATTCCTGCTCCTATGGCTCAAGGGATGAGAAGTGACTTCTTTCTGGAGGGGCCGTTCATGCCACCCAGGATGAAAATGGATAGGGACCCACTTGGAGGACTCGCTGATATGTTTGGACAAATGCCAGGTAATTTTGAACAGATTGGTGGCTTGGTGAGACTGAAAGTCATCTTAACATTTCAGAGTTTTAAAGAGTTGTCCATGTGTGTATTTTAAGGTAGCGGAATTGGTACTGGTCCAGGAGTTATCCAGGATAGATTTTCACCCACCATGGGACGTCATCGTTCAAATCAGCTCTTTAATGGCCATGGGGGACACATCATGCCTCCCACACAATCACAGTTTGGAGAGATGGGAGGCAAGTTTATGAAAAGCCAGGTAAGACATACAATAGTGGTTAGGGAAATAAGTGTTAAATCCTGAGATTTTTTTTTTTTTTTTTAATTGTGCTTTTTTTTTTTGTTTTTTTTTTTATTGTAGTTATTTTAGATGTGTGGTTTTTATGTTTCGTAAACATAAAATTTTACATTTGTGACCGTTACTTCAAATTGAAATGTTTATCAAGTTGAATAAAGTATTAGTAAAATCACATCACTTTATTTGACAGTTAGGTTAGATTTAAATTCTTCCCTGTTCCATCTCCTACTTTCTCTGGGCAAATTCACTTAATCTTTCTTTATAGCTTAGCTCATCCCTTTGGTACTTGATTACCATAATTTGTGGACGCCCTTTTTATCTAGACTTTCTTTCTCCCTTTCTGAAATAGGGGCTAAGCCAGCTCTACCATAACCAGAGTCAGGGACTCTTATCCCAGCTGCAAGGACAGTCGAAGGATATGCCACCTCGATTTTCTAAGAAAGGACAGCTTAATGCAGATGAGGTACATTTGCCTATGTTATTTATATATGGTAGTTCGTTAATTCAGAAATCTACTGCCCGATGATTATAAAAAGACGCGTTATTAAGAGGACTTATGCTGGAGTTCTTCTTCTTTTTCTCTCTTTTCTGTACTTCTTTTTCTTTCTTTGATGTCCAGCGTCCTATGAGCGAAGATTATGAGATATGAGGGCAAGTATAAAGGTGTATTAGAATGAAGAAAATGATTGTAAAGATACTGTTTGTGTTTCCCCTGAAAGTAGTATGATTCAGCTGAGAATAAAGCAAGACTTCTTTATTCCCCTCCCACTTTGGATAATGCCAATCCTAGGAGAATTGTGGTACAAGTCTGTGAATCAGATACTTTACTTTCTTGTCAGAGATTAAGCTCAGGTAGTGTGAAGTGATCATGGTTTTTGTTTTGTGGTACCAGGGCTTGACCCTGGGTCTGTGTACTAAACTGTATCCCCAGCCCTTTGTTTTCCTTTATTTTTTTTATTTTGAGACAGGATCTTGCTAAGTTTCCCAGGGTCACATTAAACTTGAGATTTTCCTGCCTCAGCCTTTGGGTGCTGGGATTACAGAAGGCCTGTATCATAACACTTTCTAGGTTTTAGAGAAATTTCTGTTTCTACCCTAGGTTCTATGATGTGTGTATAGAATTAATTATAGGATGTTGAAGTGGTAATTTAACAGTGACTACATGTTGGTAATGTATGTATCTGCTATGACTTATTTTCGATTCCAGATCAGCTTGAGGCCTGCTCAGTCGTTCCTAATGAATAAAAATCAAGTGCCAAAGCTTCAGCCCCAGATAACTATGATTCCTCCTAGTGCACAACCGCCACGCACTCAGACACCACCTCTGGGACAGGTATGGTCCAAAGGTGGCACCATTTGTCATTGTACTTCCCAACTTGTTTTGATGTAGTGTTTTTATCCTTCTAACATCATAAACCTTTTTTTAACTGAACATTCATGTCACACTGCTTATCTTCTAGACACCTCAGCTTGGTCTCAAAACTAATCCACCACTTATCCAGGAAAAGCCTGCCAAGACCAGCAAAAAGCCTCCGCCATCAAAGGAAGAACTACTCAAACTAACTGTGAGTATCAAATAATCCCATAATCATTAATTGGAGTGTATTTGGGGTAGGAAAAGCACTAAGGTAATTGAACTTGTACTTTCTTTAGGAAACTGTTGTAACTGAGTATCTGAATAGTGGAAATGCAAACGAGGCTGTCAGTGGTGTAAGAGAAATGAGAGCTCCTAAACACTTCCTTCCTGAGATGTTAAGCAAAGTAATCATCCTGTCTCTAGACAGAAGTGATGAAGATAAAGAAAAAGCAAGTTCTTTGATCAGTTTACTCAAACAGGAAGGGATTGCCACAAGTGACAACTTCATGCAGGTAAGACAGTCTTGTGTTTGTGTAGTAAAAAAAACTTCTCACATTTGAAAATGAACAGCCTGACGATATTGTCTGTTCTTTCTAAGGCTTTCCTGAACGTATTGGACCAGTGCCCCAAACTGGAAGTTGACATCCCCTTGGTTAAATCATACTTAGCACAGTTTGCAGCTCGTGCCATCATTTCAGAGCTGGTGAGCATTTCAGAACTAGCTCAACCATTGGAGAGTGGCACCCATTTTCCTCTCTTCTTACTGTGTCTTCAGCAGTTAGCTAAATTACAAGATCGAGAATGGCTAACAGAACTTTTTCAACAAAGCAAGGTCAATATGCAGAAAATGCTCCCAGGTAAGAGAACAGTTTAATACTGAGTGTACATGTTCCCAGTACCCTGAGTGGATTTATGTGGGTCATGTAACTTGATTATCCTGTGCAAATAATGATAAAAGCATTATTGTATGTAGATCTCAATGCCTTACTATAGAAAGATTACAATTTAACTACTTTGACCCATACGTTGAGTTCATTTTCGTGGGTTGGTTCTTTGTTGTTACACTTACCTTGGACATGGGGAAATAATTTGTAAAGCTCTGCTTTTTAGATAGGTCCGCTGGGTAAAATGAACAACTTGCTCAGTTCTAGAAATGGCTTTGTCTCTTCAGAAATTGATCAGAATAAGGACCGTATGTTGGAGATTTTGGAAGGAAAGGGACTGAGTTTCTTATTCCCACTCCTCAAATTGGAGAAGGAACTGTTGAAGCAAATAAAGTTGGATCCATCCCCTCAAACCATATATAAATGGATAAAAGATAACATCTCTCCCAAACTTCATGTAGATAAAGGATTTGTGAACATCTTAATGACTAGGTAAGATGGTGGTCTTGTACAGTGAAGTTACGTTTTTATACCTAGGGAAAAATCAAGTCCACAAGACTGGGGCTGAGTGGCTTCTCTGACCCAGAAAATTCTCCTTGGTGATCTAACAAGACCTTTTTCTTCCCAGCTTCTTACAGTATATTTCTAGTGAAGTAAGCCCACCCAGCGATGAATCAGATTCTTCCTCTGCTCCTTCCAAAGAACAGTTAGAGCAGGAAAAACAACTGCTGCTTTCTTTCAAGCCTGTGATGCAGAAATTCCTTCATGATCATGTGGATCTACAGGTCAGTGCCCTGTATGCCCTGCAGGTGCACTGTTACAACAGCAACTTCCCAAAAGGTGAGGTGGTCTGTGTGGTTGAGGGGGCGGGTGCGTGGGCCTGCTGAGAGAGCACACTGAATAATCGGATTGTTTCGGGTTTTAGGCATGTTACTCCGCTTTTTTGTTCACTTCTATGACATGGAAATTATTGAAGAGGAAGCTTTCTTGGCTTGGAAAGAAGATATAACCCAAGAGTTTCCAGGAAAAGGCAAGGCTTTGTTCCAGGTAAGTTTCACAGAAATTTGTCTCCCCCTCTCCCCCACCTCATTAGTATTTTGAGTGAATAGTAATTCTTTGTAAACAAGATAGTTTCTTCACCCATGCTTATCATTCTGCACTGTTTTGAAAGATGTAGTTACATGTACAGTGGCAAAATGAGGTAAAACTGACTTTAAATCATGCTTATATTTGAACAGAGAGTATGAAGATATTAAGTTAATCAAATTGGCTAATCAGTTCCGGTGGTTATAGAACTTTGAAAATAAGCTTTTTTAAAAATTTAAGGGGAAGCTGGGCGTGGTGGCGCACGCCTGTAATCCCCCACTTGGGAGGCTGAGGCAGGAGGATCCTTGCAAGTTCAAAACCAGCCTGGGCTACAAAGTGAGCTCAAGACCAGCCTGAACTACACCCTGTCTCAAAAAGACAAAAAAAAAATTAATAGGAGAGACTGTATTTGTTTTCTTGCCCTTGATTTTCTGTCTTCTCTTGGCATCAGCCCTGAGAGGAGGAATTCACATATAAGGTCACCTACTGAGTAATTTAAAAGCAGATTTTCATTCTGATTCCAAAACTGATAGGGTAGGTGTCTGTTACTAGTTTTTCTGACCAGACTTTGGTTTATAAATACTGATTTATATATAGCCTCTTACTCATAAAGGGGTTACACCTAACCTAGTGAGGACCACCAGCCTTACAGCACTTAACTACTGTGTCTTTGGGAGATCTGATAGAATACTTCTGGGGTGTGACTGGAAGTATGCTTTTTAGGATCATCCCCTCCTCAAAATCCTGTTGATTTAGAGGAGCCATAGTCTTAAAATAAGTCTGAGTGATCCTGAAATATAACTGGGGGAGTGTTGAAATTGCGTTGTTTATTAAGCCTAAGGTTCATTTATAAATACTTCATTTGTATCTGTTTCCATTTACTAAAACATGTGTTACAGAGTAAAACTTGATATTTATCTGTTGTAAGTACTACTTAATTTACAAATCCAATTCACAGGTAAATCAGTGGCTGACTTGGCTAGAAACTGCTGAAGAAGAAGAATCTGAGGAAGAAGCTGACTAAAGAACCAGCCAAAGCCTTAAATTGTGCAAAACATACTGTTGCTATGATGTAACTGCATTTGACCTAACCACTGCGAAAATTCATTCCGCTGTAATGTTTTCACAATATTTAAAGCAGAAGCACGTCAATTTAGGATTTCCTTCTGCGTAAGGTTTTTTTGTAGTGTAATGTCTTAATCATAGTCTACCATCAAATATTTTAGGAGTATCTTTAATGTTTAGATAGTATATTAGCAGCATGCAATAATTACATCATAAGTTCTCAAGCAGAGGCAGTCTATTGCAAGGACCTTTTTCGCTGCCAGTTATCATAGGCTGTTTTAAGTTAGAAAACTGAATAGCAACACTGAATACTGTAGAAATGCACTTTGCTCAGTAATACTTGAGTTGTTGCAATATTTGATTATCCATTTGGTTGTTACAGAAAAATTCTTAACTGTAATTGATGGTTGTTGCCGTAATAGTATATTGCCTGTATTTCTACCTCTAGTAATGGGCTTTATGTGCTAGATTTTAATATCCTTGAGCCTGGGCAAGTGCACAAGTCTTTTTAAAAGAAACATGGTTTACTTGCACAAAACTGATCAGTTTTGAGAGATCGTTAATGCCCTTGAAGTGGTTTTTGTGGGTGTGAAACAAATGGTGAGAATTTGAATTGGTCCCTCTTATTATAGTATTGAAATTAAGTCTACTTAATTTATCAAGTCATGTTCATGCCCTGATTTTATATACTTGTATCTATCAATAAACATTGTGATACTTGATGTAGTAGTAATGTGTTTTAAATGTCAAGATTTATGGAGAATTGTTAGCTTTGCTAAGATTTATGGAGAATTGTTAGCTTTGTTTTGAGCAGGACACCCATTTCTGTTGAAAGACTTGAGAATTTTTTATTAGTGTGTTTGTAATACATAGTAATGATTGCATTCTTTGTGGGTGGTACAGCTATATAACACCTTAACTGCTGTTTCCCTGCTCCCTTCCTCTACCTCTGGTCCCTTTGCCAATTTATAAATTCATAGATGCCTGCTTCAGAATGGGACCAAGATTCCAGGTTATTAACTGCTCAGGTCAGTTTCCAGAACGGTATCATCTTACCATAACAGGGAAATAGATTTGGAATCTTTCAGTGTAGTTGTGCTGCAAGCATCACTCCAGTAGCTGCCCTTGCAGTCCCAGAGATCCCCTTCCTCAAAAGAAATCTGTCCCTGTGAGGTTACCTGAATTGTATGGAGGTTAAAGTGTATTGTTAGAAACTGCAAGAGCTTTAAACTGTACTCCTAAGCCTGTGTCATAGCTTGGTACCTGAGAGCAGCCCAGTCTTGGTTTGGGGAGACCCTCAAAGGCAAGTTACTGTGAGCTGGTGTGATGTGTGTGTCCTGAGTCAAGACTTGGTTTTTGAACAGCCAGCAATGTATAGTTTTTAGTGGATATTTCAAGTACAGCAAAATTTAGGCCGATTTTCAGCAGACTGACTTTGAAGCCTGCACAAGTAAAAGCAGTATTCTGTCCCTCTGCCTGGCTCTCAGAGGAGTAGGAATTGATCTGACCCCACAGTGGAAGCATGTTCAAGGGTGGGTGAGCCACTGGAGTGCATTCACAGCCAGGCTCCGGTTCAGCAGAGCAAAAGGGCTCAGAAGAGCTGAACTTGGTGTGTGCTGCTTTGTGGTTAAACTGTGGGAGCTGAACTTGGTGTGTGCTGCTTTGTGGTTAAACTGTGGGAGTTGTGCTTTAATCTTCCCACCCTTGATGCTATATGAGTGTCAAATACTTCATGGATCCCTGGAGAAAATATTGCTGCTGTGAAGAGTAGTTTTCAGTGTACCGTGTCATAGTACAGCTATTTGGATGTGCGCCACCCATACCTTGCATGAGTGACTGGCCCAGCATTATCCAGCATGCACCGTAACTCCTTATAAACGGACGTTGCACATCTTCATTGTCGCGAGTTTTTGCCCTTGTGAGGTTATCCATTACATTCACTCTTGCAGCTTCAAACCTCAGTAAAGCTGCACTCCCTTGCGCCCCCACTGCACACCTCAAGGTAAAGGAGCAAGTGCATGTACTGCTCAGTGATAACTGCCTGACCTAGAGCACTTTTTTACAACATTTAGTCTTGACAGCAGCCAGGGCAAGAGGAATTTTTAAAATCCTGCCACTTAGCTGAAAACACACCAGGTACTTCCACCCACATTTAAGCCAGAAAAATTGGGCCCTCTTACATGACTTGTTTCACTCATCTTGTCACAGCCCTTTCACGTGCTGTTCATACCTGGAGCATTGCTGTCCTTGCACCCCCTCCCCCATCTCATCTGGCAGGTGTCATCAGCACAAGTGGCTCACTCTTACCTTCTTCTGCCAAGAGTTTGTTTGTACCAGTCAGTTCTTGGTTGCAAATTTGGACAGCTAAGAAAGGAAGTTTGTTGGAATGCCACTTAAAGGGAACCTACAGGGAGTGCAGGCAGCCAGGCTGGGCTGGAACCAGCCTGTTAGGCCCTGCAGCAGCCTGCCCTGCTAGTATCCGAGTTCCCTCATGAGGCCCACCAGGGTCAGAACCCTAAGCGGAAGCCCACAGTGGCCATCAGCTGAGCTGCCTTCCCTTCAGCAGAGGATCAGGTCTTCTGGGCCTCTGTTCTTCCAGGGTGTGACTCCCACTCACTGAGTGTGAGGAAGGGAATTGGGTGGACAGGGAAAAGGAAACTTGCCCATCATGGAGCCCCTATTGCCCCATCTCAACCTTACCTTCCTACCCACGTTCACCTGTCACTGAGTCACTGCTCTGTCCCACGTTAGAGCTCAGTGGGTAACTACTGAATGCAACGTGTAGGTCTTGTGAATGTGAATTTCATACAATGTGGGGGGATGGGGCTCTTCAATGAAAATAAAATTAGATTCCCAGTCCTGCAAGAGTCCTGTGTAAGACAGTGGCCTTGAAACTTAAACTTCATTTACTTCGTGTCACTGGATGAGCTTTATAGCTGACACACGAAGCAGAAAGTTATGTACTCTGCCCAGCCCACTACACAGAAGCCATGAACAGGCTAGTTACAGTGAATGCTGGTTGAAGTGACAAGTTGCCATCTGTGATGGTCACAGCTTTACTATTTCCCAGTGCTTCCAACCCAACGACAAAGCCCCAAAGCCCCAGGCTCCCTGCAGCAGTGATTTAGTGATGTGTATAGGCAAATGCGGGAGCTGCCCAGGGCCAGCTTTGCAGCAAGGATGACGGCCTGGCCCAGTGGGAGATGCTGGAATGGCTCAGGCAGTGACTGGGCCGTCCTGTGATGTGAGAAGATACCAGGGGACTGGAGGAGGGAACACCCCAGTGAGCGTGTGAGGGCGCTGTCCAGGCAAGGTAGCCTTTTCCTCCTCTAGCTCGGCCTTGCCTTTCTCCTGCCTCCGTGGAGCACCCATCACCCCTCCACTGTACAGGGACAGTCCATCAACTGTGACTGAGGGGACACCCACCCCTGATGGAGAGGCTGTGCCGGCCAGCTGTGACCATCAGCTGTCAGGATTTACACAGCACTTTGCTGCTTTCTCTAGATTCAGAGATGTCCTAACAAGGAAAAGCAAAAGCCCGGGCCAGGGAGGCTCCTGAGCACAGCAGTGCGTGGCAGAAACCACCTGTTCCCACAGCAGGCGTTGCGGCCACCCAGAAGGAAGAGCTGTTGTCTACAGCGCCCTCTGCTGGGCCCCACGGGACCACCCCTAGCGTATACCACAGGAGCTTCTTGCCATACACCCCAAAGGAAAGCAGGACTAGCCTAGTAGACAGACTCAGAGACAGGCCAAGGGAGAACCTCACCCTTGGCTAGGTCCCCTGTCAGTTGTAGGTGTCACAGTGACGTGACTGATAAGCAGTGTACCCTTCAGGGCTGCTCAGGTCAGCTGTGCAACATCTGAAGCAAAGCCCATGATAGGAAGACGCTAAATAAATAAATACAACGTCAGGTAGCACGAAATGCTATTTGTAGAGAAATAAAACAAGATAAGAGAAGGGGTGGTGTGGATGCAGCTTGAAATAGGGCACTGGGGGAAAGCTGTGAGACAGTAACCTTTGCGCAAAGATGAAGGAAGGCAGGGGAGGAGATGGAGCTGCTCGGTGGGGCGGGGAAGCACATCAGGCAGGGGGGAGCAAAGCCACAGGCCCAGTGGAACTGCGCAGGGCGCGCCCGAGGAGCCCCCGGCAGGCCAGTGCGGACAAGCAGAGAGGAAGGGGCCTGTCTGAGAGCAGCAGGGTGACACATAGACTCCGCTGGCCGTGTGAGGACCTTGGCTTTTCTCTAAGGGGAAAGGGCTGTCTTCAGGGAGCATCATGGTCACTTGGCGGTCTCTTCATCACCCAGAGACTGCCCCGTGCTGCACTGTGTGGTGAGGCACAGAATACGATTTTTCCAGCTCACGTTAATTGAGCATTAAGTATATGCTGGGCTACACTAAACACACTAGATCATCATTTTAGTTCATCTTCCCACTGTCCTTGATGTAGCTTTCTAGGCTTGGGAAAGTTACACATCTTGCCCAAGATCATTCATGTATCCAACAGGGAGTTAGGACCTTTCAGCACACTTTCCAAGTGCAAGCTCACACAACCAAAGTCCTGGGCCGTGATTGAAATGCTGCCTTGTAGTTCGGGGAGCGAGTGCTGATGACCACTGCACCACACTACCTGGAGCGGGGAAGCAAGAAAAGAGGAAAGGAAAGGACTCATCCTATGAGCAGTGAGCTCCTCCTGCCTGGACATGAGCTGAGAGGAGAATACTGAGCCTCAGTCCCCTGCCGTGTGCTGAACTGTACCCCCTAATCCCAACAGATGTGGAAGTCCCTGTTCCCGCACCCACCTGTGCAGCTGGGGATGTGGTCAAATTGAGATGAAGTCATTAGGACATCCTGCAAGAGGAGAAACTGCACGCGACGCTCCAGGGGGCGCAGTTTAGTGACAAAGGCGGGGTGGAGGTGATGACTCCATAAGCCAAGGAACTAGGCTTGCGGGCCACACCAGAAGCTAAAAAGGCACCCAGCATATTTTCAGAGGCCTCATGCACATCTTGCTTTGGACTTCTTGCCTCCAGAATGATGAGAGAAGCAACTCCTGGAGTTCAAAGCCACCCTGCTGCGGGTACTCTGTCACTACAGCTGTAGGAAACGAGCCCGCCTCCCTGGCATGCAGCACCATCACCTTCAGTGGGGCCACCATACCTTCCACCTCGCCCCCTCCCCTCTCCCCAGAACCCATGAGCTGCTTTCACGGCTCAGTCGAGTTCAAAGGGTGAAGGAAACTCTTGGACGAGCTAAGGAAAAAAATGAATGAATGAATAACACAGCTCTGTTTAATTCTAAGAATTTTTTTTTTTTGGTACCAGGAATCGAACTCAGGACCTTGCGCTTGCCGAGCAGGCACTTGTGCCACTGAGCTACATCCTCGGTCAATTCTAAGAATTTTTGAAGAAATTATTGCACGAGTAACCCACTTTAGTACTGAAAAATTGGAAAATAAAAATAATCCCCCAAAATATATAATCACATAAGCAGTTCCCATAATTTGGGGTAAAGCAGCCTTTTTTAGTATCACAGGATATACCAAATTTTGTGAGGTGAAAGGTTATATAATTTTGAGCCGGGCTTGGCAGTGCACACCTTATAATCCCAGCCCCAAGGAAGCTAAAGCAGGAGGATCACCGCAAATTCACAAATTCGAGGCCGCCTGGGCTATATAGTAAGTTCAAGGCCAGCCTTGGCTACATAGCGAGACTGTCTCAAAAACACAATACAAAAAAGTTTATATAAGTTTGAGGGCTCTCTTTAAGAAAAAGAATACAAAATTATAACTACAAAATTAGGGGTAGGCAGGCATTAGAAGAACTAAAGCTAGCAAGGGACACTAATGCATTGGCTTTTTTAACTTCACTGAAATCTACCCTGTGTGTGGAAAAAATATATAATCCATAAAGGACAATGTGATTGGATTTGTGTATTAATATGTTTGATTCAGGACCGGAGATATAGCTTAATGGCACAGCACCCGCCTAGCAAACACAAGATCCTAAAATCAATTCCTAGTATCTCAAAAAAAAAAAAAAAAAAAAAAAATGTGTTTGATTCAAAGTATTGTGAACAAGGGGAAAACTAAGGAAGAATTAACCACAAATAGCTCTTAAGAAAGTCAGCTGGGTGTGGGGCACACAATTTAATTAATCACAGCACTTGGGAGGCTGAGGCAGAAGGATCACAAATTGAATCCCAGCATGGGCAATTTGGTGAGACTGTCTCAAAAAAGGGCCGGGGATGTAGCTCAGTGTGAAGGCCATGAGTTCAATCTCCAATATCATAGGGGTGAAAAAAAAGAAAGAAAAGAAAAGAAGAAAAAAAATCAGTGGTCAACAAAAAAAAAAAAAAGAAAAGAAAAGGTGAGTTTTAGGACTGAGAATACAGCTCAGCCACTTGCCTAGCATGCATGAGGCTGAGTTCAATCCCCAATGCAGCAAATAAAAAAAAAGCTAAAAGCAAAAGGAAAAACATAAGAGAAGTCTATTTCAGACCCTGACTACTTCATTCTAACAGTTCTGTGATGAAGACATCATCGTGCCAATTTGACTATAAGAAACTGAAGATAAGGAAGATAAAGTCATTCTCCCATTACAAGACAACCTATACATACCTGCCGTTTTTTGTTTGCTTTCTTTCTCTCTCTTTTTTTTTTTTTCTGAGACAAAAGTCTCACTGTCATTCAGTCATTCAGGCTGGGCTCAAACTCACTATGTAGCCCAGGCTGACCTCAAATTTAAAGATCCTCCTGCTTCAGCTTCCCTAGTGCTGGGATTACAGGCGTGCACCACCACACCTGGCCACTTGTTCAGTTTCTTTTGCAGCAGTGGGGATCAAACCTAGAACCTCAAACATGCTAGGCAAGTGCTACCACTAAGTCACACGCCAACCCTGCAGTTTTTAATCCCCAAGTTACTCCTCAGAAAAGAGCTAAGAGACAATTCTTCCCAATAACAGGAGGCTCTTGTGCTTACTTTTGTTGAACAGCACTGTTCTTTTGGGGGGTAACACATTAATCTGAAATTTCCCCGACCAATGCTAGTTTTTTGATGTTTCTAGAGATCCTTAAAGAGTTGTTAAAAAAAATAATAGAGATTTAATTGCTGCTCCTGGGGCCAAGACTACATAATCTCAAGACTTAGCAAAACTGTGAACCAGCTGTGAAGGATTACTTTTAAAAGCAGAGGGGGAAACTGGGCATGGTGGTACACACCTGTAATCCCAGCACTAGGGAGGCTGAGGCAGGAGGACTGTTGCAAGTTTGAGACCAGCCTGGGCTACAAAGTGAGCTCAAGGCCAGCAAGACCCTGTCTGAAAAAAAAAAAAAAAAAAAAAAAAAAAAAAGCATAAGGGGAAAGTCCACAATTACCAGACAAATAGAGAGGTCAGCTGTCCTAACTGGAAGTGGATGAGGCTGATAGCTGGGAAACATTTCCAGCTGAGCACATGCACATTCCCAAGGCCCAAGGCCTGGATGTCAAGCAAGTCAATGAGTGGGAAGGTGACATTCTCTTCGAAACCACGTTCCCGGATTTGGAAAGTGGCTCAAAAACAAGCCACTGGTCACAGATTTTGTGTCGAATTGGAATGAAATGATTTTACGTAATACGTGGTTTGTTGGTTTTATTTATTTATTTATCTTTGTCTTTTTTCAGACAGGGTCTCTGTATTCAGTTCAGGCTGGCCTTGAGCTCACTTTTTAGCCCAGGCTGGTCTCAAACTCCCAACAATCCTCCCGCCTCAGCCTCCCGAGTGCTGGGATTACAGGTGTGCGCCACCATGCCCAGCTATAATATGTGGTCTTAAATGTACATTTTAAATAAACTTGTTAATTGAAATATTAATAGATGTTAAGATATTTCCCCTACACCACACGTTTAAAATCTGAGGGCTGGGGATATAGCTCAGTAGCATAATGCCTGCCTGGCAAGCACGAGGTCCTAAGGTCAATGCCCAGTACCAGAAAAACCCCAAACAAACAGAAATTGAAGTCAGTTGATCTTTTGGGCAGAGAAAGAACCTGTACAGTGCACCAAGGTATCATATTCGGGACACCGCACACTCCAGCACACAGTGTATGCTATTTGGGGTTCACAGCACAGCTGTTTTATCTGGGGAAATGCCGAGTAGTGACTGCTGAGTCACGCATGTCACATAGGGACCGTGTTGTCTAACCAGATTACTTTAAAAAGACAACACGCCATGGACAGACGAGTTCAATCCTCACATATCCTGCTCCAGTGCCACAATGCACCCCCAACCCCTGTCCCAGGAGCAATGCCTTTCCTGACACCATCCCTTCAGAAAAGAGACCTTCGCCTTTCCAGGGCTGCAGGAGAAAGCGCCCTTGAGGACCCCTCACTCTGCAGCCCAGACTGCTTACCTGTCTTCCCATGATGCCTCACTCCGGCCTCAGCCCCCCAGAGGCCCAAGAGCCTCATCTGCCTGAACCTTGAACGTCTTCTCCACTCATCAGCTAAACCTTCCCGATTTCCCCAGCCCCTGGCCTCTCGAGCCCTCGCTCCAGCCCTGTGGGGGCCACAGACCATCCCCGTCGTCGGCTCTCTCCCTCCTCAGCCTCCTCTCAGCATGCCTGTCATCGTGCTTTAAAGGAAACCTGGCCGTCCCCCAGTGTCGGCTTTGCCTCCGCTGCCTTTCCTCTCATGCGCCGTGGCCTTCGGGCGGCCCACATCCACTTTGCTTCCCACCGGCACTTCTAACCACGTCTTTCTTTCTCACACTTGGAACCACTTCACACCTTTCTTTCTTCCCTAAGCCTCTTTCGACTCTTCTTTCCTATACTTTGAGATGCCTCTGTCTCTCCATTCTCCTCCTCTAGCTGGTGGAATTGCTTTGTCAGGCCTTTACACCCCTGCGAAAACGGCTTGTGTGGGTGTCTCCCAGCAAGGGTGGGTTTTAATGCTCCCTAACCTCACAACTCAAGCCTAGTCTTTTATGAGGTTCATTAGCTATGCAGAATAGCTGGTCTCACTGCATTTCTACTGAATCAGAATCCCCAAGTGATCCGTGGGCCCCTTAGACTTTGACAAGCCCTGATAACAACACAATCCACCCAGGCCACCTTGCCGACCACCAAAGATTGTACAGTGGAGCCTGGGTTCACCAATTTCTTCTCATGATTACCACTGCAATGAATTCTGCAACCAGAATCATGGGATTACTGTTCATGAACTGAAGCACTACTGTTCCCAGCCAGGGTGAATTGGGCCTCAGCTGCTGCCTCAATTGGGAAGTAAATTCTACCCCTTCCCACCAACTACATTACTATGTTGCTCAGCTTTGCATCGCTGTGACAAAATACCAGAGATAACCAAGTGAAAAAGAGGAAAGGTTTATTTTGGTTCATGGTTTCAGTCCGTGGTCAGTTGGCTTCTTTGCTTTGGGGCCTGTGGAGAGCAGAACATCATGGCGGAATCTTAGGACCACCAGAGCGGGGTGGGGGGCCAGGGTCCCAATATCCCTTTCAAAGGGACCTCACTTCCTTCCAGTAGGTCTCACCTCCTAAAGGCTGCACCCGCTAAGGGCCCCACAGGCTGGAAACCAATTCTTTAGCACTGGACCTTTGGAGACACTTTGGATCCAAGGTATAACAAATACCACCCTGCCAACTAAAGCCTGAGTCCCTAGTACATGGATGAAGGGTGCTTCCAAAGGTCCCCTCTCCTCATGCTTGGACTCACTCCCTCGGACCAAAGAACTGCAAAGCATTTGTCCCCCACACCACAGAGAATCAGGGCACACTGGCTGCAGCACAACTGTCCTGGGGATCGCACTGCCAGCTCGTGTGACAATCAAGAACTTCAAAGCTGCCCTGAATAGAAGTAGATTAGATCAGCTGTTTGCAGTGTGAGATTCCAGAAGGAAGAGACCCTGGCTCTTCTTGGAGGGTCAAGAGGATAGAAGCTTGAGTTCTGCAATTTCAGTGAAGCCTGAAGAAGAACAAAAAGCAGGCATGATTGCTGTGCTGGAGACTGCAGAAAAAAGCCAAGCAGGTTGCAGGCTGCTGAAGCAGGGCTCTAACGTCCATTAAACCAGCCCTGGACGTGGGAGTGCTCCCATCTCTCACCTCCCTGCCCCATGGGTGCTCCTTCCCACTGCCTTCACCCTGCTCCCCGCGGGAAGCAGCGGGAGGTGAGATCAGCAGGGAGCACATCTGCTCACTCTCCGGGCCCCAGACAAGACAGGAAATGAAGTCCCCTTCTCTGCAGCTAAGGAAATTGGAGGACCAGCTCCCGCGGGAGAAATCAAAGCAGTATTGTTTCAAAGAACAGAGCAGTCCAGAAGAGAACAAAGCTTTTGGCATCAACTCCTGTCCGGAGAAGATAGTATCCTAGATATTCCCACCCCGATTCATGGAACCTTGCAGGTCTGGGACTAAGGAGCAATTTACATCTATTAGGATTATGCCCAAAGGAAGTGATCCTTGAGTAGTCTGACCAGCCCTCAAGGCCTTCACTATTGTCAAAATGAGGGCAGAGTCTGCTGAGCAGTCAGAACAGCTTCTAAGATGATACGCACCGCTGAGCTCTGCAGCCCTGCGGAGACTCTGGGGGTGCCTTTGCAGGAGGCCACCATTCTGTGAAGGGGCCCCTGGACCCTGCCGCATGGCTGCCCTTGACAGCTCAAGTCGAAACAGGATTCCCGCAAACTAAATCTGCCAAGTCACGTGGTAGGAGAGGATGAGCTACGGGTCACCTCAGGCCTGGAGACCAGTTCTTTTTCATTGTCTTTCTTTTTTTTTTTGGCAGTACCGGGCATCAAATCTAGGCCTTCATACTCCACTACATCCCCAGCCCTTTTTAAATTTTTCCTTTATTTATTTATTTTTGGTTCTTTGAGACAAGCTTTTGTTATATAGTTTTGTCTGCCCTTGAATTCATTATGTAGCCCAGGCTGGCCTTGAGCTCACAGCAGCCCTCATGCCTCAGCCTCCCGAGCGCTGGGATTACAGATATACGCCACCCATAGTTTTCATTTATTTTGAGACAAGGTCTTGCTAAGTCTCTACATTGCCTATGCTGGTCTTGAACTTGCAATCCTCCTGCCTCAGCCTCCCAGCCTCCTACTGAGATGGCAGGTATGTGCCGCCATACCCAGCTCATAGCCTCCACTTTTAGATATAAAATTCAATTTTAAGAATGAAATATAAATTAGCAGCTAATCTTATGGCTGGCCCTTGGGAACTAGGTGAAAAGGAAGCCCTGTCCTCAAGCTTGTGGTCTGGTGGGGAAGTACAAACACCATTTCCATCCACAGGATCGGAGCAAACAGGGCAGAGGTGAGGGCCCAATACTGCCGCCTCTTCAAGGGAGTGCATCACAATAACGATGTCCCAGTTATAATCCCACATCAGCAACAGAGGGCTAAGTCTCCAGGTGGGGTAAATCCTTCACTCAGAAGTGCTGTCTGTGGGAAAGGTGAGTGTTATGGGCTGCATCCGAATGTCCCCCCAAAGCCTCTTGCAGTCATGGGGCAGGTTTCTAGAGTTTATGATTGATTCATGGTCCAATGTTGGAATTATGGGTGTGAGTGCCACACCTGCCCTGGGGCAATTAGCCTGCACACAATGTAAGGGAGGGAAAGAGGCTGCTTACCACCACTCCTCCCTTTTGCTCTTGCTGCTTTTGCTGTCTTCTGCCACCATGAACTGCTGCCCTCTGCCATGTGCCACCCTGCCTTGGAGCCAGGCTGATTATGGACTGAAACCTCTATAAACTGTGAGCTAAATAAACCTTTCCTTCCTTAATTTTGAGCGTCAGGTATTTTGTCTCAGCAACGAGAGGAAAGTAACTAAGACAGTGAGCAGTGCATTTGGGAAAGAATAATGGGAAGCCTCTGGTAGGGGTGCAGGTTTATTATTTTTACGTTTAATCAGAGCACATATTCTCGATCTGTGTTATCCAACTGAATGAAAGTGAGTCTTTGATAATACTGATTTTTTTTTTTTACTAGAGATTGTATCCAGGGCCTTTACACTGAGCTATATTACACTGAGCTATATTTTTAATTTTTTTTTTTAATTTTGAGACAAGGTCTTGCTAAATTGCCAAGTTGTCTAAGTTGGACTGAAACTTGGGATCCTCCTGCTGTTCCCCGGAGTGCTGGATGACAGGTGTGGGCCACCATATGTCACCAATGCTGAGCCTTCTCCGCCTGTCCCTCACAAGTCCAGTTACAGGACACAAATCTCTCTCCTTGTTGAATTGGTTTGAAGCAGAGTTCCTACAATTTATTACCAAAAGCTTTCTACATGCCATAGGGCTAAAAGCATAGTTCCTTTGTAAGTTATTTGACTATAGACTTCTTTCTTAAGGACTATCATTTGGGACTAGAGATCTGGAAGATAACAGTAGATGAGAAAGTGAATTCAAATTTTGTGACTTCTAGATAAAGCATCTGACAGTCCAGCCCCCTGCCTCCCATGGGTTGCACCTAATAAGTGTCTTCTTTGCTACCAGGCTGTAGATTTCATGAACAAACTCATCTTTGCCCGAGTCATACAGAAGTGGAGATCTAAGACTGATCAGTTATATTAAGACAAATGCAGGGGCTGGGGATTTAGCTCAGCGGCAAAGCGCCTGCCTGGCAAGCGCAAGGTCGTGAGTTTGGTTCCCAGTACCAAAAAAAAAAACCAAAAAAAAAGACAAATGCAGAAGCCAGGTGTGGTAGTGCACACCCATAATCCCAGCACTCGGGAGGCTGAGGCAGGAGGATGGTTGTGAGTTCGAGGTCAGCCTGGACTACAAAGTGAGCTCAAGGCCAGGCTGAACTGCATAGGGAGACCCTGTCTCAAAAAGACAAGAAAAAAAGTACTGAGTTTTAGAAAGCGTCTTAACTTTTTCCACATTTGTCTTGGTTTTGTTTGTTTGTTTGTTTTTTGTCTTTTTGAGACAGGGTCTCACTATGCAGCTCAGGCTGGCCTTGAGCTCACTTTGTAGCCCAGGCTGGCCTCAAACTTGAAGCAATCCTTCTGCCTCAGCCTCCCGAGTGCTGGGATTACAGGTGTGCGCCACCATGCCTGGCTAAAACTCAGTACTTTAAAAGGTGAAAAGTGTTACCCAAGAAACAAGACCCAAATAAATAAGTACATTTTATGAGCCAAAAATACAGCGTATCAGTATCTACAAACATTTAGGCCTGGCATGGCAGACACAGTCTTCAATTATCTGAAACAAAAATACCGCATTATTAATGCAACCGAGGTATGGACTCACCCCAAATTCTTTGGCAAGATCCTGGAATGCTAAAAGGATTCCTAACAACTTTATTTCATAAAGATAGAAATATTGAGGCTAAAAAGTGAAGCATTTTGCCATATCTACTTATCAGAGTTGGGCTCGAAGCCAGGGCAGCCTTCCCCCATCACCACGGACTGACACAATGTGAGTCTCTGAGGGAGCCACGCTCTGTTCATTTATTCAACCGCACATCAGAGAATGCAGACATCTTGCACGTGATTTGCCTGCAGCATCTGCCCTTTGCCATGGTCCCAGGGCTGTCTGTGAAGCATTACCACTGGCCTGCTCTAACATCCGGAAGAACAGAGCGTCACAAACAACCTTTCCCAAAATCTGCACTGATCACAGGCTCGAAATTCCAGCTTGATAGAATTCTCCTTTAACACTCCCAGACCTGGAAACTGTTCACTAGCAGAAATAAGGGATACTGTCAAAGCTCCAGGAAAGTCACATTTCCTGATTACAGATGTTTTTTCTCAAGAGGTACTAGGAAGGGGCTGGGGATTTAGCTCAGCGGCAAAAGCGCCTGCCTGGCAAGCGCAAGGTCGTGAGTTCAGTTCCTGGTACTGGAGAAAAACCAAAAAAAAAAA
>NW_004955414.1:26343330-26374266 GCF_000276665.1 Chinchilla lanigera | reverse complement strand
AGCCTCCACTTCCCAGGCTCCTGTCCTTCAGCAAACCTTTGCTTCTCGCTTCCTCCCACTGGGCGTTGGGCCATAGACTCCGTGTTGTCCCCCTACCCCTCATGGACCCAGCACCCTGCTTCCCACACCTCAGGGACAAGCTTTTCTTCACTAGGTTTTTAAGGATGGCAAGACATTTTCTCTCTGCATTCTGTGTCTTCTAGTGCATTTAATACTTGTTTGTTATTAATCATAATAAACTGTTACATAAAAACTTTACTTTTAAATTGTTAAAAATTCATATTAACTCCTTTTATCTTTACAAAACACTCTACGGATCCTTGAGGAAACCACCTTTGGCTTAATGCAGGTTCCCCCAAGTATTTGCTTTTTTGGGGCGGGTACCAGGAATCGAACTCAGGACCTTGGCGCTTGCCAAGCAGGCCCTTATGCCACTGGGGCTACATCCCGGGCCCAAATTTTTGCTTAATTTATTTATGCTAAACTGTCACATACAAATGTTATTGAACAACAAAAAGAACAGAATAGAACACAGAAAAATTGGCGAAAGGATTTTATTATGGGGCTTAGGGGCGTTTTTGCATCCTACTAACAGAAAAAGCATTTTTCACACCTTCTTCAACCTAACGAAGCATATACTTCTGGCTTCATCTGCATGGCTGTGACATTACACTGTGAAGAACACTTTCTTTTCCTATGTTCTTTGGTGCAATTATACAGTAGACACCTCTTACTCCAGGAAATAAAAATATTCCCAACCTAAACTCAAAAAACAACAAAGACATTAATACCAAGTTCCTACACCACTTAGTAAAAGATTGCAATAAAAATCAAAACAGTATGCTGCTTAACATACAAAGAAGGGACATCATGGTTTCAGTCAAACCTCTGTAGGAATGCTTTAGCATCTGGGTTTATTTTTACTGCGGTTTTCACATATGACAGGTGGAACTGTACCACAATGAACAGTCTCATTTGCACAGGAAATTCCAATATTGGACTCTAGCACGGGAAATGTCTCTCGGGCTTTAGTAATATACAAACAGATAGAAAAAAACTTGCTTTAAGAAAAATTTCACAATTGTTTGACTAAACATCTGAAACATTTTTATCACAGCTTTCATATATTAAAAAAATTTCCTCCAGAGATGAAGCTCCTTTACGAAATAAAACCTAGTCGCTATCATCTGACCCACGATCTGAGCCTCGATCTGAGCCCTCGTTGTTGGATCCCTCTGGTTCCGACTCATTTCCAGAGCCTTGGCCAGAACCTTCGTTGTCAGACGCTCGCTCCGATTCGCGATCGGACTCTGCGCTTGGGGAGGCCGGCCGAGAGTCGTTCTCCGAGGCTCCCGAGGGGCTTCTCCCCGACTGCGCGGACTCATTGTCGGACTGCTCGGAGCCCGAGGGCCTCCTCTTCCGGGTCGGCTGGTCGCTGTCGGAGTCCTCCTCCTCCTCCTCCTCCTCCTCATCGGACCGCGGTCTGCGGGTCCTCGGGGGACTGCCGGCCTCGCTGCCAGACTTGTTCTGGTTGTCATCGGAGTCGCTCTCCGAGGAGGAGGCGCGTCTCCTGGGCCGCTGCTCCTCCTCCTCGGAGTCGCTGTTGCCGTTGCCGCGCCTGGCGTGTCTGCAGGAGATCAGAGGTTAGACTCTCACTGCCGAAGGCAGCTCTAAACAACAAGGGGGCTCACTGCTCCACGGCCTGGCCTGGGCTGTGATTACACAGGTGCTGGGGGTGTGACAGCTGTGCTGTGTGCTACTCTACCCAAGTTTTTCACCATTAAATAAAAGATTAGAAAAGAATAAGGTACTTCAGCTACAAGTCAAAATACACACAAGGAGGACTTACAACTTGGGTCCTGTCGGCACTTTGCATCGGGATGAAGCATTTCTCAACTTCATACACAAAATTGTGGAAAGGGAGGGATATATTTGCTTACCTTTACAGATAAGGAGCCACCAAGGTAAAACCCAGAATCTCAAACGGCTTTCCGGACTGTGAAATCCCACAGCTGACAGGGGACACTTCCCTGTGCTGTGGCCAGCTCTACTCTCAGGCACTTGACAGGGGTGACGTCACTGTTTCTGTCTTGGGATTTGCTACTATGCTCGGCCCCCTCCACATGATGAGACTTGCTCAAGACAGGGAAGCGGGCTAAAGGGTCGTCCGCTTGTTCTTTCTGCCCCTGACTCTGCCCTCGTACTGAATACTGAAAGGAGTGGGAAGAGTGCTTCCGTGGGGCTGAGGGAGTTGTGGCTTCCTGGAAGCTCTGGGGGCCAGAAGATGCCCTTAAACCCCAGGGTAGCTGCTCCGGGCACACGTACTGCTCTGGCATCTTTCCTGAGTTTTGGTGGGATAACTCAGGAAAAGAATCCCCAGTCTGTGCCAGCGAGTCTCTTCAGAGCAAAAGGGAGCTGCAAATCTTTGTGATGGTTTTCTACAGATCTCCACCTTACGGGGCCAGTCCTGCAGCCATTGACCTCAGCCCCTTCTCTCACCTCTCACCAACCAGGGATCCCTTTTCTTTCTCTAAGACTCAACGCAATCAGCTTCTCTCACAAACACCATCCTGTTAACTTCTACCATCAACAACTGCAGACAAGGTCCCTAGAGCAATAAATGCAAAACTTCAGTGCTATCACTTCTCTCACCACAGTGTGGTTTTGGTTTGCTAGTCTCCACTGCCTCTAAAAAACAAAACAAACAAAACCCTCCTGGAGAATGTATGTGCCTATGTCTTTTTCTTCCTACTCACGGCACTATACACCTATTTCATGAATGGGCCTCCAAATGCAATGACGGCCACAGAGGAACATGGCGTACTACAGTACTCAGAGTTCTGGTCTAGGAATTCAAATGGGGCGCAGTGAGCTTGAGAGGCAAGGTTAGGCTGCGCGCTGAGGGAGAGTCAGGCGTGCGCTGAGGCAGTACAGGGTGAATCTTCTAACGAGCGGGCAGAAGGCAGTCACCACGGGCCAGCAAGGGAAGAAACAGCCACGGAATTGCCTGTCTACAAAGCCAGGGTCAGGCCACTCACAATACAGATAGTCAACACTCGGGCAGCAAGTGACACTTTTCACTTAGGAAGCTGTCACTTAGGAAATTTCAACTAAGATGCTTGAAGAAATGGGATTTGAAATACGTTTTTTGAGGGAAAACTACGTAGTTGGACAAAATGACGGGGTTGGAACAAGGTAACTGCTCAGGTTTCTCCCAGCTATGTAATTCAATTCCAAGAAGCTGGCGGGAAAGTATTAGGGCACAGTGACCACTCCTCATTACTTTCAAGTGTCTGTTTCCCTTCCTATGAAAACGAAGAGAAAGTATATTCTCCCTAGAGCAGACAGGCTGATCAGCAATCACTTTGGGTTTACCCACATCATTAGGAGAATTTAGCAAGGGAAAAATTCTTACCCTTCATCAGCAATTTTCAGTTTATCCTCATCTGAAGAATCATCACTTGATGATATTATGGCTTTGGATTTTATTTTTCCCTTCATTGAAGGAGGCAGTCGTTCTGGCTTGGGCTAAAGAGAGAACATCAGACTTAATGGGTCAGGGCTGGGGATGTGGCTCAGTGGTACCAGGCTTGCTCAGCGTGCGCAAGGCCCTGAGTTCAATCCCCAGTAGCACAAAAAAACAAAACCCAAAAAAACCCATAAATCAAAATTTAAAAGATCAGTCAAGACTCTTAGATGAATTAGGACATCTTATAAACTGGGTGTGCATTATAGATGTAATCACACAGCCCCTCATAAACTATGAAATCAAGCTGCAGGGAAAATATGGATTCCAAAAAAACTATTATAAACTTACAGCCTTCTTCTTCTCTGTTTTTGGTAGACGGCGCTTCTTCGGCTTGGGGCCATTTTCTGCTTCATCATCATCAGATCCTTCTTCTCCCTTCGGAGGTCTTAAACAATAAATGCCAAGAGTCTGTCAAGAGCCACTCATACCTATAAAGTCTGAGACTACTTTGCCATCAATACTTTTCCCCTTCTGTACGGTGCTGACCTGAGCCACAGTGGACAATCCTGTGACATGTGTCTCAGGGTTTATAAAGGCCACGGACTGAGGCAAGGTCTGTGACTCAAGTCATTACAGAGCCCCCTCATCCACCTATGTCTGGATTTTGCATTGGTGGAGTGGGAGTTGAGAAAAGATCCATGCTCCAGAACCCACCTCTTTCCCCTCTTCTTCCTGCTACTAATTCTAGCCTGCTGCTACTGTCTGCATCGCAGCTCCAATTATACCTGTTTGTGTCTGAATAAATCCACCAGGTTCTTTCCCACATATAGTTGGCCAAGGGTTGGGAAGGGCAGGTCTGGGTAAGACAGATGAATGGAAATTTCTGGACAGGAAAGCACCAAGAGGGAGGGGACAGGACAACTTGTAGGGCACCTCCACACGAGGGAGGGGCCAGGCGCCCTCCATCTTACAGATGACACCAGGTGGTTTTAAGGGCACTTTCACCCACATTCACATTTCATGACCGGCAAAACCACGAGGCGGGCATCACCACTGCCATTTCTACTAGAGGAGGCAGGCTCAGGGACTTTGCCAGGTCTGCACACGCACAGTGAGCGTGGGCATCATCCAGGTCTCCTTCTAAAAGTCACACACATTTTCCAAAAAATATTACAATTTTAGACACAAGCAAGGCAGAGGTGATGAACGTGTGGCTCTTAGAAGGAGAGCTGTGGAGGTGTGGGGATTTTTGTGATGGGGTTTATCTCAGGATTACAGTGAGGCGTGGGGGCACAAAAGGCCTCACTGGGAAGATCACGGGGATCCTGAGTCGCCATGAAGTCTACACACAGATGCAGAAGGTGAAAGGTCTTCTGAGTGTTTCATAAGGTCACCACAACAATCACATGGTATTACCTTCTCCTCTTCTTCTTCCTTCTCTCGCCACCCTCCTCATCTTCCCCTTCTGGTTCACTGCCACTGCCCTTTCTCCTCTTCTTCTTCTTAGATATTGGTAGGTCGTCATCAGTGTCATCGTTGACAAATTCATCAAATTCACCTTTCTTGGAGCGCTAAAATGCAAACAAGATCGCAGTGAGCTATTCCCAGGCTGGTGTAGCACAGTGGGCCACTAAGGGGCGGAAGGGGCCATACAGTATTCCACCCGTCATTTACAAGCGAAGGATGTCTCAGCAAGTCACTCGAAAGGGCTTGGTAGGCCCATATTTCAGAGATTTCTAAAGGGAAGAATGTCTCAACGAGTTAAAAATTGGCTATGTAAAATCATCAACTACTTAAGAGGTCACTACGATGTAAAGGGCACTTAGCTAACCTTGGAATGCAATTTCAAACTCATTCAATTTAGGGTGAGGTTATGTCCTGATAAGGCACACTGCACCGTTAAAAATGAATTTAAGTACACTCAAACTACCAAACATTGAACAGCACCACAGACCACTGCAGAGTATCATGTGTTCACCCTCCTTATCATGTGGCTGGACTGGGAGCTCTAGTTCTTGGTTGCCGCCCATCATATAAAAGAACATCATGCTTATAACCCAACCCAGGAAAAGATAAAAATCAGAGTACGGTTGCTGAATGTGTATCATTTTTGCACTATTGTGAAGTCAAAAAATTGTAAGCTGAACCATCGTTACGTGAGGGGCTCACTGGATTGATACAAGTCAGTGGTACAGCACTTGCCTAGCGTGTGTGAGGCCCTGGGTGTGAGTCCCACCACACACAGTCAGAGACGACCTGTCATCCGCACTGGATACCGTTACATGATTCCATATTGGAATTAGTAAAGGAGGAAGTCAGAGTAAAGAACGAGTCAGGGGGCTGGGGATTTAGCTCAGCGGCAAAAGCGCCTGCCTGGCAAGCGCAAGGTCGTGAGTTCGGTTCCCGGTACCGGAGAAAAACCAAAAAAAAAAAAAAAAAAAAAAGAACGAGTCAATCTAACCAACTATCTTCACTTCTGAAGCCACAAGACATAGGCCAGTGTCATCAGTGATCGCAGTAATCGTATCTTACCCGCCCACCTCCACCTCTTTTCTTCTCTTTCGTCGCCTCAGTCTCCCCAGTAAACATAAGAATGTTTTTGGTCTTTTCCACATACTGGGCTCGCTGTTCCAACAGTTTCTTTTGCTCTTCCTTTTCTCTGAGGCGTTTCTCTTCCTACGAAGAAAAAAAGCAGGAAAAGAAATGTGCTTACGATGAAAACACTGGTGGCTATATTCCTAAGCAGAGGACTTTTTTCCTCTCATACACACAGTATATGCAGACACAGAATTCCTGAATTGGAATACAACTGGATACAGCAGGTACCTGTTCTTTCAGAAGTTTCTGCCTTAATAGCTCCTTTTCTTGCTCTTGTTTGGCCCGCAACTCGCGCTCTTCTTCGTCCTGCTTGCGCGCCCGGGCCACGTGGTACTGGGCCTGGCTCAGTAAGTCGGAGCACTGCCTAGAACGTTTCAGATTTAGAGAAACATGAACACATGTAGGTAGTTTGTTCCAAATCTCAGAGGATCTGTTTTCCTTACACATGTTTAAAAATTCTGAAGCAAGATGACTAGATGATATCTATGTGAAGTCTTCATTAGCAAAATTAACTGAGTTTATCACAAGCCAATACTACTGACTATGCTGTTTCTACACTGTACATGTCCTCTCAAAGCACAGCTACAAAGATTTCCAACATTATCTTCACATAGGACTCAAGGACTGGGCGAGCACGCCTTGATTCCGATGACAAAGCTGACATCAGTGAAAGAGCAAAGTATTTTATTTGTACCAAATCGATTTTGCTGAATTCCCTGAAAGGATAAAGCCTTAGTATAGCGAGTCCCTGAAAAGAGTGTGTGAAACACCCACCCCTAGAGGGCCGGGAGCCCCTGCTCACTGCTGCAACACTCCCAGGCCACTCCAGTACCACCACCTCCCCTAAAGTCACCCTCCAGGAAGAGTACCATTCACTACCTGGCTTCCGTAGCAGCAAGGGCCAAGTCAAATCTCATTTTATCTCCCACTTTACTCAAGTAACTGAAGGATCTGAAGGGAATGAAAAAATAAAATATTTAATAAAAAATTCTAATGACACAAAGCCCTTCAGATTTTTAATTGGTTCTGTAAGAATAGTTTTTAAAAAAGAATAGTTTGAGAAAAGTTCACATATTTACCGACTTATTTGAATATATTTAATGCATAAAGGACTATATCTCAATAGGGAAATCATATATGCAACTCATGTCAGAAAAGACTCACCAGTAAACCACTCAGTATGTTTAATAAAACATGCGTTTATCAAGAAAGGCAAATACAGATTTAATATTATCAGTAAATTCATAAAAAAATTGAGCACTGACATTTAATTTTACTAAGTATGTCATCCATGGAGGTTGAGGGGCTTAGTCCATGAAAACATAATTTACCATACAAGGCAAGAAATGTTAACGAGAATGTAAATATGGCTGGACAAACCGGAAGAAATGTAGGCTTTAATTTCATGACACACTGAATCACCAAACACAAACTATAGGGGTTAAATAAACTTTGAACTTAGCTGAGGGAATCTATTAAGTAATATTTAAGAGGTTAAGATCTTAATCCCAGCTCAATGAAAATCAATACATCCCGTATGAAGACATACTGGTATAAAATGTAAAACCAACATAAATGAGTCTAAAAAATTTTACATGTGTAAAACTGCTAGATCCTGCTGTCATGAGATTAATGAAAAGCTGAGGCAAGCTAGCCAGCAAGTTCTACCCGTCAGGCTGCATAATTCAAATCTGGAGGGATCCTGGTATGGCACCACCTGGTGGCAACTGTCTTCTTTGGCTTCTGGGCTAGAATTCTATTGTGCTAGAATGATGCTAATGATTTTTTTTGCTTTTGTTTTTTTTAAATTGTGGTACCCGGGGATTGAACCCAAGGCCTCACACAGGCTATGCAAGCGCCACGGAGGCACACCTCCAGCTTCTAATAGTTACTTTTGGGGATAGTGCTCTTCAGCACCTTTTAAGACAAGTTTTAAAGAAACAAATCACTTCAGAGGTTGTTTCTACAAAATCTTTACCTGTGTGCAAGCTCCAGTTCTTTCACAGCATTAAGGACTTCCTTCAGATTACTTTTTTCATCTTTTAGGACAGAGGTAGCTAATCTTTGCAAGACCAAGGCCACGTTAAACATAAGAACTGTATCATTGGGTGCCACATGTCTGGCCTGAAAGCAAAACACAAAGCATGTACTTCACATGATCTAATCATATGGAAAGGATTTTACTGAGTGCTAGCAGGCATGTAAACATCCACACAAAATAATTAAGAATACAAAGCAGGACAGGGCTGGAAGGAAAAACAGCAAGTTCTCCCTATTACCTTCAGCAAAGTCTGCTTGCATTCCTGTAATTTGCCACACTTGAAGAGGGCCCGGGCCAAATAGAGCACAACTTCAGTATTTTGGTGCTTATAGAACTTTCTGAGGCAGTTTTCATACTACAAAGAAAGAAAAAGTTAACTATAAATATAACAGCAATCACAAGATCTTTTCACTGTGTAGCAAAATTTTAAGCAACTTTACAGCTCTTGAAACCACAGTCCACTCTTTGAATGGCTGGTTTCAGAGAATTTGGGAAATGACATTCATCAGGACACATTTTCACCACACAAAAATTTGATCAAAGAAAAACCAGATACTTGAAATGCTTTTTTTTCTCCCATGTGAAATGTGTACTAACACAAAAACCCCCTTTATGTGTTTTTTCTCCCATTCTGCTGATGCAACCCAAGACCTCGTGCATGCTAAGCAAGCACTCCACCACTAAGCTACACCCCCTGCTCTGGAAGCCCTTTCCATGTCTTTAGCTATACTACTATCTTTTTTTAGCTATACTATCTTGCATGCATTTATTGACCACTTATTGGAAGTCATACTTTTGGATGCTTCCAGTTAGATTCCTTAATACTTTTCTTTAGGATTTATGGAACCTACTGGCATGAGCCTAAGAAGTCTTACTGTTAGTTCTGTCTGTTAGCATGTTGGTTAAAACCAACACACAAACACTGATGTTCATTTTGACATAAATATGGCACCTTTTGAGCATAGAATACATCCTGTCATAGCTGACAAAGTAATTTTATGGAAAATGGTTAGTTTTCGCCTAAATATCCTTATCGATCAATCTGCATTTATAAAAGGTAGTATTGTCACTGTATAAATCAGGAAGGCTTTTCTCAAAAAACACAACCTCTAAGGCTATCATATGTAATCTGGTTTCTGGAGTCCCTCTGACGAGTGGACAATGGCCTAGTCTTTTTAGAAAAAAGGTAAACCACTCCCTGAAGCCTGGATTGCTCTTTTCTTCTACCTCTTCAAGAAGCTTGTTTTTTCTGACCATACTATAACCCAGAGCCAGAAAACCTCCTTAATAGTCATTATGATATAAAAAGGAGGAGTATGGTTTTGATTTCAAGTTCAACCACTCAACAAATATGAGAAGCACAACAAAAATTCAACAGGAAAACTTATCCTATGGAGTTTTTTCTTTTGAAAAACAGATAATTTCAGCTGAGTATAGTGGTGGGTACTTGTAGGCTCAGGTACTTGAAAGACTGAGATGGGAAGATCTCTTTATCCCATAGTTTTGAGACCTGCCTGGGCAACAGAAAGACCTCATCTCGAAAGAAAATAAAGTCATTTAACCTTTCTGAAACTTTGTATGGTTTTGGAAACTGAACAAACAAATATTAAATCCTACTATTTACTGCGTACAAATACGTTCAGCATGTTAGTGTCAAGTACTTTTCATACTGAATCCTCTCAAAATTCTTTGACATTAAGGTACAATTATCTCTACTTATAGATAGGCAAACTGAGTCGAAGAGGATGTTTTTTGTCCATGGCATGCAATTAGTGGAAGAACCAGGATTCATATCTGTTTGGACTTCAAAGTCTGATCTTATCATTACATAGTTATCTGCTTATGAAGCAGGAGATGGCACACAGCTCCGCAACAGGGCTAGAATGGTTGAGAAAACATCTATTCATTAACAAATGTGATATTAAAGTATCTTGAAAGGCAAGACATTACCATCTGAACAGCGCTGATATACTGCTTTTGTTCCACATAGATGTGCGCTAAGTTCAACCACACATCGCTGATATCCGCTGTTGCTTCCCTTACTTGGGCAAATACATCACGAGCTTCACGGAAATATCCTTTGTGGGCCAAAACAGCTCCTAAAGAACAGAAAGACTCACATTTAAGAATGTTTTAACCACAGCCAGAAAAACAACTGAACATCCAATTTTAAAATAATTACATTGGTTAAATTTGCAGAAAAAGTCTCATTTACAAGCACTGCTCTAGAAGTACTAATTTCACAAGTCATTACAGACACCAAGTCACCCATAATCACCTATGCCATTAGCAGCATAAAGATTCTTCGCGTCGTTTCTGAGAACTTGTTTGTAGATGGCCAGAGCACGATCTTGATGACGCTTTTCCTATAAAAAGAAGTACACGCTGTTAAAAAAAAAACGCAAAGAAGAGTGCAGACTGTCTGCTCTGTTTAAAAATACAAAAGAGAATTACCTTCTCTCGGTCTCGAGTGGGCTGATGCAAAGTCTGCAGCCACACGTTGCCCAGGGCTAGCATGGAGTAGGTGTCACTCTGCGTGGACGGCTGCTTCAGTATCCTCTCAAACTTCTTCTGGCCGGGACCCCACTCTTGTTTGGCCAAGTGAAGATTACCAATCAAAGACCAAGCGTCTGGATGATCCTGAAACACACACACGAAAAATCAAAACCTGCAATTTAGACTGAGGGAGATCAATCCTCCTCCCCCGACGCTGATAGCTGAAGACGTTTTACAAGCCACATTACAACAGTGACTTTCCAGCTGACAGTCAAGACCCCTTCATGAGTTGCAAAATCAATTTAGTGTGGAGCTATCAGCATACAAACTGCCAACAGAATAGAATAAAGTAAAAAATATCAGGGCACTCTTCAGCAAAACCAAGTAACGACGTGCAACATTTTTTCTTTCAGTTGTTTGTATATACACATGTCAGTGTATGTCTGCTAGCCTACAGCACAGAATCTTTTCACTGTGGGCCACGATCAGAAAGTTTAGATGATCCACATGGTTCTATCCAACATGCAAAGATACTACACAATGCCACAAATTATTCTAATTCTCAGAGGGTACTAACTAAATCTTAAGTGAAGTAAACTTGAGAGGGTATCCGTGCATGCACCAGGTCATATGTTGAAGTGTGGGTGAAAGGACAGGATGAGGGAAAAGAAACGAGGGAAATATAAGAGACTGTATGAAAATACGGTTCCTACTATTACATGGTTAATAATGCAAGCTACTATACTCTTTAATATTTTAGTAAGTAAATGAAAAATAAATCAACCAAGCATCAAACAACAGAGAGATGCCAATGTTATTAGAAACATGATAGCTGTTAAAAGGAAAAACTGAATGGGGGTAAAAAAAAATGAAAATAATTATTTTTAAGCCTAAGAGTCAATATTACCAACCTGATT
Organism: Chinchilla lanigera; assembly: GCF_000276665.1. Taxonomy (NCBI): domain Eukaryota; kingdom Metazoa; phylum Chordata; class Mammalia; order Rodentia; family Chinchillidae; genus Chinchilla; species Chinchilla lanigera. The sequence continues at coordinate 26,362,745 of NW_004955414.1, read as the reverse complement.
AATCTGAAGAGCTTCCTTAAACCAATCTGAAGCCTCATAAAAGTTTCCTTTATCTCTGGCCATGGCTCCTAGCCGCAAATAACCTGAAAACACATTGAAAAGTTTTTAATCTAATGGAGCATTACTCGGCCATAAAGAAGAATGAAGTTTTGTCATCTGTAGGAAAATGAATGGAACTGGAGATCATCACATTATGCAAAATACTGCATGTTGTCCACAACATGTGGACTCTCAAAAGATGACAGAAGACCATTAGACAAGTGCAAGGAAATAAGGGGAAGGGGAAGGGGAGTATAGACATGATCAAAATATATTATAGACATTGAAACCCAGTATTTTGTAAAACCAACAGGTACGAGTAATAAAAATTATGTTTTTATGTTCAAATTATTAGCTATAATGGATATTTATTTATTTATCTATTGAGAAAGTCTAACTATGCAACCTAGGTTGGCCTTGACCTTGTGAACGTCCTACCCCTGCTTCCAAAGTACTGGGATTACCAAGATATACTACCACGCTTGATGGAGACCACTATGAAGCAGCCCTGAGCAGGACTTAAAGTAACCAGTTAGCTTTTCATGTCTACTTGTGAATCTGGGGCTGGGGATATAGCTCAGTGGCACAGCACCTGTCTGGCAAGCATGAGGTCCTGAATTTGAATCCTGATTCCAAAAAATAAAAAATAAAAAAATACTTGTGAATCTGTCTAAGGCCTAGGGCACTTGTCTGGAAGTGGGTGACGGACTCATAGTAAGTGAACCTCTATGAGTTACTAATCCATACTAAAATCTGTAATAGTGGATGAAGCCAGAAAGCCTAAAAGGGTAAGACAAGATCACAGCCAAGGACACCTAGATCTGATCTGAACTAGATAAAGACTGTAGCCTCAGGCATCTCACTCCTGGGTGGATTAACTTAATACCTTACTTGGAGAACTCCTTGGGTAATTCCACCTTTCTTGAGTACTCCCCTCCCTTCTTCTGATAACCAAATAAACACAGACCACTCAGAGAAGATCTTGGTCTTAGTGAGTCTCAAATTCTGTGAGAGGGCTTTGATCCTCTTGGGGCCCTGAAATCATTTCCCTCTTTTTATTTAGCCTTCGCCATACACATGTTCGGGAGATTGCAGACCTGATCAACCCGCAGTGACCAAGGGATATTATTAACCCAATACACACTTAGCTTGGATCATAATTTTTAATCATACTTTTAAAATAACTGTGCCTTTTTAATACATCCATGTAACGAAGAGAGAAGCCTCATGGATGAATAAACATCAAACATCAATTTAACAAGTAAAAAGTAATTTTATCACATTAAGTCTTGTGTTTGAAATCTAGGATTCATCTGTTCCATTCCATTTCTTATGCCAGCACCCTGCTCCAGGTTCCTGTCTCAAGCTAAGTTACTTAAAAGGCTTGGACAAGTCTATTTCCAATTTCTCTCTAAAAGATACTACTGTCAGCTACTTTTCCTTGAAAAGCTACTTGTCGCTAGGGATATAGCTCAGCAGCACAGCACCTGGCTGGCAGGTGCCAGGTCATGAGTTTGGTTTTGTTTTTTTTTTTGGTTGGGTTTTCTTATGCAGTTCAGGCTGGCCTTGAGCTCACTTTGTAGCCCAGGCTGGTCTCGAACTTGCAGTGATCCTCCTGCCTCAGCCTCCCGAGTGCTGGGATTACAGGCGTGAGCCACCATGCCCAGCTCCAGGTCATGAGTTTGATTCCCTGTACCAAAAAAAAAAAAAGCTACTTGTCATAAGACAAAAGAGTGAAAGCATAGAATGCTAGGACCCATTAGTTAGGAGAGTGAGGATCTAACCACTGCCCTTCCTCTTAAATAACAATATAGTATCCCACAAGTGTAACACAATAGGACTGTCCCATGCTACCTGGTGGAACAGTTGTGCACGTACCAGGAGTGGTTCTCACCAGCAGGAATGTAACACATTTAAATCAGAGCTGCCCAGCAGTGAGGCATATGAATTTGGCCCCATCATGCTTGAGGGGTCTATGCCTTCTCCAGGAGGTGCAGACAGTACCAAACCCTAGATAGACTGGTGTGTCCTGGATACATATTTTTTCAATACCTGTATCTACCTGTATATGTATCAGTAATACATTTATAAATTAGACACACAAGATTAACAATACCTAACAGTAAAATAGAACAATTACAATATACTGTAATGAAAGCTGTGCAGCCTTAGCACATGATTCTTTTGTTTCCTTTCACCTTTTCACTCTTTTTTTTCTTTTTTGGTACTGCGAATCAAACTCAGGAACTTGCAGTTGCCAGGCAGGAGCCTATGCCACTGAGCTATATCCCCGGCCCTCACCTTGTCACTTTAAACAAGGCATGTCATGGCTTTTCATTAGTGTATCTGTATTGCTAGCATCATTACTTTTGTACTTTGGGACTATTTTTAAGTACAATAAAGGTTACTTGAACACAAATAAGGGGATACTTAGGCATCATGGCACATGCCTGTAACCCCAGCACTTGGGAGGCCGATGCAGGAGGATTTTCTATGAGTTCAAAACCAGCCTGGGACACATAGTGAGTTCAAGGCCAGCCTAACTACACAATGAGACCCTGTCTCAAAAAAAAAAAAAAAAAGAAAATCAAAAAGAACACTGTGATACCCAAGAGTTGCTCTGATAACAGAAATGATTTCTAAGCTACTAATACATGAGCAGTAGACACAGTGTCAATACACTGGAAATAGGGGTGAGTCACAACCTGGGATGACCTGAGTGAGACTTCATCAACCTATTTAGAAAGGTGTGCAATTTACAATTTACCAATTTTTTTTTTCTGGAATTTTCCATTTAATATTTTGGGACCATGGTTCAGTGTGAGAAAATGAAAACTGTGGAGAATGAAACCACGGATAAGGAGGTACTGCTGTATGGTACACAAATTCAAAACTTCCCTAGGCTGCAAAAACTCAAACTAGGACATTTGAGCAATAATAGTTTGAAGAAAAACCATTTCTCTTAGTATTATAAACACTATAAAAATGTTTACATGCAATCCAAAGGAGTTCCAAAGGAACATCCATTATCAAATATGCCACAGAGTGGTTAAAAGCTTAATAAAGACAGCTGAACCACTGAACATGCCTATATGGTCCAAGTGGTTTTTGTTACTTCCTGTATTTTCTAGCACAAATATAAGCGAACCTGCATGTTTTCAGGCCCTATGTCTGCTTCAAAGAAAAAGGGAAATCAGAATCTTCAAGGTTTTTACTACTGGCTCTGAAGTTTTTTTCCCAACTGAGTTTTTGCCACTATTGTGGGAATCTAGGAATTTATTGTGTAAGAAAAGTTTAAAATTCTTACAGTCTACATAATTGGGATGTTCTCGTAAGATGTTCTTGTACAGTTTTTCCGCTTCGTGGAATTCACACATGGCCTCGTACAGCCTGGCTAAATTGTACGAGGTAGTAACAGAAATGGCGTTATAGTAATGTTCATCATGCTCAGCCTCTGCCTTTGCACGATCCAATGATGCCAAAAAATATTTCTATGAAGAAGAAAAGAAAATATCATAGTTAAAAGACTTAATTGGTACACCTAAACAAAAGCATGCATTCAACTTGATCAAGCATAAAAGAGGGGAAGATTTCCAATTTCCTACCTTTGCCTCCCCTAGGTTTCCAAGTCTAAAATGGAGGGCACCAACATTATTCAGGATCTCAGGGGGGACATCGGCTTGCACTTTCTCCTGAAGGATTCGTGTTGCTGTTCCATAGGCTGAAAGGGCACCCTGTATTTTTATGGAGGACAGAGCAAGGCATATGAGAAAGTAAGAGAGAAATACTACACCAGGCTTATAAAACACACACTATACAGGAGACAAAAAGCATGACTATATTACCTGTATATCGGTCTGTTCTAAGATCTGTGCCAGTTCAATCCAAGCCTCAACATCATCAGGGTACTGTTCTGTGACCTTCTTCAAATGGCCCTTTGGATAAAAGAAATCATTAAACTAATGTTGCAAAGTAAAGAAAAAAAACCATGGCTATCTTTTTTTTTTCTGTCGTCTTTTTGAGACAGGGTTTTAGTATGCAGTTCAGACTGGCCTTAAACTCACTTTGTAGCCCAGACTGGCCTTGAACTCGCAGCAATCCTCCTGCCTCCGTCTACCGAGTGCTGGGATTACAGGTGTGCACCTCCATGCCTGGCCTACAGGCGGCTATCTTAACCTGCTTACCACGCCAACTGTTTGCTATCTAGACCAGAACAAGCTCAGCTAACAAAACTGCTTCTATCACAGCTCCACCGGCGCTAACGGGAAACGGGCACTGACAGGTGTGGGACAGCAGAAAGTAGGTAAGATTTTTGAAAAAGGTACCTTGGCAATATCTCTTTTTTCTTGATCTTCTGATGCAGCATACAGAGAGCCGAGAATTTTCATCGTTTCATAATTGTTAGGATAAGCTTTCAAAACTTTCTCAAAGCACTGAGATGCATTTTCTTTGTCACCTCTATAAATATACATTTGTCCCAAACCAAAAAATGGGAGCACAAAAGAGGATGAGGCAAACTGTGTGGCCTGATAGTAGTACTGGAAAGCTTGGTCGTAATCTTCCTAAAATAGGAAAATAAAACAAGATCAGTATGTCTATGAGTGCTAACAAGACCAGAAAAGCGGTAAATAAAAGGAAATTATAACAATGATAAATAAAAAGGAAAGACTGTTGGAAGATCATCTGACCTGAACATGGAACGACCGCGCCAGCTGGTAGCAGCTTTCGGCTTGCATGGCCTCTACTTCGGTGTTGTGGAAGGCATGGAGAGCCAGGTGCTGGACTTTACTGTAGTCCTGCAGAACAACCATGAGGTCAACTGAGTGATCCCTATGGTCACCGTGGATAGCTGCTTTATAAACAGCAACACTTGCTTTACCTGTAAATACATTTTCATCTTCCCCCCAAAGAGCTGCCCTCTAGTACTCCAACAGGAATAACCTGTAGCTTAATCAATAATTCCTTATGAAAATGGAGTGTGCTTCTATAGCCAGAGAGTATAAAGTACTGTGGTTAGTAGCTGTGTGGCTTTAAACTATGAACTCTGCCTCAATTCATTCACTCATAAAATGAGGAGATTGCTTATTCTAGAGCACTGCTGTGAAGAGTACAGAACTCCTGGGATGCACTTTTAACAGTTCTTATCCTTTAGCAGGCACTGCATACATACTAGCGACAACAACATTGTACCTCTTATTAATAAGATGGATATATTTTTGTGAACTTTTACCGAAGTTGCTGTTTAACTAAAGTTCTTAGTACAATTTAGTATCTGGTTTCATTACGGCAGATTAAACTTTCATGTGTATTATATAAAAACTTTGTCAACAAAATCTTGTACTTAATATTTTAAGGAATCGAGCCGGGAGTGGTGGCACACACCTGTAATCCCAGCACTCAGGAGGCTGAGGCAGGAAGCCTCATTGCAAGTTCAAGGCCAGCCTGGGCTACACAGTGAGCTCAAGGCCAGCCTGAACTGCAGAGTAAGACCCTGTCTCAGAAAGACAAAAAAAAAAAAAAAAAATTTTTTTAAGGAATCGAAAATAGTATTGCTTCTCCAGAATTAGTGGCAATTTTTAAAATGTACCATAATCAACACGAAAAAACAACAACAAAAAATTGCCAAAGATTCCTTGTTGGCTACACAAGTACATCCAGGTTCCACTCACCAGCGCCTCATTACCTGGAACCAGCGTGCTGCCTGTCACACTGGACACTATGCTCTACTGAACCAAACTGCTCAGATTACTTCACAGACCTGGGCCTCCCTTTCCAACTCGCCAGTGACTGCCTTCTAAATCAGGCGTCAGAGTGTTCCACTGTGGTGAAGAGCCTGCTTAACTACAGCATCATTTCCTCATTTCTCCACCGTAAGTGGGCACAGACCTTTACTTTTACATTTACTTTTGCTTTCATCTTTGTGTTTTCTATGAAACTGAACTGGCTGAGTGCAGAAACCATGCCTTCTTCATCTCCAAATGCTTACTGCAGCACTGGGCACGGTACAAAGGCTCAAAGAATATTACATGAATGAATGAACAAACAGACCCACACCAGGGTAACTAACACAAACACTAACTGAAAAAAACCAACATTTCCAAAGTATTGACTATATTCAGGAAAACAAAAATCAAGATTTAAGAATAAATGGCAAAAAAAAAAAAAAAGAGAGACAGAAAAAGAACAAATGGTTTCCACTACCTTTTTGAAGAAAAAGTGATTTGCCAAGTGGTTCAATACCATCGGGTTACTGGGATCAATAGTATATGCTCTGGAAAGAAGCTGGACACCATTTTTGATGGAATCGGCCTAAAAGAAAGCAATGCAAGAGAGTAGAATGAAAAGATTATTAACACTTTTGTAAAGTTTTCTTTATAATCCGAAGAAATAAAAATTTTGTTTTTTTTTTTTGTCTTTTTGAGACAGGGTCTCACTATACAGTTCAGGCTGGCCTTGAGCTCACTTTGTAGCCCAGGCTGGTCTCGAACTTGCAACGATCCTCCTGCCTCAGCTTCCCAAGTGCTGGGATTTTAGGCGTGCACCCCCACACCGAGCAAAGAAATAAAATCATATATAACTCTAAGCTCAGACATCAGCACAGTGCCTTAGTTAATTTCACCAAGGATAAAAAATTTCAAGTAACAAGCCACCAAACTGTTAGAGAATTCCTTTTCTTTTGGTATGGGAACTTGAACACAGGACCTCACACTTGCAAGGCAGGCACTGTGCTGCTGAGCTATATCCCCAGCCCAATGCAGTATTTTTTTGTTTGTGTGCTTTGGTTTTTTGAGATGGTCTTCTTATGCAGTTTAGGATGGGCTTGAACTTAGTATGTAGCCCAGGCTGGCAACAAATTCATGGCTATCCTCCTGCCTCAGCCTCCTGAGTGCTGTCATTGTGCCTGGACAACTCGCACATTAAGACAGACAGAAAGGTGTAAAACATATACACACAGCTATAGACTTTATAAATCAGTCAGAAAGTAAATATCTTTTCCCTCACATACCTCTTTATTGTTGAGTTCCAAGACAGCCAGTCCAACCAATGCTCCTACACATTTGGAATTAAGTTCCAGGGCTCTGCTGAATGCTAGACGAGCTTTCTCTAGCTTGTTAAGCTTCACAAAGCAATGGCCCATTCCTAAACGAACTTCAGCTAAAAAACAAAAATCAATCAGTCAAACTGGGGCATTTTTAGGGTTTGGTTACAAAAATGCTTAAATATTCTCCCTGCATGAGTTAGCCTCAGCATAACAACACTATACAATCTCTTGGCCTACCAAAAGCTTGGTTTCATTAGTGGTTAGAGCATACCATTTTTCACCTCGCTTCCCTCCAATGGGTAGCTTTCCCACCATAGAAAAGAACACCGCTAACACTGGTATTTTTCTTGTAGTCCAACACCCCTGCTACATTATACCCTCTCTACTGTACCCAGCTCAATTTCTAATTTTTGAAAAGCGTACTTAAACAGAGGGGAAAATTTCTATGAAGACCTTGGATATTGTGCCTGATGACACCCACATGCTTTCACTTCAGAACGATGCATGCTCCTCATCTCAAGGCCTTGTGAGAACACAAAGGGCCAACCTCTCCCCTGATCACTGGATCCTTTCTCTTTTTTTGTTGTTGTTTTTTTTTTTGTTTTTCTCCGGTACTGGGAACCGAACTCATGACCTTGTGCTTGCCAGGCAGGCGCTTTTGCCACTGAGCTAAATCCCCAGCCCCTGGATCCTTTCTCATCTATTTGAGAACACTGCTCTAGAAAACCTCCACTATTTTTCCTGCATCCTAAAATCTTTCCTCCCTACTGGATCATTCGTTTTTTTTTTTTTGTCTTTTTGAGACAGGGTCTCCCTATGCAGTTCAGGCTGGCCTTGAGCTCACTGTGTAGCCCAGGCTGGTCTCGAACTCACAATGATCCTCCTGCCTCAGCCTCCTGAGTGCTGGGATTACAGGCGTGCACCACCATGCCCAGCTAATGGATCATTCTTATCCATTTATAATTCTCCTATCTTATAAAAATCCTTTCTTGGTGCCATTTCCCTTTCCAGTTGCCAATCCATTCCTGATCTTCCTTTGATAGCAAAACTCCTTGACAGATCTAATACTTGTTGCTTTATTCCTTTCCTTTTGCATTCTCTTGAACTTACTCCATTGAGGGGCTCACTCTCACCATTTGAGTAAAATGGCTTTCACCAAGGGTACTTATGATTTGTACACTGATGAATCCAACGGATCAATCACTCAGTCCCTATTTTACTTGGCGTAACAACAGAATGTGACAGTCACCTGCTTCTTCTAGGAACATTTTTATTTTGGCTTCAGGGACACTGCAGGTACCCTGGTTTCCTCCCCCACCTCCGGAGGTTCCTTCCTGGTTCCTTTGCTGATTCATCCTCATTTTCCTAAACTCTAAATACAACAGTGCTCTAGGGCGCCATGCCCGAAGAGCTTTCGGTCTACACTCACTGCACTGGCGTCTTCATGCAGTTGCACGGACCTTACACTATCTGTATGCTGATGATTTCCAAATTCACAGCTTCAGCCCAGATCTCTCACATGGACTCCGGCACAAAGGTCTGGCCTCTGTACTTGTTTACTCTAAAAGCGTCTTGAACTTTTCTTATCTAAAACTAGATCCTCTTAAGCTGTTTTTCCGAAGACAGTAAAATGTAATGCCACACTTCCAGTGGCTTATGCAAGGGGTTATCTTTGACTCTTGCTCTCTTTGTCTCACACATCACATCTCTTCTATCAGCTCTTCCTTCAAAATATATTTAGAATCCGAGCATTTGTACCTTCTCCATTACTCCCGCCCTCGTGTGAGCCACAGTCAGCTGTGACCAGGATGACTGAGATGGCCTCTCCCCACTCTTTTTCTGGGCCTGCCCTCTTCTCCTACATCTCATTCTAGTTGCAACTCAGAGGCTCAAATGATCCTTTTAAATGTAAGTCTGATCCAGGGATTCTTCTGCCCAAACCCTTCCAATGGCTTCTATCTGCTGGAGTAAAACATGAAGTCCTTGTAATAATCTAGGATACTCTACATGATTACTACCAGGTTGTACCTTTGACCTCATTTCTTAGTACTTTCTCCTGTGCCCCATTCCAGATACACTGACTCCCCACTATCTTCAAACTTGCTAGGCACAAGCTTTTTTTCTTCAGTATTCAGGGTCTCAAGTACATTAGGCAAGAACTCTGCCACTGAGCTACAACCCCAGCCTGTTTAAATTTTATTTTGAAGCAGAGTCATACTTAAGTTGTCCAGGCTATCTTGAAACTTGGGCTTCTCCTGCCTCAGCTTTCTCAGCCACTGGGATTACAGGTTTGCACCGCCATGCCCAGTCAGGCAACTCTTTCCTCAGGGTCTTTGTACTTCCTATGCTGTCTCTCCCTGGAAATGTTATTCTCCCATATATCTGCGCGGCTCTCAGTGTTTTAGATGTTTACACAAATGCTGTTACCTTGGATGAGTTTCCTTGGCCACTCTTTCTAAGCAAGTCCTAGTGCTTCCTTTTTTTGCTCTATTCTTATTCTTAGCCATTGCCAATTAGCTTACATAGTACATTTTTCTTTTTCATTTAATTTTCTCTACTGGAAACTGAATTATAGGGAAGTAGGGTCTTTTTTCTCTTTGATTCATTCCTGTATTCCCAGTATTAGAACAGGCCTGGCACATAATTGGAACTCAACAAAAATCAGCTAAATTAATGGCATTTTGGAAAAAACCGTAACATACGGGGGGAAAGATTATAATATGATCTACAATCCAACTTTTAAATCAAATACAACACTTAAGGAAAAAATAATCTTGATTCTGTCATTTCAGTATGCCAACATTATCTTTTCATAGGCCACTGCCAATTTTTCAATAGTTTAAGTTGGATCATACATAGCTTAGAACTAAAATAAAGTTTTTCTCTTACCTGGACATCCTGGGTTTGTACGCAATGCTTTTTTATAGTAAGCAAGAGCTCCTCTGTAATCCTTCTTGTTGAAGGAAATACAAGCTTTACCTGTAAAGATTTAAAAAAACAAACATGCACTGTCTGATTAAAGAACACAGATCTACCATGCTTTACAGTTTACATTGACTTTCCTAAATTAAAGACATTAAAGAAATACTTGCAAAGAATGAACATGATTTCATATTTGAGCAAGACATACTGATTTATGCCTAAAAACACTTTATATTACATATTATAAAATAACAGCTGAAACAGCTTGTAGTTGACTAAGTAGAGGATGTTTAAGGAATCTTTGGAAGCAAATAATAAATTATTTTTAACTGGTATACGTTTATTTCTGTAGTTTCAACAATAATCTGCTACAGGTAGCTTCATATTTAATAAGATAACAAATGCTCTTCTTTGCAGTTCAGCTGTTAGTAAGGCACTATTACAAAGAGACAGAGTCTGAACATATGCGGAAAAGCTAGATTCCCAAGATGATTGCCACAGATCGCTCACCAAGAAGGGCTGGAATATTATTTGGAGACTGGTTGAGTACAAAATGAAACTGTGCGTCAGCTTGATCCATTTTGTCACCTTCAAGGAGGCAGAAGCAGGCTCTTCCCAGCAAATGGTTCTGTAAAGTAATGCATCATCTTAGGCTTTACTATACTAAGGACTAACCACGATTTACCAGGAATGTGTAAAATTAAAATGAAAACCACACAGAAAGGAGGTAGAACAGAATTAAAATCTCTATCAAGTATAATGTAAGTTTCAAATAAGCAATTCTTAATTACAAAATGAAAAATTATCCTAAAACACAAATTTTCTGTGCCAGTAACAATGATAAAAAGTAAAGTGCAAAGTCCTTAAAATATATGTGAAAGGGGATAGGGGCTGGGGATTTAGCTCTGCGGCACAGTGCCTGGCTGGCAAGCGCGAGGCCGTGAGTCCGATTCCTGGTACCAGAGAAAAACAAAAAAATGTGAAAGTCACCTGGAAATGTTGGAATTATTGATTCAATATGTGGGTAAGCTTTACATACTTACTTCAACAGTACTAGGACTGAAGGAATTCCAATTTTAATGAGGGAGCCTTTATTTCAACTGTATCAATGACACGTATTAATTTTACAAATTAATGGCATTCACTGATATTTCCATGTATGCACACATTAGGTATGATCACATCCATCAGCCCCTCTTTAACTCTCAATTCCTTCTCCATGCCCCAATATTATTTTAAGAAAAATTCTTTCAAAAAAATCTGCTATCATGCACATTTTACTTTCATGTGGTATTTCCCCCCGTTTCATAAATTGAAAGAAATCTGATTTATTTTACCTGGTCATACATAATAATTTTATCAGCCATTGTATACAACAAGGTTGCCTGTGTAATAAGATCCTTCTTATTGTCCTTATTCTTTTCTTTCCGAGCCTGTTGTACATAGTAGGCTGCCAATGTATCCAAGCAAGTCATCTGGTCTTTCTCATGGTCTCTATAATCCAAATTGCCATCTATACGTGCTGCTTCCAACAACTTTACAAACTCTTCTGTTTTTCCTTGCTTGTAGTATTCCAGCTATGAGGTAAAAGATCAAATTAGAATCACTGAAGCACATGTCCATATAAAAACCTATATACAAATGTTTATAGCAGCTCTATTTGTAACAGCAAAACACTGAAAGCAATGCAAATCGTGATTAACAAGCAAATGGTGATTACCAGCAAATAAACTGGTATATCCATACAAGAGGCAATCTGCAATAAGAAAAAGTGAACTCCTGATACATGCTAGAACTACAGAAATCTCACTTATGCTGAAAGAAGTCAGACCAAAAAAAAAGCACATATTGTGTGATTTCATTTATATAAAACTCTAGAAGATGCACGCCAATCTTCAGCAACCAAAAGACCAGTGGTCGCTTGCAGCTGAAGGTTAGCTGGGGGAGGGTGGATTAGGGCGATATTCATTAACCTTGAACGTGGCGAAGGTTCCAAAGGTGCATATCAGAATATATTAAATGTGCACTTCAAATATGTGCAGTTTATTATAGGTCAATTACACTTTAATAAAGCTGTTAAGAAAATCTGAATCACTTGAAATGTTTCTAATCTGCTTCTTATCTAGCAACAGTTGATTTCAAACTAAAATGTTCAAATATGCATTGCCTGAGAAAGAAAGCAGTATGGATTGGGTCTAAATCTACCAAAAATTATCTGTGACTTCGGGCCTGCTGGATACCCTCCCTGGGTACCTGTTTTTAAATATAAAAGGAATATCCATCATTTACTAACCACCTCTTTTGAGATCACATACTATGCCAAGAGCTTCAAATACATTTTCTCTAATCTGTAAAACTATGAGTGGGTCTTAATATCCTCATATTTTAGAAGAAGCAGGCTCAGAATTTAGACCATATACTGAAGGTCATACAAGCAGCTGGCAGCTAAACTGAGACTTGAATGAAGGCTTCTCTAATCCCAAAGACACTCTGTCCCTGTAACAACCTATATTCCACAGTGTCTCATCACTTCATTCTATAGCAGGTGCCGTGCTAACCCTCCAATATTCAAGTTTTGGGCAAGTGCTGTTAAGGCATACATACTGAAAAAAAAACCCTCAAGCTACCTTCTGGTTTACAAAAATGTGTGACACGGATCAATAGCTTGGTTTCTATGGAATGGGAGAATTTGGCACTTCTAGTTAATAAAAGTATTTCTCTGTATATCCACATCAAATAAAAGAAGTTTCTGCAGTTGGCTTGAGTACTAGATGCAAGCCCAGTTCCAAACCTACTTCTCTGACCCTTCAAGATAATATTAGGAACCTCTTATGCATCTTAATATAAAAGCAACTTATGACACACCTGCTTAGCAATGATTATTATATTACCTGTTCACAGACACAAGAAACACAGTGCTAGGAAACATGGTACATGGTAAAAGGTACAAAATTCTAGGCTTTCTGGTTGGGTTTTCCTGGGAACTTGTGGTAATAGTCATGTTATGGAGGGGGTTAAATAAGACATAAATACACAAGCCTGAAATAAACTTTATCCAGAAAGGCTTTTTTTTTTCCCCCTAAAAAGGCTTTTGTGGGTTAGCCTGGAACCTAATCACCTTTAGAGTATTTCAGGGGAAGTATTTTACAGTTACAGAAAACAGTGTTAAGTAGCAGTGTTTATACTGTAGCACGCTGTTTCTTCTTACAGCGTATTTACACAGTACATAAGCCAGTCTTCACTGGATCATCACTACAGAATCCAAAACTCAATACAGAGTACTGTTTAATGTAAATGAATGTTGCCTTTACTAATATACACTAATTTACTAGTGGAGTAGTGCATCAATTAGGCAACTGCCCTCATTGTTCCAAAACAATATAATTAAGATCCATAAAAATAGTCTAATTTTTATCATATACCCAAACTGGCTATTACTATATTGGAAAACATAAACCACATATTTTCCCAGTCAACACATAAACACATTTGCTATATGAATACTGACCGCCAAAGCAATCCATATGTGCAGTTGCGTATGTTCCTGCTTCAGAATACTAATAACTTCATCTCCCTCCGGTAACTGATCGAAATCAAGTTCAATGACCTAAAACACAAAATTTAGGTTTTATCTCTTTTTTTCTTATTAAATTCACATTTTTTCTTTGCTGCTTTTTCTTGAATATACAACAACATGCATATACTTTCAAAAAGGTTGACGTAATACATGTTAATATTTAGGAAATATTCGACAGATTATATGGTGATATTAAAGCAAAAGCATACAGAAGCAAACAATTCCTGCTGGCTGTCCCGGCACTATCAGAACTACAAAATAAATGCTCTGCTCACTGAAAGGTGACAGAACAAAACTCTCCTTAACCTATAACCCAAGTAAAATGCTGAAAACACCCTGGAGACTCTGATGCCATAGTTCTGACACCTTGAGAAACGCGAGCCTAGAGGCCATGCAGAGGCGAATACCACTCTACACATAAATCACGGAGGCAGCATTTGTGTGACACAGATACTGCTGAATGCGGGCACAAAAATAATAATAGGGAAAATGTTCTGGAATAAGGCAGAGGTCATAGAGTTGTGTGACTACACAACCTGGCAAACATACAGAGACTACTGAGTTTTATAAATGAATTATATCTCAGCACTGTATCTCGGACAAACAAGAAGCAAACAGCATGAAATATTCAAGAGGAATGAACATCCAAGCTGAGCCCCTTATTCACACAAACCATAGGGAGAGCGCGTCAATTCTACCAGCACACCGCAGTTGCTAAGTCTTGGGCGCGCTACCCCGCTGGTGGAGCGTTGTGTTGCCAGAGTGCAGCAAGACAGCCTGGCGGAAGGGGCGAGCCCTCGCATATTCCCGGGGACAGATACCAAGTTTGGGCGCCAGGGAGACCACGGTGACAGCAGCGCCCACCTCTCCCACCCGCAAGGTGCTTCACAGTTTATCGGGCAAGCTCACGCTCCAGCGCTCGCCAATTAGGACAAGAACAAGGTACTGTCAAAAACGAGCAGGCTGGCGCGGAACTTGTAAGAACTCCAGCGGAGCGGCCCCGGCTGCAGGGACGCGGGGTTCCCAGCCCGGGGGTAGGGGCGCGCGGGCTGGAAGGAGGCGATCTGGGCTCGGACCCGGGGTTTCGATCTGGGATTCCGCGGGACAAGGGTGCGCCCGCATCGGAAACGAAGTCAGGGGGTCGGGAGCGGGACAGTCGTTCCAGATCACGGCCCCCAGCCCCTCCAAACCCCGACACCTACCTCGTCAGTGTCCCGGAGGGGAATCTCGATGGAGCCCCGCGACATGATAAGATCCGAAGGCGAGCGGGCGTGTCGCCCCGCCGTTCAGCAACTGGAAGTCCTCGGTTCTGGCTTGTCCGCGGGCAAGCGACGGCTCGGGATCGGGTCGTGACTGCCGCCCCGCGGCGCCGCCGAAGCTCGGGCTTCTCCTTCCCGTCAGACGCTCAAACAACGAGCAGCGGACGGCGACCGGCCACTTCCGGAGGCCCCGCCCCCTGCCCCGGAAGCAATGCCCGCCAAAGAGCGCGTCCGACGCGGCTCCCTCTGTGGCTCTAGCGTGTCCTTCTTCGCTCCTGGGCTGTCGGCTTGTCCGCTTCAGGTGGCCCGAGAACTCGAGGAACCTCCGGGAACCTGCGCCCTTGGAGTAGCCCGGAGCCAGCTCTTTATTTAAGCAAGGCTCGGAAGGCGGGACCGCTACGCCCTTCTGTGGGCGGGGCCTCTGGCCACGTAGCCTCTGTGGGCGGGGCCTGGCAGCCTCAATCTCCAGCTCGCTGGATCGCCGGATAACACGGTTCGTTTATCCGCGCCAGGTGGTTGAGTGATCCTCAGGCAGCTTTTCTGTGCGGGTCATACCGGTGATACCTCTGTGGCCACTTGAAATAGACATGTTACGATTAATTCTGTAGTTATGGTGATAATTTTTTTTTATGGTTTCTTGAAGCATGAGATTTCTTAGATTTGTGACTTTAATAAAATTGTTGAAGAGTTTGTTCAAACCAGTAATCGAGGTTTGATTAAATTATATAATTCGATTAAATGATTGTGGAATTGGATTGAATTAGGTTGTGATCAGAGTTTTGACTACATCAAAGAATCTCCTTGAATAAACTTTTTGCTGTTTTTGAGACAGGGTCTGGGTATATAGTTCAGTCCTCCTGCCTCAGCCTCCCAAATGCTGCCTCCATGGCCCTGCTGACCTTGAGTAAACTTGTGAACAGCGTCGATTTTACTTCCCAAGTGTTTTCCAAGTGCACCCCCTTTCTTCATCTCCACTAGCTCCATGTGTCCATCACTCACCTGGATTACCACAGTCGCTTTCTCTTTCACAGAGTATTCCATTTACTCTGGCCCCAAGCTCCAACCAGGCTTCGGCCATGTTACACTCTTATGTTTAATACTTCCCGATTTGATTTTGGTTTTGGAGGGGAATTTTTTTTTTTTTTTTTTTTTGGTCTCACTATACAGTTCAGGCTGGCCTGGAGCTCACTTTGTAGCCCAAACTGGTCTCGAACTCGAAACAATCCTCCTGCCTCAGCCTCCCGAGTGCTGGGATTATAGCCATGCGCCACCATGCCCTTCAGGTGATTTTGTTTTTCCTCCCATTCATTATGTAACTATTCCAGCGTTCCTTGTCCAATATAAATACAATGCTAGGAAGTTTTTTAGTAACTACGTTATAAACTACATTATAACAAGTAGAAAGCAGATGAAATTAAAAGTTTTTTAGTAGCTACATTATAAAAAGAAAGCAGATGAAATTAACTTTAGTAGTGCATTTTATTTAACCCAATATGTCCAAGTACTATCATTTTATTTAATTTATTTATTTATTTTTTTGGTACCGGGAATCAAACTCAGGACCTTGCGCTTGCCAGGCAGGCGCTTGTGCCACTGAGCTGTATCCCTGTAAGTACTATCATTTTAAATGATATAAAATCTAAGATACTTTACATTTTTATAGTAAGTCTTGAAAATCCAGTATATATTTTACACATATACTCAATTTAGTTGCTTTATTTTATTGTATTTAGAGTTTCTAAAATTTATAGTTGAAAAGACTCACATACTTTAGGGGTTTTTTTTGTTTTGTTTTGTTTTGTGCTATTTGCGCTTTTTCTTTTTTTTTACTTTTTTTTTTTTTTTTTTTGGAGGCAGGATCTAACTTTGTGGTTCTGTAACAGAAAATACCCCCCAGCCAGTATACTTCAGTTGCCCCGGTGACAGTTCCTGTTCCAGTTCCCTTGCCTCTGTCTCTTAGAAATGGCTGGTCACTGTGATGCATAGCTGGTCACTATGATGCATATTGTAAGAACCAATCAAAAACAGCCAAGTTCTCTACCTCTGTACCTCCTCCCTTGCTACCCCATAAAACCCCCCTCCCTGGGCCTTCCTGATATTCTGGGAATGATCCCGATTGGTGCCTGTTGACATAAATAAATCTGCCTCCAAATCCTGAGCATCCTTTCAGTGTTTCTGCTTGCTGTTTCAGTTCAGGCTGGTCCTGAGCTCACTGTCCGCTCCAGGCTGGCTTTGAACTCCCAGCAATCCTCCTGCCTCAGCTTCCCCAGTGCTGGGATTATAGGCATGTGCCACCACGCCCAGCTCACCTACTTTAGTTTTCCACAACTCAATTTAAAAAAAAAAATTTATTTTTGGTGTTACGAATCGAACTCAGATCCTTGCACTTGCCAGGCAGGCACTTGTGTCACTGAGCTATATCCCCGGCTCCGAAAAAAATTTTTAAATTCAGTTCTTCAGTTTAATGAGGCATATTTCATATGCTCAACAATCACATGTTCTTAGTGAATACTGTATTGGACGGTACAGCACATTTCTAAGAAATATTGTTTAATACATTTTAAAGTTTATAAGGTGAGCATCAAAAGTGTGTGTAGTAGTGACTGTTATTGTCCATGCTGAAAAATCTCCTTGGTATCAAAAACATCCTACCAAGATGTTCGGTCTTTCAGTTACTGGCAATTAAAGGTGTCATAACTGATATGGCAGAACTGTATGACTGAATAATAGGGGAACTCAATTTAGATTGGGATGGGGCTGAGGATTTAGCTCAGAGGCACAGCACCTGCCTGGCAAGCACAGGGTAGTGAGTTCGATTCCCAGTACCAAAAAAAAAAAAAAAAAAAAAATTAGACTGGGATTTGGAGGAAGCAACTTTAAAACTGCAACTAGGAAAATTGCTTAAGATTGGATCAGATAAAGGAAATGAGGAAGTAGCAATCAGACAGAGAGGACAGCATGCTGAAGAGCTTTGTGAACTAGGAGTCCACATGAACATAGAAGTGAGGGGAAGAGGGCCAGGGGTATAACTTAGTGGCATAAGCACCTGCCTGGCAAGCGCAAGGTCCTGAGTTCGATTCCCAGTACCAAAAAAAAAAATTAAAAAAGGAAGAAAGAAAGAAAGAAAGAAAGAAAGGAAGAAAGAAAGAAAGAAAGAAATGAGGGAAAGAGCAGCATGAGCTCGAGTTGGAGCCAAGAAGTATTCCAGTAATGCCAGGCTTTATGAGTAAAGCAAAACTGACATCTTGTTCTGCTTCCAACATGGGTAAGCACAGGTGCTACACCCTACAGTTAGGAAACCCCAAATGCTGTGGTCTGAAATAACGCATAAAACACAGTGTTTCACTGTTGTCTCCAAAGTAAGTGAGATAGTCATTATTTCCCATGTTACTGACTCTCTAACTAAAACAGTTTCATTGCTGACTTGTAAAATGTGTAAGTCTGAATATGGAATAATTTGGGAGCATGTGGCCATCGTCTGAGAAAATTGCTCCTTTTCAAACACTATAAGCCAGCTATAAACCTTATAAGCTTGGTGTGTGTGTGCATTTGATGAACCAGTCCTCCAAAGTCTCGAACTCATGGTAATCCTCCTGCCTCAGTCTCCCAAGTGCTGGGGTTACAGGCGTGCACCACACCCAGCTGAGAATTTCTTTTGACATAGGAGATGATAAAGATTTAGAGTCTTAAATGTGAATGTAGCCGTGAGAGAGAGGGAATGAGAAAGGTTAGACTTAGAGATTTTCAAAGATTGTTCTTACTGTGTTGTATAAAACGGAAAGCGTCTGGGAGAATGTGATCAGATTGCTTAGAAACTACTACCCCAGAGGCATGATAAGGAGCTAGGGGTAGGTTTAAAGTAGTGGAAAGAGAAAGCAGCAAACAGTGTAAAATTATTGCTGGGCCGGGTGTCCTCAAATTCAAGGCCAGCCTGTGCTATAAAGTGAGTTCCAAGCCAGCCTGAACTGCACAGCAAAACCCTGTCTCAAAAAGAAAGAAAAAATTATTGCTATCTATCTCTCTATTCATCAATCGATCGATTTGTTGATTGATTATCAGTATCTACTTACTTTGCCTTGCCAATATTTTGGATAGTGAGGGCAAAAAAAGATAGTGTCAAGGACTTCTGGCATCTGGCCTGAGCAACTGGGTGAATGATGTGCTATTTCCAAAGACAGGAAAGAGGAGGGGAGGAGCACATTCGGGTGAGCATGGATTACTAGTTGAGTTTCAGATGTGCTGTTCACCGTGTCTCTGAGACAGCCAAGTGCAGACATTCGATCAGAGCTGGAGGTCGAAAGACAGCTTTTGAGCTGGCGAAGTAAATCTGACAGCCACTGGCAGGAAAAGATGTAAAACTATGAGATTAGATGATATCTCATAGACAGAGAGAGTGGAGAGTGACAAGGCAAGGGCCCAGGACCGAGCTCTAGTCTGCGAGGAGTCAGAGAGGACCGGATGGCAGGGAATCATCTGTCATGATCCTGGCAGTTGGAACAAACTACCACTCCTGACAAAGAGCTGTCGTCAGCCTTTTGCTTTTCCCTACCTGCAGCAGACCCTGATTAAGTTAGCT
>NW_004955414.1:26160604-26337715 GCF_000276665.1 Chinchilla lanigera | reverse complement strand
CCTCTGACTCCTTGGGCTTAGTCTGCATTCTCATGTTCTCCGAGTCCTTGTTCAGCAGCTGCTCCTCTGCTGACTCGGGACCTTTCTGGTTCTCAGTGGCAGGAGCAAGAGTGACTCGTTGTATGGCACGTATTCCCAGGGGTTTCTCCATGTTTGAATGATTCACACACGTACATGGGGGGGGGTGGAGCATCTGCAGCCGGTGCATGGTGGGCCAATTGTGTCATTGTTTCTCTGTGTCATGGTAGTTCTCAACTGAGCAGTGGCGGCTGGCCTGAGGGCAGGCGCGCAATAGCGCTCCCTGCCACATGGCTCCCCGTGCGCTGGGGAGCCCTTCCCGGCGCCTATGAGGCAGGGAGTGAGCCAGCAGGAAGACCGGCGCTCCCTGTCCGTGGCTCCCTGTAGCTGGAGGCCCTCCTTCCGGGCGCCTACGAGGCCTCCCATATTATTTCAATCAGGGCATCCTGTTCGTGAGCTAATGTTTAACTCGAGGTGGGTTTCTTCTCAGAAAACAGGCTCAAAGGTGGGCTCCCCCTCTGCTGTTTCCTTGGTTACCATGTGTCTCAGATCCCTCCCAGACAGCAAGCTTCAAGGTGGACCCTTCCTTCATTCTCCAGCCCTTTCCCTAGCTACCTCCTGCCTTGATGCTACCATCTCACCTTGAGTATCACTGCTTAGAGGACTTGGGGTCAGAAGCCTAGAATGGGACCTCAGAAAGAAAATTTACAATGTCTTGGATACTTGCACTGTGTCAGGCACTGCAGGTCCCTTGACACACAGGCTCTTGAGTCCAAATAACAAACCTACAAGCAGGGAATGATTACATCTACCTTATAGATGAAAGAATTGACACTCAGGAAGCACTGAATTGCCTAACATCATGCAGCTAGTAAGTGGTAGAACCAACATTTTAACTTTTTCTTTTTCTTCTCCAGATCTAAGCTATTTCCATTAAAAATATGCTTCTTGGTCCAGATCAAAATTCATCTAATTCCTTTCCCGTGCTTGAATGACTTTTCTAACACCCCCAAACCATGGCTTTTGGACTTCTGCACCCCCCACCCAGAGATGGGACTCACAGCCTCATGAACAGGGCCTGTCGGGGAGACAGCGAGAATCACCAGCCTACTGTTGGTTACAGGGGGGACCACCTGTTGGCCCCATTTACCCGAGGTCAAGCAGTTTTCTAGGCCAAGACTTTCAGTTTTAAAACCAGGACAGTCTCAGAAAAACTGGGAATTTTGGTCACTCCATGGCAGCTCAAGCCATTTTGAGTTATTTATCACAAGCCAGACCTTCCTTCTTACTGTTCTGTACTTCTGCTGTAGGTGTGTGTAGTTGTGTTTTAGGTACTTTTCTGGTTAAGACAAAATACCTGACACCCAAAGTTAAAAGAGGAAAGGTTTATTTCAGCTCATAGCTTGTAAAGATGTCAGTCCATAATCAGCTGGCTCCAAGGCAAAGTGGCGTGGCAGAGGGGGATGGCAGGCAACAGGCAACAGAATATCCAAGCAGCAAGCAACAAGCGAAGTAGCAAACCAGCAAAGCGACAGGTGACAAGACAAGCAAATAAGAGGAAGCCTCTTTCTGTGCCTTACATTGTATCCAGGCTACCCACACTTAGGGAGGGTAGCACTCACACCCTTAACCCTAGCACTGCACTGTGAATCAATCACATACTCCTGAGGCTGTGGCAGGACATCTAAACACAAGCCATAACAAGTAGGGTCTTGTATGTGACAGTTCTTCAGAAGGTGGAAGATAGTGATCATTCTGAGGCAGGAGAGTAGGGTGTGGTGAAGTGGGCATGGCCTATCAGTCACAGAGATCCAGAACACCTGGGCAGAGTGTCCAAACCCTGCACCTGGTACCAATAGTGAATGCTATCTTCAATTCTCCTGGCACAAGATCTCACAGGTTTTTGATGGGGAGGCCCAGACCTGATGTAAAAATGGGGACCACAGAAGACAGCAGCCATTAACCTCAGGGCCACTGCTTGCTTCCTTTCCCAGAGACCAGCTCTGCACTTCGCAGAGCATATTTCTTTTTTTAAACCTTAATTGGCCTACACTCTGCAGAGCATACTTCTTTTCCTACCTTTAACAAATGTGAAAACTCACTACCTTTTGCGCTTGCGTCAACAAACTCTTTGTACAGGTCAATAAAAACCTGGAAGAGCCTAGACCTCACCAGCAATTCCACAGTCTCCAGACCATCTTATTGCCCTTAGGATTTCTTGAGGCAATGTCATTTCTGTAGCACTCCCATGTCCAGAAACTCCTAAATGCTGTAACATGTATTAACTAATTTTGCCTTCACAAGACTCTTACAAGGTAGGCCAGGTGTAGTGGCACACACCTGTAATACCAGCATTCGGGAGGCTGAGGCAGGAGGATCGTTGCGAGTTAGTTACTCTTTTAGCAAAGCACAGTTAGTTAGTAACTAACTTTGTAGTCTGGGCTACAAAGTGAGCTCATACACCAGCCTGAACCATATAGCAAGACCCTGTCTCAAAAAGACAAAAGAAAAATCTTACAAGGTAGGCAGTACTATAATTCCCATTTTGTAGATGAGGAAGTAGAGACAGCTAAGTACTTGGCAAGGTTCACAGTTATTAAAGGCTGATCCAGGATTTAAACCCATGGAATATGGCTCCAAACCCGTACTCTAAATCCTTGTACTTTCCTGCTTTCCCCTCAATCACAGTTTCATTGAGCATCTACTATGTGCTGGGTGAGAAGGTGCCAAGGAGACACATCATCTTTGTCATACAGAGTATATGATCTATGGGAGACACATAAGGCATTAGTAATTAAGTAAAGGAAATAAAATAATTAACAAATTAGGGTAAGTGCTATGAAATACATAGGTGTTAAGACAGAAGCCATTGGTGAGATAGTTTTTGTAGGTAAAAAACAATAAAACAGCTTTAATTCCTTCTATTCTCACACTCACTACACAACACAGGCACTTATTGGGTCATCAATATGCATGGTGCAGTATTTCCTACATAGCACTCAGGAGGCTGAGGCAGGAGGATCATTTGCAGTAGACACCTGCCTGGTGTCCTATAATTTAATCCAGTTCTGACCCTCTCTACCTGGAGATAGCATCACATCCCACCGATTGTAGTTCCACAAAGCTGACCCCATCACCATTTCCGATGCCAATTGCAAGCCACAGGTTGTGACTTTCGTTATGGTATAGATCAAGAATACCTCCAAGAGCCTTCCTGAGCTCCTAGGCTTTGCTTTTGGAAGGTGATGGGATCATGGGGTTGAGATAGCTGATTTGCTGTTAGGAGGTGAGGTCAGAGGAGGTGGGTCACTGGGAGCATGACCTGGGAAGGTGTATCACCTTTTCCAGCTCCTCCATTTTTGATCTGCTTCCTGACCGATGTTGCATGACTGCCTTTCCTCTGCCCAGGCCCTTCCCCCATGCTGTTCTGCCTTGGAGCCAGCTGACCCTGGATTTTAACTGTGAGCCAAAACACTACTTCTCCTTTAAGGTACAGATGCTGGGTACCGTGTCCCAGCCGCAAGAAAGTGCCGAAGACACTTGTACCTCTGACCACCTGGCTATAAGCTGGGGATCTGCATGACCTCCTCCTCTCATTCCATTAATTGGCTAGAGCAGCTTACAGAACTCAGAGAAATGCTTATTCTTGACACCTTATTATATAATAAAAGATACAATAAAGGAGGCAGATGAACAGTCAGATGATGAGATGCATAGGGCAAGGTATGGGGTAAGGGACTTGGGGTTTCCATTCCCTCCCAAGCTCGCCATCCTCTGTGTCTTCAGGACTCTCAAATCCCCCTGAACCCTCTAGTTCAGGGACATTTATGGAGGTTCCATCACCCGGCCGTTACCAGTTGTCAACTCAATCTCCAGCTTTTCTCTACCACTGGGAGATGAAGGCTGGGGCTAAAAGTTCCAAGCTTTTAACCATGGCTTGGACTTTTTGGGGACCAGCCCCCACAAGCTTACCAGAAATCACCTCATTTGAACAAAAATGCTTCTATCAGCTGAGCTATTTCAAGAGATTAGGAGTTTTGTATCAGGGACTGCAGTCAAGGACCAAATATTCGAACAAATGATGCATGTAGCACCACTATTGTTTAGGAAATCACAAGTTCTATGCCAGGAATGGGCTAATATCCATATATATTTCTTCTTATATCATAGTATTTTAGGGTCCACACAGTAAGTTAGAGGAAGTTTAATAGAAGGAATCATTAACTGTGCTAAAAGAGTAACTATAAAATGTAAGGAAAATCAATTTGGTACCTTAGAGGTAAGTGAGTCTACCCAAAGAAGCACACACTTGGAAGGAATTCAGACCTCACCAGAAAAGGTCAGGTGCAGTTACCAGAGAATAGATAAACTGTCTGCTTAGGCCAGGCTAGCACTTGTCTGGAGTGGCTGGGTATACAATAGACCAGGCCAGAGTATGGTGATCAGAGCATGGGTTTGGGCAGGAATCTTCAGATGCTGGGGGCAGAAAGGGGGCCGGTTTTCATGCAGGGGCCTGTGGAAAGGTTATGGGTCGGCTGAGGCTGCAAGGTTGCAGAGTGGTGCTCTGTGCCTGTGGCTGGTGCGCCGTATGTCCTACCCTACTGTTATGCTTTGTGTCTAGATGTCCCCTCAAAGCCTCATGCAGTCACGGGGGGCCAGCTTTTTCAGAGGTAGCTGAATCTAGAGTTTATGAGTGATGCACAGTGCAAAGCTAGGATTCAGGATGCTGGGATTAAGGCTGGGTGATTGCTAGACCATGCCACTGATTGGACTGGCACTGCCCTAACCCCAGCAGTCTGTATAAGATAACGGGCAGAAAAAGGTTTGTTTCCCCTTTTTGCCTCTCTCTCTCTCTCTCTCTCTCTCTCTCTCTCTCTCTCTCTCTCTCTCTCTCTCTTTTTTGTCTTTTTGAGATAGGGTCTCACTATGCAGTTCAGGCTGGCCTTGAGCTCACTTTGTAGCCCAGGCTGGTCTCGAACTCGCAACGATCCTCCTGCCTCAGCCTCCCAAGTGCTGGGATTATAGGCATGCACCACCACGCCCGGCTCTTGTTGCTTTTGCTGTCTTCCACTGCCATGAGCTGTTGTTGCCTCTCTGCCATGGCACCCTGCCTTGGAGCCAGCTGATTATGGACCAAAAACCCTACAAGCTATGAGCTAAACAAGCCTTTCCTCCCTAACTTGTGGGTGTTAGGTATTTTGTCTCAGCAATGAGAGAAAAGTAACTAACACACCCACCCTCCACTTTCCACAAAACACCAGGAAAGCCTCTTCCTCTTGCAGTATCCCTGCTGTGCCTTCCACTGAGAAACCTTAACATCTTGCTTACTGCTAAGGAGCAATGCTTAAAGGAAGTCCATTGTTTAGTACAGAGCCTATATAAAAGGGCTCACACAGAGAGAGAAGCAACAAATAGGTTTCTAAAAGTGAGAGTTAAAAATAATATAAATCCAAAGTAAAAAATGTCAAGATCTTCAGCTTTATTTCAGGTACAAGATGAAAAGGCAGAATCCCATTCATCCCGTTTTCTCTCCCCAGAGGTAAAAAGCACACCTTCCAGCTCAGACATGTACATGCCCACAGACTGGCCAGTGTCAGAACTTACACAAAGGGGACCCCTTTCCTCTACAACGCCCTTTTAAGCTGTTTTGAAAAACTCTTTCCACATGTCATCAGTACTCTTCAGCACATTCAGATCTACTTTATTATCTTTAACCACTGTACAGTTTTGTGTTCTGTGGGTGATGGATGATGGGTAATTTATCTGCTTTTGACGGATACTTTAGATTTTGCTTTTATAACAATTCTGCCAAGATTTCTGCACACACACACACACACACACACACACACACACACACACACACAATGTGACCATACCTAAATTCCTTGCTATGTTAAAAGATAGATACCTTTTAAATTTTGGTAAATGATGTCAAATTAACCCCCCAGGGGTTGTGAGTGTTGATTGCATTAGAGCACTAGTTTAACAGGTGTAAGGCCCTGGGATCCATCCCCAGCAACTGTATTGCTTTTCATTGAAAAGAGATGCTATCACTCCTGTCGCATTCCAGCACTGGAGCAGCCTTTAGCCAATCTGATAAGAAGGAGCTGGTGGGGAGGAGGAGGGTCTTCTTGCCTTTTTTTTTTCTTTTCTGTTTTGGTGTGGAGATTAAACCCAGAGCCTTGTGCATGCTACGGAAGCACTCTATGACTAAGTTACATCCCTGGCCCTATCTTCTTCTAATTAAAGAAATACAATTTAATTACATCTGAAACAGCCTCTTTCAATTTTTTTTTTTTTTTGTCTTTTTGAGACAAGGTTTCACTAGGCAGTTGAAGCTGGCCTTGAACTCACAGCTACCCTCCTGCACTGCCTCCTGAGTGCTGGGATTACAGGCATGTGCCACCACACCTCGCCTCCTTATGTTTATAGTGTTTCAAATTTGTTTTTCTATAAGACATATCTATTCTTGGCACAGTTTTATATTGGGCTCTTTTTAATATTCATTTCTATCAGTTTCATTAAGAAAAAGAACTCTGATAAATGGGTTGTAAATGTTTTCCCCATCTTTAAAGCTAGTCTTTTCAATAAATTTTTTACTTTTTGGTACCAGAAATCAAACTCAGGACCTTGTGCTTGCCAGGCAGGTGCTGTGCCATTGTGCTATATCCCCCGCCCCTGAAGCTAGTCTTTTAATTCAATATTTTCCTTTTCTTCTTTTATATGACAAGTTAGATTGCTATATATGTTTATTAATTCTTTTTTTAAAGGCTTCTGGCTTTTATAGTCATCTCAGAAAAGCCTTCATTTAGATTGGTAATCAACTAACACACATTTTAAAGACATTTTGTGATTTTTTTTCCTGTTTTTTTCTTTTCTCTTTTTTTTGTCTTTTTGAGACACGGTCTCACTATGCAGCTCAGGCTGGCCACGAGCTTACTTTGTAGCCCAGGCTGGTCTCAAACTTGCAACAATTCTCCTGCCTCGGCTTCCTGAGTGCTGGGATTACAGGCGTGCAACATCACACCCGGCTGCCTTTTTCTTTCTTTTTTTTTGGAAACAGGGTTTCACTCTGCAGTTCAGGCTGGCCGTGAGCTCACTTTGTAGCCCAGGCTGGTCTCGAACTTGCAACGATCCTCCTGCCTCAGCCTTCCAAGTGCTGGGATTACAGGTGAGCCGCTATGCCCGGCTATGATTTATTTTTTACGCTTGAATATTTGATTCATTCAGAATTACCCTGGTGGTAAGGAGTGGGAGAGAAACTCCATCGTGCTGTTGTCTTAGTAGGCACTGACCAGCTGTGCCTTCACTATTTACTAATCCTCCTTTCCCTCACAAGACTTGAAGCCTCACTTTTACCGCGCATGCAGTTCTCTGTGGATTTGTGTCTATTTCTATTTTTCTTTGGTTCCATCACTTTCTTCTCTTACATCTTTATTGATGGGCATTTCCAAATCAGTTTCAGTACCAGGACAGACTCGGGGTAGCGTGAACAGAGGAGATCTTGCTGACTGGGCTACGGTTAGGCTGATGTTTGCAGAGCCAGAAGTCACCAGCTTTGTGCAGATGAGACAGGAGCATTCCGGGTGAAGCTTGGGCGGCAGAAAACACCTAGGTCCATTTTAAGGAACTTTAAAGAGACCAATGTGGTGAACTCACTAAACAGGGATGAGAACAACACAGGAAATGGGGTTGAAAAATAGATCAAGTAGGACCTTGTGGACCCATTAAGGAGAGCTCGGTTTTGTTTCCAGTTCAAAGGGAGGCAGTTCATGAATCTGAAGTAGGGAAGTGACACGCTGCAGCTCCCCAGGGTAGAAAGTGTCACATGGAGGCCAGGTGAGAGCAGGAGACATGCTGCAGGGAGGCCAGTTCGGAGGCTGGGGCAGTGCGCAGGCCGGTGGGAAGGGGAGGAATGGACAGTCAAGACCCGTCCGTGAGGTAAAATCAACAAGAGGAAATCATGGCCCATTCCCAGCCGTCCTCCCTTTGATACCTTTCTGGATAATTTGAATTTACCATCTTATTTATAGAAACACTTTAAAATAGAAAAATGGCAGGGGTTTGGGAGGGTTGAGGGACTTTTAAAAAATAGCATATTCAGGCTTATTTATATTCTTCTATTTACTGAGCTGGGAAAGTCTTTGAGGAGAAGGAGATTTGGGAGTGAGGCGAGGGGGCTGGAGTTATATCAGGAGCATAATGGTGACGTCATTATGGTTGAGATGCTTGAAAAATCACGAAGCAGAAAGCAAATAGCAGGTATCTAAAATGCAGATTTGGAGCTGAAGGGGGTGTAGGTGGAGATACCAAGCTGTGTGTGAATCTTATTTAGAGTTATAGCAGTGGATGAGAGAACTGAGGAGGGAGCGGGTGTGGGCAGCAGAACCCAGGACGGATCCCGAGAAACACCAGCAGTGAGAGACAGGTGGAAGGGACTGGGCCGGCGGGGGGAGGCGCAGCAGGAAGACAGGAGGACCCCATCTTCCTGCCCCTCTCCTCAGCCCTGTGGTGGCTTCTCTGCTCCTTTGCCTCAGGTCCGCTCCCCTGCCTCTGCCCTCCAGACTGCAAGCCTTGGTCTTCTCCTTTGGTCCTTTCCTTCTGGCTTCTTTCCGTGGAAGACCACCCCAGACCTCTGTCCCCTGCGGGTGACTCATCTTCATCCTCAAGTTGTCCCTTATCATGCCAGTGGCTTGGCCTTGTCAAAGTCCTCCCCAGTGTTTTATTTCCTTCGTGACTCATGACTACGATTGCACAGGGCAGGAAGCTCCATTAATGCGGGGATTGTTTCTTCTTGACTCTTTTTGTATCCTTGGTTCCAACACAGTGTCTAGCAAACAGCAGGCACACAGTAAACATATGACTCGTGGGAGAATAAGCCCTTTTAATCCCACCATGACTCTGTAAAGTAGTTTTAACCCTTTTCTCCCCTTAAAATTGAGGCAGGAGACGAAAAACAATTGAGGACATGGGACTCAGGAGTGAAACACTGTTGACAGGTCCCAGCGTAATGCGTACTGATGGGTGGGTGAATACGGATGAGCCACGTTCCTGTCCCCAGATCCAGGGGATGGTGGGTGTGTGGGCCAAAAGCTGTGACCCGCGGAGGCTGGTGAGCCCAGGCAGTGTAGGCAATAGCCCAGCAGAGGGCAGCAGAGGGCCGTGCAGGACCAGGATTCTGTGGGAGAGGGGTGAGTCCTGCCTAGAAAAGGAGGTGACCTTTGTCTTGCTCTTCGTAGGACACCAACGTACACAGAGGCCACATTTTGCCAGGCATAGGGTCTTCTCAACTAGTATATGCACACTTCACATAAACACACAACCACACACGGTTTACATACACATACGCACGTGCTCACACAGGCACATGACACACTTCATGCGCACAATACACACAAGCAAACACACCCGCTGGCACACAGGCATACGCAGGGACACACACGATACAGTACACCAACACCGACGAAAGGTCTTTGGACAGGGCGAGCAACCGTTCCAGACCCCCATTCCCTCCCCACTGCTGTGCATGGCAGCCTTGTGACTTAGGTCTCGGATTAAGTCAACTCTTGGTTTCCAGCAGAGGTTCCCGCTGGCCTGAGGCCATCAGAGCAGTCCTTGGCACTCCCGTGGCCACTGCCATTGTTTTAGGAGCAGCCATCCAGTCACACTGACCATTAGGTGTGGGTGAGGAAGGAGGGGGCCCTGGAAGCTATCCACAGCATCCTGCTATGCCGAGAGAAGACTGGCTTGGAGAAGCTGGATGGAGAGCTGCAGCCGCAAGACCGAGAGACAGAGTTTGAGCCCCCCAAGAGGAGCCCCTGAACAGCCCATGACAGAAGCCTACATTCCCTCTAGACTTCAGATTCTGTCAATCAAGAAATCTTCACAATTGCTTGACACATTCAAGTCCGATTATCTGTTTCTTATATCTGGAAACCTCAGAGTGGCTCATCTCCCTCCAGAATTCCTGGGAAGGCTGGGATGGATCCAGCCGCTGCTTTAGTGAGGAGGCTGTTCCTTCCTCCCCTCCTTTGGCCTCTTGGTCCTCAATGTGACCACGATGCACCTGGCATGGTCCTCAGGGCTTTATGTATATGACAGAGAGGAGGAAGATGGCTCTTTCAACCAAGACAAACTCTAGCCTTTCTGTCTTATAAGGAAGATGAAACAATTCAGATCTGTTGAGCAATACATCTCTAAATGGATCTTGTTTCTTGCAGGGGCTGAGATGAGATTCAGGCCAAGGTTTCTGAATTAAATAAGGGCAGGAAACTGACTGACCCCATATGTATATGTATCAATCTATCTATCTATATATCTCTATATATATATGTATGCATGCATATACACTCGCTCATTTATTCCTTCTAACCACTTGAAGTGAACGTCACTTACCCCACTTTACAGATAATGAATAAAGCTCCGAGAAAGAGTTACCCGCTCAGATACAGTGCAATGGAGTTCAGCTTCCAACCCAGGGCTCTTTGAGTCTAAATCTTAGGGTTGCTTTTCCAGGGTAGAATGCCATCTATCTCACCAGTGATTGCCTCCTGTGTGAGATTCTGTCTGGGTGACCTTCCTGGAGAAGGGACAGTAAAAAGGAAAGAGAGAAGGTATCCTCGTTTGTTTACCTAACTTTCTTCCTGACAGTGGTAGAGGAAATAGGGAGACAAGAGAACTTCTTACACCAGATTCTGACCTAGGCAGGAAGGAGAAGCAAAAACAACCTTGGAAAGTCAGCTTCTGCCAGGGAGGCAATGGAGCATAGCAGCTGGGCATCCAGGATCTGATCCACCCAGACGGATTCGGGTCTCAGCGCTGTGATGTACTAACTCCGTGACCTCAGACAAGTCAGTAACCCATCAAGGCTTGAATTTCATCCTTAAAAAGGAGAACAGTCTCCTAGGATCTTTGTGTAGATCAAACCGAAAACCAAAAATACAGCACCTCAGTGCTGGCATTCCCAAAGGGGTAGCTGTTATCACACTACATTAAAACACATAATGCCTGGCAGGTTCAGAGGCATTCTAAAGTCCCCTTCTGATAAAAATTGCTATGCTAACCTGGGCGGGGAATCCCAGCACACTTGTAATCCCAGCACTCGGGAGGCTGAGGTCGGAGGATCCTTGCGAGTTTGAGACCAGCCTGGGCTACAAAGTGAGCTCAAGGCCAGCCTGAACTGAAGAGCGAGACCCTGTCTCAAAAAAAAAAAAAAAAAAAAAAATCACTATGCTCATATTCTATATTAGACCATTTTCTTTTTCTTTGCACCTTGAGAGTGGGTTGTGGGAAGCAGAACGAGCTGAGCCATGTTCTGGTGCCACTGGGAGATCCACACAAACCTAAGAGGGCAAGTCTGAATGCCGTGAGAAACTGCAAGTGGGCTCTGAGGTTGGAACTCAGAGATCAGTCACATGTACAGCGTAGCTGGTGACTGACAACCAAACAGACTTCAGACCCAAAGCTACCACTTGAAAGAGTAAAGTCAACACTCCCATGGCCGATAAACAAGGGACAATGATGAGGTCGCCAGGGTAACTATCCAGAGGCTGAGGTCGGGCTTGGATTCATGTTGTACACTCATGTTCCAGAGCTGGTGATGTTGGAGGAAGCAATACGAGGCTCCCTGAAGGAGGTCCTCTGAGAAGCAGGCTGTGTGCCTCCAGAAGGGTGGCAGCGAACATGTCAGCCCTGCAGAGGACACCCACGCAGAAGCCAGCAGATGGGGTGGTTCCTGAGATGATCAGGGTCAAAAGAGGAGGAGCTTGTGCAGAGAGGACCTCGAAGTGCAGGCTCTGAGGAACGTTTGATGTGTCCTCAACTTCTCTGGGAGGTTGGAGTGAGGGTTCTCCCTCTTGTCCAAGGATCCATCCATCCTGATGTGACTTGGAGCAAATAAAATGGCTGCTGTAAGCCTCAGTTCTCACACCTTTAATATGGCCATAATACCTACTTGACATGTGTAATGGGAGTTAAATAAGTAATAGTGATAAATTACCTAATATTTAGTAGGTGACTGATAAAAGTAAGCTCCCTCTCTCTAGCTCTTACCTTCATTCTCCCGTTCAAAATGAAATGGTATGGTTTACACAGCCACAGTAGACTCTTGTTCAACCTACTGCACTGTCCGAACCATAAAGGCTGGAAAGTTAAAAACTACATTTCCCAGACTTCCGTGTGTCTGGGACTCCAGAGGAGATTCAGATGCACTGTGGGAGATCTGGACCATTGTTAGCAAAGATCATCAGCTACTCTAACTCTTTGTGCTGGCCTTGCAGTAAAGGGACTGAGTTTTCTTTGGGAGCAGAGGCAGACAACCTGGACTCCTGTCACTAGCCTAGTGGATGTGGAGTGATTGGGGTCATCTGTTTTGCTGGGGGGCTGGGGGCAGAATTAGTCTTGGTCCTAGAGCAAGCAGCTTCCTAGTCAGAGGCAGCCTGCAACTCCTTTGGTGGCCCAGGTCTCCTTTGGGGAGCCTTGCCAAAAACTCAACCTAAACTCTTTTCTAAATCCCTCCTTGTGGTTCTGTAAGACACTTAATACCCTGTCATAAATCCACTCTCATTGCATCTAGCCAGAGTGGATATTTTTTTCTTTTCAACTAACCAACCCAAGTAGGATGGAGAATTTTATTGCTGGATTCCTCTTAGAAGAATCACTGTGTGTGTGTTTTGGAAGGATGTGCTGCTAAGTGCTTAGAGAGAGGGTATCCCCTGCCAGTACCCCAACCCCATTCTTACCCTAGGCCTAGGTGTCAGATCACCCCAAGACTTCAGGAACTGTCTGAGTTGCTCCTGAAAAAGAGAAAAAAGAGAGAAGGCAGAAAGACTGAGTGAATGGCAGAAAGTCAGGTGCTATATTGTACTATTATTTCCAGGACCCCCACTGTCCACCCTATATTTTCCACAAAGCCTGGGTAAATGCTTGGTGCGATCCATCTTTTCTAAAAAAATCATTGAATCCAAAGGAATGACTAAATTTTATGTTCAGGAAAACAGTAAAGTGACAGCCATGGTGTGAGAGGAAGCCAGAGTTCAGAGAGCTAGAAGAGACAAAGAACTGTGCATCCTCCCGAGGAACCAGCAGAAATACTGGAGAGGGTGTTTGATTTCTCGGCCCATGGGATTCAGAAAGTCAAGGGCCATCTAACTTGGGTATCAAGGAGCATAGACCTTCAGCAGACACCTAGAGTATGAAAGAAGGCATTTAGGACTGGTTCCTTTGTGCTCTGCTTAGCTCTTACCTTATAACTTGATCACTGTCTCCCTAAACTCTGCAAATATTCAAGCTCCCCAAAGCTTCAAGTGCTGGTCATCTTCCCATCTCTACTTACATGTGTGTTGTTTACCTGCTCTGCAAGCCTATCAATTCCTGGAAGGCAGAGTCCTGTCTCCAATTCATCCTTCCGTCTCGAATGTTTCCCATACAAGTGTTATTTTGTGCATTTGTCTTGGGAGAGTACCCAGAACTTTAAGCATATCCTCAAAGGAGTCTAGGGCCTAGAAAATCTCTGGAAGCTGCAGGAGGGGATCTTTTCAGGGAGGGGACTATCTGGACACTGTTTCTCTACTTACGTGCAAAAAAGAAAAGAGTCATCTTTCAAAAGTCAAATCTATCCTATCCTCATGCTAGTCTTCTATTGAGCTTGAGTCCCTCAGAGAGCTAAATAAAACTCACGGGCCATATTGCAAACACAGGCTTGGTATCTGGGTTTAAGATTCTGTTCATTAGGGCCTCAGCCAGGCAGGATATGTTTATGGCTTCTTCCCCAGGACACCCTGCCCTACACCCGGAGACGTTTACAAGCCAGGCTGACACCGAGCGAAAACCGCCATGGGTGGGATCCCCGGCTGTTGCGTGCTGTCCAGCCTGCCGTCTCTTAAACTGTAAATATTTATCAGGAGAATGTGGGGAGAGTGGGTTCTGAAGAGTGTCCAGGAAGGAGTATGTGTGCCGGAGAGAGCCCCCTGGCAGCTGGCATGTGACATTGATGCCTTAAAGATGTAAGGCAAGAGCAATAAAAACCCCATTCTTAATCTGTGTCTCCACTTCTCGTTCTAACCTGTACAGCTTGGCCCAGAAATTACAAATATCATAAAGCAAACCACCGAGCCTGTGAACTTTCTCAAACCCCTGTATTTATCTCTTCAGTTAACCAATGACCCTCCATTTGGTTGGTTGACAGCACTGCAGGTGAGTGCGTGGATGGGGTTAGTGGGGAGATGCATGAAAGAGTACAGTGGGCTGGAATTATCTTTTTTGGCATTTTGTGGCTTTAATTTGGAGGAGTTGTAGAAATGGAACTGTTTAACTCTCAGTTGCAGCTGAAGCTCTAAAACCCCAGCACTTCCAAAGTCAGACCACCTGTGCGTGCTCACGGAGCTGAGCCCCACCCGCTTAAGATTTTGGGGTGGCCAGGAGGAGTGGACATGGAGGAAATCTGTCCATAGGCTCTGAGTCCCCCGACTTGAGTCCAGATGGAGTTCTCAAAGGCCAGAACACTTTCTACTCCCAGGAAACCACCTGTCAATTTGCACAGCTGCTGCCAGAGAACTATGCCACCTCTCCACAGTGTAACCACAAAAGATGTCCAGCCTTTCTCTGGACACCGAATGCCAGCGTCTGAGCCCAGGGACCACAGCTACTGGCTGCAGAAAAAGCAAGCACTTCTGCAGCAGAGCTGCTTGCAGAAACATCAAGGGGGCGGAAGCTGCGCCCTCTGTCCTCTGTGTCATGCTTTACTGCATGTTACTGGCCGAACCTAATCCTGTCTAGAGTGTCGCCTGTCGGGAAGAGTCTGGATAATATGGTTTTCTTTTATCAGCTTCTGCAGAGCAGAAAGGCACATTAGAGGAGGTTGGAATATATTGGCGCTGTGTAATACTCTCAGGTAGTCCATGATATGATTTATACCTACTGTGGACAAGGACCAGCGCTGCCCAGTGACAATGCCAGGACTTTTCCTCCTGCAGGAGGGAAATTCTTGTCTGATGAGGGAGGATGTTCGCAGCTCTTGCTTCTTTGGCTGTGCGCCAGTGGTTGAAGCCACAGCTGACATGTCCTTGTTGCTTTCGATGGGTTGAGGCATGCTGGGCAGCAGGGAAGGGAGTGAGGACCACAGGGTAGAACAGAGGCTAGGACTTCCCTGTTTTCATTCAGAGTCACCGGCTGTGGTTTGGCGAAGCCCGAGGACGGTGCAGAAGGACAGCAGCCGCTCGGCGTCCCCTCCCTCTCCGCTTGAGAGGAGGAGCTGTGATTCTGGTGAATGCGGAGTGTCTGGCATGGCTCAGGCTGAAGAAGGAACCACTAGGGAGCAGGCAGGGGTTTGAAAAGGCCACAGCATCCAGCGAGGAGAAGGCGGCCACCCCCTCGTGATGCCCCAGTGTTGAATGCAAGAGCGTTGAACCTCCACTTGGGTGGAGTGAGCAAGCGGCTGGCGACCAGCAAACCAGCACAGGGTTAAGCTTTACCTCTTCGGGAAGCTGGGAATTTGGCATTCCTTGGTCGACTTCCTCCAGCTGCAATTCTGCATCTCTTTTTTAATTGCACAATTAATATACTTTTACTGTTAAAACAATTCAAATAACACAGTTATATAGAGTAAAATATAACCATTCTCCTTCACAATCCCTTCTCCTTGCTACAGGACTCAACCATGGCTGCCTGTCTGGCCCAAAGCCCACCAGACCTCGTGGATCTATGGGGATGGTGCTTGCTGTACTGCCCTGCCTCATGGTTGAGAGTTTTAAAACTTTTATGATAATGGCCAGAGACATAGCTCAGCGACACAAGCACTTGCCTGGCAAGCGCAAGGCCTTGAGTTTGATTCCCAGTACCAAAAAGAAAAAACTGTGTCCTTAAAACTTTCATGATAAATCATGGACATTCTTTTTCATTCAGTGTGCACAGATGTAACTTGCTCTTGTCCTAACCGCTGTCTGATATTCCACAGTATAGGTGAAGAAAAATGTTGCACCTGGAATAGCCATTTTTGCCACCTTCTGAGGAGCAGGCAGGGAGGAACGCAGAGCTCTTTGTGCAGCTGAGAATCCGGGAATCAGGGAGGGACAGCATTGCAGAAGGAGTTGTGGAGAGCTGGATTATCTGAGGAAGCAGAGGGAGGAAGCCAGGGATCTCCGGGGCCATCTGGAGTGGAGAGGGAACAGGGGAAGTGAGAGGCTGCTGACAGCACAGACTGTGAGTACTCTGCCAAGTGACCCCTCCCCAGGCCCTGGCGTCCACAGCAAGTTTACTCCATTCAGGAAGGAACGCAGTTCTCATCTTTTGAAGTGTGTCCTTAGAATAACATCACAGAGATGCTATGATTGGGTGGGAGGGTGGGGATATCTCCACAGCTCTTAAGACACTGCTTGTTAGGTTGTTATCCCAAAGGACTTCAAGATTTATGCTGCTCCTTCCAACATCTCCCCATGTGGGACATTGGAGAGAAACACTAGTTTATGGCATACATCTGTAGAATCCGAGAAGTGAGGTGATTTTCCCAAAGTCTGATCAACGCAGAAATGTGGGTACTTGTTATGTGCCGGTCTCCACGCTTCATTCTGGTGCTAAAGAGGTTGATACCTTGGCCCAGCACCATGGTACCAACAAAACAGGGCTCAGGGCATGTGGACAGGAAGAAAGCCAGAGGCTTACAGTTGCAAATGTGTGGTCTTTGTGCCCTGCTCTCCGTAGCCAGGCTTTTGGCAAATGTCTGTATTGATCAAGGGACATTACTTCCTCAGGATCCTTCCCCGTACAGCTCTAGGCAGCCTTTACCAGTTAATCAGATTTGGAAATTGGATGAAGTATATTTGTCCTTCCTACTGTAGGGCCAACTTAACATGGGATTTGGAAATTTTGCCTCTTCTGGAATTGTTTGCAATGGTATTCATTAGAATATACAACTGACACTTAAAATGCTTACTCATGTCCCAAGCAAGGTAGATGTGCATATTTGGAAACATTAAGCTATATTGGGAAGATGGGTGAACACAGCTAAGACGGGAAGCAAGTCCCTGCCACCAGCTTCCTGAAGCCTGTCACTGCCCCATGACTTAGTCAGTAAGCCCATATCTGAGACCCCAGAAACTTGGGGAAAGAAATGGTGGAAGCTGATAGATAATGCGTGGAATCCCTCAGGAACTGGCTGAGGCACGTCTGCTGGGCCTGTTGGTATGTAAGGGCCTGGCATGGGCAGATAAATGAAGGGGGCACATTTTCCCCAAGAGCTGTTATCACTGGACTTTAATGAGGAACCCCAAATAGAAAGGTGTGGACGATATGTCTGCAGTGTGGCCCGTCCCTTTGCATAAGATTTGCCCCCTTTGCCTCATTTGTGTAAAGGGAGTTTTTTCTCTGGTAGTTACACAAAACCATCTTCTCCTTTATGCTTTGTTCCTACCAAACTCAGACTCCAAGGAATCAGCCCCTGAGACGATTTCTGACCTTGGTGCAGCGTCTTTGTGAGGGGCTCCTCTCCCCACCCCAGCTTTGGGCCAGCCTCAGGCTGACTCTGTCCTTGAATTGCAGCTTCCCTGGTCTCTGTGGGTGTGAGAGCCTGCATTTATGCCTCCCTGTTTAACCTGACTCCTCCCTGGGCACCATTCAGCACAATTGCTCACCCATTTTCTGGTTACTCTGAACCCCCATGGGCTTCCCTTGGTGTCCAGAGCCACTCACTCTGCAGAAGTGACCCTGCTTACAGGTCAGTGAATCCTGGCCCTCTTTCCTGACTCCTCCTGCCAGCCTGGATTCTACTGCGATTCCTTACAGGCCTGTTGGCCACTGCAGAGCTGCGGGGCCATCTGGGAGCTGTCACTGCAGCAAGAGCAGTAAGCCTGTTTGTGTTGACAGCAGCGCGTTGAGTGTGTCCGCATGAACAGTGCGACAGTCAGGCACAGCTCGTTTGAGCCCAGCGCTCAGGGAAGCATCGTTCATCAGAACATCTCTCCTGCTCAGGCAGCAATAGACGGAGCAAAGAAAGGACTCTGGAATCGAGCAGTGTAGCTCAAATAATGGTGCAGCAACTTACAACCTTGGGCAAGATTCTTAGCCTTTCGGAGCCTTGGAGTCCTCACTGCACAAGAAGGATAAATAGCAGGACCTAACTCATTGAGCTGTTGTTAGGATAAATGAAATAAATATGATCTAGAGTGAGAATTGTTGAATCTATGATTACTTGAAGGTTGCTAGAACAGAGTGAGGTGACCAAGGTGCCCTTAAACAACAGGTCTCTGTTGTTTTCTCATTCTGGAGGCTGAAAGTTTGAAATCCAGGCATCCCAGGACTGAGTACTTCTGAGG
This sequence comes from Chinchilla lanigera, assembly GCF_000276665.1. NCBI lineage: Eukaryota > Metazoa > Chordata > Mammalia > Rodentia > Chinchillidae > Chinchilla > Chinchilla lanigera. The sequence goes on along the minus strand of NW_004955414.1, from coordinate 26,319,392 downwards.
CTGCGAGGAAAGGATCTGCTCCAGACCTCCCTCCCTCCTTGGTTTGTAGGTGGCACCTTTTCCCTGTGTCTCTTTATGAGGTGCTTTCTGTATGTGGGTATCTGTGTGCAAGTCTCCTTTTTAATAATAGCCATCTTGGATTAGAGCCCATGCTAATGATCTCATTTTAACTAATTACATCTGCAACAACCCTGCTTCCAAATAAGGTCACATTCTGGGTTCTGGAGGTTAGGACTTTCATATATGAATTTTGAGATGACACAAAGCAACCCACACTAGTCAGTTATCAGTATTTGTCAGAAGTTTTGATAAAGCCCTGCTTACCAATGAGATTTCAGTGGAATTAAGTGGTGGCCATTCGACATCATTAGTGAACTGCACTATTCTTGCTGGAGCTGGCTGGGACTTCAGTTATAACTGGTAGTGGCAGGTCTGTGGGTGACGCCATAGGGTCCAGGATCATGCGCAGGAGCCAAATACCCAGAAGATTTCTTTTTTCCCTCTAACGTGGCAACAATGGTGACGGTGGCTCCCAAGCATCCGCAGGCCTTGCCTGAGCCAGGTGTCTGTCGCACACCTGGGGTCTGGGCCAGATTCTTTCTCTAGCTCCTTCCTTCTCATCTGCCTCCAGCTCAAGTGTCTTTCTCATCGCTGAGACCAAATACCTGACACCTGCACCTTAAAGGAAAACAGGTTTATGTTGGCTCACGGTTTCAGATGCTTCAGTCCAATGTTAGCTGGCTCAAATGCAGAAATGCCATGGTGCAGAGGACAGTTGCTTGCATCATGGCTCCAAGAGGCAAGGACAAGGGAGGAGGCAGGGAGGAAAATATGCCTTTCCAGATCACACTCACAGTGAGCTGGCTCTTTTGACCAGAGCCTACCTCCTGACAGCAAGGCAGCTATAGCACCTCTGTAATCCAATCACCTTCCAAATCCAAACCGCAATACCAAGTCACCCAGAGGAAGCTTCATGCCCCATGGAAATTCAACAACACTGGGAATTCTTTCCCTAAGTAGGGTAGGGGAAGGTGGCTCTCAGGGGGCCCTCTGCCACCCTCCCTGTTTTATAGGGAATACAGTTCTTAAGGAAATATGAATAGAAGCAGCAGCCAGCAGCTGACACCTAGCCCTTCTGTATGCCACACCACAGAGATTAGAAAAGTAAAAAGTCAAGGGACACTGGGTTGTGTGCAGGGCAAAACAGAAGTCATCCATGACTTCTAAGACTTCTGACACCCAATCCATCTTGACACTGCTGGTTGGAGCCTAATGTCATGGTTGACCCTCCCTGACCCTCGCTTCAAGAGGAGCCATGTTCAGGGGGACTCCACTCTCACAGTGAGCTGAGAGTGGGAAGATTAAGAGTCTGAGATGTTATGGCTTCATTGCCTCAGCATCTCGGCACCCAGGTGACCTGTAGTTTGGACACTTGTCATTTCCGGCTCTCACCGGGTCAAGGCTCTCTCTCTCTCTGGACATTGTAAAAATTCCTGGGAACCCCAGATGTGAGGCTGGGGACAGCTGAGAATCAGTAGTGAACACTCGGAGGTGACCAGGCCTGGGAATGCTGCTACTTCCCCCTCGGCTTCATCCTTGAGGATGTCTGATTTTGTGGAGGACACAAGGTCAGGCTCTCTCTTCTGTGAACCCCGTGGAATAGTCTTTCTAATTTGATCTTCTAGCTATTACAAATTCAGCCAATATTTACTGACTATCCACATCATGGTAGCAATTATAGATGAATAGTAATATGTGATCCTGATTTCAAAGAATTATATTCAAGTGAGGCTAAAAAAAAGACAGAAAATTCACTGAAGTGTAGGCAGGGTGACAAGGATGATTAAGTTACACGAAAGCAAATACTAAGAGACAGAGAGAAAAGAGTGGTTACTTCCAACTAAGGCATCCAAAAGACTTCACGGAAGAGTTGATATTTTCTCGACAAATGGATGGAATTTCAGTGAGTACAGAGAAGAAGGAATGAAAAGAACAGACTGAGCAAAGATAAAAGGTTGGAACATGCAGTGCAATGTGGACAAGCAGGTATTTAGCAGTGGTTGGAGCATGGGATGGCAGCGGGATTCATGTGGGGAAAAGTTTGGAGGTGAAGTTAGAAGGTTGTGTCTGGATTGTTTGAAATCTTGGATGTCTTTCTGAGGGATTTTGGTGTTATTTGGTAAGCCATGAGGTTGGCATTAAAGGAGGGTAGACTATACTGACAAGCTGGTCAGAGTGGTGCCTTTAGAAGATTGATCAGGTAGCTTTCTGTGCAATAAAGGCATTAGTGTGATGGAGGCAGGAGCCAGGGAAGCCAAGCTAGGTTGCTGTAAGAGTCCAGGAGAGAAAGGAGCTGGGCAGTCGGGTTCACAGGCGGATGGATGCCCCTACTTAGAACAGGAAGAGTAGGGGCCCTGGGCACCAGGATTGAACCTTCCTAGCTGAACAAGTCCTAGAAGGTGTGACCCAGTGGCAGGCCACACAGAGAATTCTGCCTGGCATAAGCAGTGGCCAAGCGGTAAGTGACATTGTTCATGCCCCTCACTAGATGGGTCTCCAGGAATGGTGAGGGAGCTCCGCTGGTGAGCAGGAGAACGAGGAAGCCCAAGTCAGCAAGAGCTGGGGCCCGGGGCCAGGAACCTGGAGCTGCAAGTTCTGTTGTGGGATCTACCTAGTAGTACATTTCTTCCAGCTTTTTCTCCATTCTGCTCACGCTCAGGGCTCTTGATCAGACCAGCAAGTGCCCTGACTAGCTTGTACCTTCTAGGTTTGCCCTTCCTCAGGTACTAAGTCCAAGAATCATGAATCTCATCCTTCAGCCTGATCTCTGAGGTCAGAGCTGCTTCCCCAAAGTATCCCATATTTTCCATAGCCTTAGCCTCAGTTTTAGGAAATACAGGAAAGTCCCAGCTGCTCTTGTGCCCTTTGGGGGCTCTGCGTCATCTCTGAAGAGGTTTCTTGGGTCATTTCTAAGAGTTCTGTTGGTTTTTCTGTGAAACAGCAGGAATCTGGAATGGTGGGCAGGGTCTGACGGCCTCAGCAGACCCCTTGTTACATCCCAGGAACAAAAGGCAGCAGATGCTGCGCTTCCCACTAGGCAGCCCTGGATGGGAGGACAATGACCAGGTGCTCCTTCCAGAGCCAGGGGCAGCCAGGTCCACACTCTCCCATGCTTCCTGGCTCCTTCAGGCTGACTCTGTGCCCCTATTCCTGTTTAGTAGCTCCAGCTACTCCACCTGTTAGGGATACTCCACTCATCAAATGCTGGACACTGGATCAGATTCCCCCTTTTTTTTTCTCCTTCATTGTCTCTGGGATTTTTATACTTCTGTTGATGACTGCAGTCTGGAGAGGTCTTGCTCAAGTTTTTGGACCTCCGCTCAAAGAGTGACAAGTTTACCCCTGTAACCCATTTGTCAGCTGGGGCCTCTTTAATAGTTGAGCTCTGGAAAAGATTGTTTTCAACTCTAAATGCCACAGTCCAGGGAGGCTCAAGCACTGCCCAAGTCCACCATCAATTCTCATGTACTGCTTCCTGTGGGCTCTCGTGTGTGTGTAAACCATTTTCTGACTCAAAGGCCCCATGTCAGCCTGTGTGTGTAATCCATCTCGTCACTGGAGGCCAAAAGACATCCACTCAGAGCAAGCATTTGTGAACCTGGCAGAGAAAGAGGAGTCCCCCATGCACAGTCGAGTTACCTTACTGGCTTCCTGTCCTGTTCCTATTAGGTCTTCCTCTAGATTAACCTAGGGTCACCTTCCTCCTTTATGGTCCAGAGGAGTCCCCCATCTGACACTTCTTTTTCCAGATGACACCCAGAGCTCTGAAGCCCACTTCCTTCCTGAATAGTTCTAAGAGTATTTTTCCTCCTGCAAAGCCATCCTCTTCCTAGAAGAAACTACTGTCAGCTTTTATAATTCTAAAAATTTCTTTCTCTGATTTCCTATTTATCAGACAAGGCTGGGAGTTTTAAGTAGTCCTCTATAGCCATTAGGATGCTTTGGATGCAAAACAACCTAATTCAAAGTGGGCTAAATAAAGAGACAGTTGTTATCTCACAAAATTAGAAGCCCAGGGACAGATTGGCTCCAAAATTCAGGGCCCTGGCCCTATCTCTTAGTTCTGCTCCAGACCCAGTCTCAAACTGGTAGCAATATGGCTGCTGCAGATCCAGTTGGACCATACCATGTGCAGAGCAAGAAGGGACAGTCCTTTCCCATACCCCTTCCTTTGTAAGGAGGAGATATTTCCCAGAAGCCTCCAGCAGACACTCCTGTTCACTGGCCAGGAAGAGACTAGGATCTGTGACTAGCACAAATTAAGCAGGAACTGTCCCTTGCTGATGAGAGTGTGAGTATCTGTAGCATATGACTATGGAGGAAGATAGACACCCCAACAAAACTGGGGTTTCCCTTGGGACACCTGACGCCCAGCCACATGCCCAATCAGACGACTGGCTGTAGTCCTCCCTTAGCTCCAGTCTGCTCTCACAGGAGAGAGGGCACCTGCCAAGCCTGAATGTCTCTGTCCCTGCAGTCTCCTCTCACCTCTGTACCAAGGGCAAGGCGTCGCCTTCCTGGAATAAGTTATTCTTGTGTTCTGAAGAATTATTGTTCTTATCTTTGTTTCCTTGTTTAGAAAATGCTAGCAATCTTTTGCAACTACTAGCATGGGATATTTTTAAAGAAAAATAACAAGCTTTCGAAGGACTCCAAAACTTCCATTTCACATGAACTCATTGGAATCTTTATTTATTTTAAAATTTTCTTTGCCTCTCGCTAGTTAGGACAGTGATTCTCAAATTTCAGTGCAACTATTTAAGAAAGCTTGTTAGAAAGGATGGAATTCATGCTTTGCTCCGCCCACCCCACCCCACCCCCCTGCACTCTGAAGTAGAATCTGGCTCTGTGTACTTAAAGTATGCATCAAAGGTGACCACAGGCTGAGACACACTCATTACTTCCCAAGAAGATATCCAGATCCTACCCTGCCTTGACAGATCAGTTTTCGGGGGTGGTGACCATTCTGATTTCATGAAGTTTTAATTTTGCTTGCAGAGATTTGCTGAATGCAAAAGTAAATGTAATATGAATTTTAGATCATCAGGAGATTTTCCCTTTAAGTGCAGTTACAACTCAGAAAAAAAATCTCTCACCCATCAGTCTTCATTTAACTGAACTTGAGGATGCCGCTTGTTCAGATGAAGTGGTCACTGCAAACTTTCCAAATACCAAGTGCTGGGCTGCTTAAGACCTTGGGTGGGCTGGACCTGTAAAGGAAAGATTTTGGGACGTGGAGTATTCTCTGTTTTAACACATTCACAACAAGGCCATCATTCATGTCTTGTTTCCACGTGGCTCTGAACCAGTGGTACACACGTGACTGTACCATCAGGTGGCATGTGACAGTCCCATTGTGTGGTGCAAGCTTCCCAATGGGACTAGTAGTCATGCATGTACCACCAGTGGTTCAAGCTGGCAGGAGTGGGTTAAAGTCCCTGAGTTGTGCTTCACTGAGTAGATTTGCTTCTAGCAATGGGGCCTTGCCCTGGTGAACAAGTCAGGTTAGCGTTACAGTACACACTGGCTGCACTGCTCTGCTTACATTCTCTCTGAGCTGAGCTGGAAGCTCCTGATGCATGAGGAGGTACAGCCAGAGATGTGCTCAAGCTGGGAAGGTGAGGGAGAGGCACAAAACCAAGGGCACTCCCCAGTAGTCTTGACCTTTGCAGCAGGAACTGGGCAGCTGGAAATTTTAGCTTTTAGGAGTGGAGATGGGGAGTAGGGAGTCCTTTGCCCTTTGGAGAAACCTCCTGACTTTGCAGAGATGGAGGGCGCGCCTCTGAAGAAGACACAGCCATGAAAGGGGAAATAAGAGGCTGAGTCTTTTTGGTCACTGGCATGTGGTAACCTCTGCCAGAGGGCTGAAGCATGAGGGACATTTTAGAAGTGAGTTTCTGGTAGCTATGAAGAGATTGGGTGGAAAGAAAGCAAGTCACAAGAAGACTCTTTAGGAGGAAAAAGAGAAAAACACGTATTTATGGAATGCACTGATTAATTTTGAGCTGTGGTATTAAATCGTGGCTTTGGCCAAAGGCCATTTGCTACAGCTTGTCTCATGCTCCCTGAGGGCTGTGCTGGGTCTTCAGACTTCTGGAAGAGTAAAACCCTTCCTTCCCAGTCTCCTCCACTGACCTTCAGGACTCCACTCTTTCCTTTCCAGGATGTCCCTTCGGCAGTGTCCCTGAGATCCTATGCTATTTTTTCTGTGCTTCCTGATGATTTTGAAGCTCAGCCACAAGTTGGCATAAAGTCGAACTCTGTATTCTGGTGAATTTTACTTCTTCACCGCTTGTCGTGTAGCCGTCTCCTGCATAATAGCAAACTCTATCTTTTTTATACTTGTCTGGTTCACACTGTTGTTAAGCTCAGCAGAATCCCCACCCTCACACCCCATATCCATGTCCAAAGCACAGGTAGCTGACCTCCGGGCCTGGTACGGCAGCTCACGCGCACAGCCATGATGGCCGCGGAAGCCTGTGCACCGGGAACGGATAACACATCGTCAGGCCCTTCCTGCTCTCTGCAGTTTTGCCATCCCAGCATGCTTTCGACACTCAGAAAAACAGGACAGGTGCCATTCCCACCCGAGAAAGCGGGGGTCCCTGGTACCTCTCAGTACCAGCTTTGGGAGAATCTAAAAAGAAGCTTAGATGCTTTAAGATGTCATTTGCTTTTATTTCAGAAGAATGAAGACAGATCACAAAGGAAGGCTCAGGATGTTGTCTAGCACATTTTAAATGGGAACGTTCAAAGTTATAAAAACAAACAGTTTGGATGAGGCATTTGTGAATTCTGAAGCAGAGACATTTCCCCACGTTCGGAGGATTTGTTCAGCTATATCTGTTTGTGCGAAGTTTTGTCATTGTTGAAATAAGAGAAGCAGAGAGGCTGCAGAATATGGAACCCATAATGAATGAAAAATAAATAAGTGACAATACAGGGTCCAGAATTCTGAAGAGAGGAAGGAGAGAAAACACAACCCTGGCTGATGTTACCCTCATATGGCCCCAGAACGTCTGGCTGAAAATCTTCTTTCTGAAGAATCAAGGCATAAATTGGATGAATTTACTGGACATATGAGATAAATTAGTCAGGTAATCTACTGTCAAGGAGCAGAAGTGATATCCTTGTCTTTCTTCTATCCTCTACTTGATTTTGTTAAAAATCTCTTTTTATGGACTTGGCTTTAAATTACACTGAGTTGACCAAGCCACTTTTATTTATTTTTTAAATATTTTAAATGGTTTCCCAGTGTTATTTTATTTACTTATTTAGTCTTTTTGAGACAGGGTCTTGCTATGCAGTTCAGGCTGGCCTTGATCTCATTTTGTAGCCCAGGCTGGTCTCAAACTCAAAACAATCCTCCTGCCTCAGCCTCCCAAGTGCTGAGATTACAGGCGTGCACCACTATACCCAGTGCCACTTTTAAAAACAGGACTGAATTCTGCTTCAGCAACTGGGTAGAAACGTGGGACTTGGGGTATTCTGCCCTGTACAGGTGTGTCAGCTTGATAAAGTATTTTATTTTTCTAAGCTTCATTCTCTTAGCTGGAAGATACAGACCATCCACTTTGGGGAAGATGTTTTGAGAATAACTGATGTGGGTTATCCTGTAAGTCTTTGACGCTTGGTGGTTTGCTGTCCTTTTGCCTCTTCTTCTCACCCCATCTCCCTTTCCAACTTTCTACATGTTTCTACATGGTTGTCGTCCTGAGATCTGTGTTCAAATCTGGCTTTCAGCATCCATCACATCTCTGAACCTCAGCCAACTCATTTGTACAATGTGAATTATAACAGCATTTAGTAGGCACTGAATAAACTCATTCAGTCAGACAAATATTTACTGGGTGTTCACCCTTGTGCAGGCACCAAGGGTGTAACACCTCACAAAACAAAGTTCCTGCCTGAGGCGGACTATAGACAACAGACAATCAAATATGTATCATTCGATAGTGATAAGTGCTAGAAAAGAAGAAAAGACCGTATGGAAATTCACAAGGGAGAGGATGATGCTTTAGATGGGGTGGTCCTAGAAGATATCTTTGAATAAGGTAGCATTTAAAAGATACCCAACGACATAGAGGGAGTGGCCCAGAAGATGACAACTGGGAAAGTGTTTTCCAGGCATTGAATAGTAAGCTCAAAGGTACAGAGTTGGGAGTGAATTTGGAGGAACAGTGAGGCCACTGAGACTGAGACCAGGATCTGGTCATGTAGGGTCTCTTAGGCCTTGGAAAAGATGCTGGCTTTTCACAGTGAGTGCGTAGAAGCCACTGGAAGGTTAAAGTGGAACAGTGACATGATCTAACATGTTTGAGAAGAATCACTCTTCCTGCTTTGTGGGGACAGAGGGTAGTTAAGAGGTGATGTCATTGATGACACTCCAAGAACTGATGGTGGCCTAGACCAGGGTTGTGCTAGTGAGATGATAAGAACTGGTCAGATTCTGGATGTATGTTGAAGGTAGAACCAACAGAATCTTCTGATGGGTCTCTGAGGGGTGTGTGGGAAACAAGGGAGCCTCACGAAGTGTGCTTGTCTTATGCTCAGACAACCTGAAGGATGGACTTGCAATTCCTGGAGCAGAGGAGACTGTGCAAAGAGCGGGTATTGGGACATTGGCTGGGTAAAGTTGGAGATGTCCACGAAACACCTAAGAGGAGGGCCTGAGTGGCAGTTGGGTATATGACTGTGGAATCTGGGAGAGAAGTCCAGGCTGGGCATAAGCATTTGAGAGTCTTCAGCGGTGAGGTTAGGTTTAAAACTATGAGATTGGATAAGATAGTCTCGGGAGTCAGTGTACATAGAAAAGAATCCAAATCCGAGGATTAAGCCCTGGCGCAATTCAGTGCTTACACATCAGGGAGATAAGGAGGAACAAATGCATGCTGCCCTCACCCCGCCTTCTTTTTTTACTTTTATCCTATGAAAAACACCTCCTCTATTTAATTTACTTAGCCTTAACTTGAACAAAGCTGCTTACAAAACGTCTTTAGCGTTTTCTCTTAAGAAGTAATATGTGCTCTTTGCAACTTCAAAGCCTTTTTAAAAAGAAAAAGCACACTCTGGGCCAGCGAAGGAGCCCTCGTGGTGCAGGCAGTGAACCGGCAAGGCCAGTGCATCCTTTCGGGATTAGTGAAATCCAGCTTTTGTTAGCATTCATCTACGGGAGGAATGTCAACTTGAAAACCTCAAGAATCTTCTTCTGCTTCACATCTCTTTCCTTTTTCCACCCAACAGGAAAATTATGTGAAGACAGAAGGGAGAATCTCAGAACAGCTTGACTGGTGAGATAAATAACTTGTTGTGGCATGGCACCGGTATAGACACCCTGTGTTGGAGGAACAGGGTGAGACTAGAGTGTTACTCAGGATAGTTTACTGCGGGACAAAGTGGAGATAACTCAGCATCTGTGATAAAGATCTCAGGGTCTCAGTGGACCATGGGTTTTCTATGAGCCAAATAATGATATGGCTGTTTTAAGAGCCAACGCAATCAAAGAGGTCTTATGCTCTCATCATAAGAAATCAGAATCTCCTGAATAAAGACCCTGCCATTGGAAGACACTAGCTGTCCCTAAGCTATTCTGGGAATTGCACTGTGAGAGGGACTTTGGCTAAGTGTGTAGTGTTCAGTGGAGAGAGACGCATTGGACAAGGGTTTAAACAAACAGCAGGATCTTGACCTTGGCTGAGGCTGTGGGTGTACTATAGTCACGCCTGCAGATATCTGAAGCACTGCCAGCAGATAAGGGAGATAGCGGTCTTACATTTCTCCATAGGGAGGACTGAAGGAGGGAACGGGACAGGACTTTTATTGCTGGAATGGACCACCCTATGAAGTAATGAGCCTTCTCTCTCCCTTGGGGAATTCAAGTAGGGGACAAGTGATCAATCATCTCGAATGCTGTAGAGGGAAGACTTTTCAGAGGGACCAGTGGGTGAGCTATATATCCTCTGAAAGTACATGCCAAATTGTATGGGCAAGTGTGGGGAGGGGATCCAGAGCTTTCATTGGATTCTCAGACTTATGGGATTGTAGAAATGTTCAGAAGATGTGCCACAGCGCGTCCCTCCAACCTGTGAGACTGTCTCACTTCCTCAGCCTACTTAGATTAAGTCCGATGTTCCCACTTGCTGTAACAACCCCAATTCCCAGGCAGAGTGGGTCCATGGGAAAAGTGATGACTTACTAGTTGGATAAGCTTCAATTTAAATTCTATCTCAATGACTTCTCTTAACCTCAGTTTCCTCACTTGTAAAATACGAATGATAAAACCTATCCCACTGGCCTTCAGATACGCAATGCAGGTCACTTGCATGGTACCAGGCTCATGGCAGGTGTTTGGTACATGTGAGGTCCTTTCCTCACACCTTCTCTGTGAAGTCTGTGATGGCCTGTCTCACCCACAGCCCCTGAAATGAACCACTCTATTTATTACAAGGCCCCAGCTGTGACTCTGTGATCGGACACCAATACCTACCCCAGGGTAGCTAATTATATAAGACTTTGTTCAACAGAGGAATAGACAGGTCAGGGTTTTCTGAGAATCTGAAACAAGAAATGTTCTTCAGGTGGCTGAGGGAAGGAGAGGGAAGGGCTGCAGGCTGTGCTGGGCCGGAGCAAGATGAGTGTGCAGAATAAGCAAGAGTAAAGGGAACAGGACAAAGGGGAGGAAGAGGAGGAGGGGGGAGAGGAAGGAGAGGAAAGGGAAAGGAGGAGGAAGAAGAAGAGAAGAAGGAGGAGGAGGAGGAAGAGGAAGGAGAGGAAAGGGGAAGGAAGAGGAAGAGGAAGAGAAGAAGGAGGAGGAGGGAAGGAATTAGAGGAAGCAGAGGCACCAACAGAACAGGGTGGGGAGATCTCATGGTCTGGGAGACAGAGAATAGGGACCTTGGTTCCCGACAGCTCTCTGCTCCCTTGGGGTCTGTGTGCATTTCCTGTCCTGTCCTTGGGTTCTGTGGGGGTTCACTTGTTCTTGGCACAAACCCCCTTTTCTCTTGAGCCAGAGTTGGTTTCTGCTCTTTTTAACTCCAAGAAGCCTGCCCTGTGGTCCTCCATTTTGGCCATTAGACCCAGCATGGTTGGCTCTCCCAGCAGGCCGCACCTGCAGCACCTTCCTCCTCCCTCCACTCCCCGTCCCACTGGCACTGGGGTCCAGCTGAAGCTGCACCTCCCCCATGGGCCCCTTCCTGAGTATCCCAGGTCCTAGAAGCCCCTCTTTCCTCAGAGCTTCTCCAGCTTTTCCCATCTTCCCAGGGGCAGGCCAGGCGGGAGTGCCCAGGGCGACAGAGGTGATGGCTCTTTTCACCCTCACATGGCCAGGCCTGGGCTTGGAACCAAGAAGAACCCAGCAGGCAAGGGTTCGCTGGCTCTGTTCACTCAGCCACTGATACTGGGCACCCGGGGCTCTTGTCTTACTTAGCCAGAGTGTGAGTTACATTCTGGATTCCCGGGCTACTCTGAATTCCCAGTCCCCTTGATGTTTGATGTTCTTTAGGATCCTTCACGTTCAGCTTGTCCTCCCTGGACTCATTGCTCCTCCCTCAGCCATCCCTAGAACTCCTCCCTGCATGACCATAACCAGCTCATTCTTCCCAGTTTAATACAGCAGACATTTTTGGAGTGCCTTGCATGTATTAGGCACTAAACTGGGTACTGGGGCAATGGCAGAAGGAGGCAGTGTGGGATATTGGTTTTACATGCTCATTCTGGAATTTGCTTGAATTAAAATTTAAGCTTGCATTTTGACAGCTAGAAACATTGGTTGAGTCACTTAACACCCCCAAGCTTTAGTTTCTTATCTTTAGAATGAGACAATGTTGACGGTAATGACATGCTTACCACATGGGGCTTCAGCGGGGATTAAACAAGATTATCCATATGAGGGGTTTAGCACAGTGCCTGACACATAATAAAGGATGCATCACTGCTGCCATTCCATCATTTCTATTATTGAGGTGCATTGCCTATTACTGAGGTTCACTGCCTATTATTGAGGTGCATTGCCTATTACTGAGGTTCACTGCCTATTATTGAGGTGCATTGCCTATTGCTGAGGTGCGCTGCTTATTACTGAGTTGCACCTATTTTTGAGGACTTCACAATGAGGTAGTAGGGGAGGAAAAGTCCCAACACCCACTGGCAGGTGTCTGTTATCAAGTTTCCCTTTGATGAGCTCCAGCATTCTCATGGCCTGTGAGTGGGGTACAGTTAGGCTGAGATAGGAATTTTCCTCAGTTCTTTGAGTGAGTTAGTAGTATCTGGGGCCACTGGGATCCCCATTCAAGCCCTCACACCCACGAGCAGTCTTGTCCACTAAACCTCACTGCGGGCATATATGCTAGAAGAATACAGCTCTGTGCCTCGGTTCTTCCCTTCACTCTCTTTTTCCCTCACATTCTCACCCTAATCAGCTTGCAAAGGTCTCTCGCTTAAAGCTGCCCTAAAGAGCAATGCTTCTTAAACGAATGCTAGCATCCCTACATTTCTAACCATCTGCTGGGTAACAGACACCTGCCACTTGTTTGGGGACTTTTCTTCCTCTGCTACCTTGCTGTGAAGTCCTCAAAAGCAAGTGCACCTCAATAACGCACCTCTAACCACCATCTGGGCCCCCCATCGTACTTCAGGTTGGACTCCTCTCTTCCTTAACTCAGGCACTCCTCTTGATTTCCTTAGGCATTGATATTCTCTCTACTTGTCTAGAGACCAAAACTTTGACGTCCTCTAACCTCCTCTTCTCATCCCCTACAGGCAGTCCAGTCCAGCCACATGTTTTCCTGGTTCTCTCATCCGCACACCTCATCATGCTGTTAGCACTTCTCTGCAGAGCTTCATATGTTCAACTAGCTGTGTCAGCTCCACTGTCTGAAATGGAACGCTTGAGTCCACAGCTTCTGTGCTCCCACTCCCTCTCTCTGGGCTCTCTCATCCCAGTGAGTGGCTCTCCCTACACCCGGTTGCTCCATCTGGTCATCCCTGACTTCATCTACTCTCTTGGGAGCTATACCCTTATGGAGAGTTTAGGAGGACCCAGACCAAGAGTCATGTGTTGGTTAACTCTTGAGGTACTTCCCTGCCAGACAGTAAATAGCTGCTTCCCTGAAATCCCCGACTGCTTCCTCACCATCCCAGTTGCCCTGGCATTTTTCCCAGAATACCTTGGATCTCCCCAGGATTTGGCAACTGAAGTGTTGATGCTTGTACTGCAGGGGACCCTCAAAGATCCAGCTCTAGCAGGACAGCCCCTGGCACCATTCTAGCTGGCCAGTATCCGGGTCATAACAATTGTTAACTGGTTTGAAGGAAATTCTCAGGGTTCTTCCTTTTGAAGAAAAGAAAACTGACACCGGAGAGGTTAATCTACTTTCCCACAGTTCCTTGGTATCTGTCTGGTGCTAAACTCTACTGTCTTTGCAAGGCATTTTGTAGTAATCTCTTCTCTGGTCCCCTTGACCTAGAGCACTCTCCCAAAGCCCAGCTGTCATCAAATACTTTCTCTGCTGAGGAACTTCCTAGGCTCCTAGCTCACATGGAAATGAATACAAAACTTTAACTTGTGGTCCAAGGATCCCTTATAATCTGACCTATTCACCAGCCCCAGGAGAGAACCCCTGCCACTGCGTTTCTGCATGCTTTGTCACGCTGAGGCCAGCACCACATTCCTCTCTAGGACTCCCTTCCTGAGCCACTCTATGCTTTTTGAAACCTTGACCTGTCTAACTGTCTCAAACACTAACTCCTCTAGGAAGCCAAACTTCCTAGTGTTCTGCTACTTCTTCCTTGGGTCTTCTGCAGCGTCTGGCTCAAGAGGAAAAGGAAGACTGATATTTTGTCTTTAAACAACTGACGACACTAAAATTTGCCTCATGAACTCCAATTTCCTTTTCTTTCCTATGATTTCTTTTATAGCTGAATTCCAAGAATACTACAAATACTTCCTGTACAGTCTCCACCAGATCCTCACATACTGATATATTGTCACTCTGATACTTCGTCCTGTCGGTATATCTATTTGTCTGTCTTTTTCACTGGCACTGTCTACAGACCTTATTTAGATTTTGCCAATTGTCCCAGTATTATCCTTCAGAGCAAAAGAAAATCTCAGGTCATTATTTCATTCATTCATCATGTTTATTTGGCCTCCATTTATGTGGAGTAAAATAATGACATTGATATTTTTGAAGAATATAGATAGTTGTTTTGTTGGATTGGGATTTGTTCTCATGATTAGAATCCAAGTTATCCATCTTTGGCAGAAATATCATAGGAGATATACTGTGTTCTCATTTCATCCTATTAGGAGGTATGTTATGTCCATTTCTGCCATTACTGTAATGTTAATCTTATTTACTTAGCTATGATGGTATCTGCCAGATTTCTCTATGTAAATACCTTGTTTTCCCTTTTTACTATTAATTTATATAATGTGGAAAAAATAAAGTTTGAGGCTATGTAACTATTCAGTTGTTTCTTAAATTTTCAATCAGGAATGTTGGCATTTGGTGGTGCTTCTTTTTGTCCAAATCAGTGATTAATATGATGACTGTTAAAATACGATTGTATGAGTCACCTTCTTGTCCCTGGGATGAAAATATCCAACACCAGCAACTTAAAGGAGCAATTTATTTTGGTTCACTGTTTCAGTCCATGGTTGGTTAGTGCCAAGGCAGAAATGGCATGGTAGAAGGACATGGCAGAGGTAAACTATTGACTGTATCATGGCCAGGAAGCAGAGAGAGAAGGGAGGAGCTGGGCAAAAGAATACACCCCTCCAGGCCACGCCTCCCATGACTCACCTCCAACCAGGCCCCTCCTCCTAACAGCACACTCAACTACTGAACTCATCAATGGATGAATGAGTATAGCAGGCTCATAATCTAGTCACCTTGCAAACACGTGAGACTCTTGGGGACATGGTAGGTCTAAACCATAATAGTGATTTTCTAATTATATCATTCTTCTACATTTAATAAAGGTTACATTCTACTGTAAAACAGAGTTTTCTCTTCTCCTTTTTTGTATATCATCATGGACTATTCTTAGTCAATGGATTGTAACCATTTGCTAATTAATTATTTTGGTGCCTATGTTATCTCAGATTTGGCCAACAGGAGCCCCTTCAAGTGGCCCTGTGTCCTTTCCTCCCATCTTCATAATGCTTACTTTGCAGCATAATAAGGTGTTCCATGTTTATCTTCTACTTTTCCTGTCTTGGCCCTGGAATCACCCATTTCTCCAAAAACTCCAGTTTACTTTTACTGGAACATTTTAAAGCCAAAATCTGACACAAAGTGACCTCATTGCTATGAGGAATCATTATTTTTTAGTCCTGTCAATGGCGAGAGCTGGAAAACGGATGTATATTTATGGACGCATACGCATATGTATATATATGAGTGCATACACAGATAGTACCTGACTTATGATGGTTCAGCTAAACCGTTTTTGACTTTACAACCAATGATATGAACGCAACATGCTTTCATTAACATCATATTTGAATTTTATATTTTGATCTTTTCTCAGGCTGTCAATATGCAGTATAATACTCTCTCGTGATATTGGGCAGCCTTAGCAAGCAGCAGCTTCCACTCAGACACACACACACACACACACACACACACACACACAAGGATAAGCAGTGTATACAATGTACTATGTTATCAGTGTTTTTGGTTACAGATATTCAAGAAGTTATGTCAGGCAGTCCAGATTTTACTATAGAATGGTGTATTTGATGATTTGTTCCAGTCTATGTTAATGTAAGTGTTCCGAGCACTCACAATAGCCTAGGCTAAGCTATATTGTTCTATAAGTTAGCTGCATTAAATGAATTTTCTGTTAATATTTTCAACTCACAGTGGTTTACTGGGATGTAACTCCATTGTAAGCCAAAGAGCATCTGCACATATTTATATATACGTAGCCATACATCTATCTATCATCTATTTATCTATCACCTATTTATTCATCTATCCATCTAATGTAGCTATTTATCTCATTTACTCCAATACCTATAATGCAACACAACATTGCATGGTTTATTATATTTTCCCTCCTTTTCATATTTGACAATGAAAAATTTGGCTTTTCTTATCCACAATATATTTTCAAATTTGCACCATCCCTGAATGTACAGAAAGTATTTTCAAATCCATATGTCTATGAACAAGAAATCTACCCAGTATCTGTAGATCTTTTTCACTTTAGGCTTCATGTCTAGTATAAATCTAGGACAAAGGCAACTTGGATTAATTCCTTTTCTGCTCTTCCTGTCCATAAACTGTTAATCATCTTTCTCTGTTTGGCTCCGTATCTTACTCCATCCTTGTCACACCTGTTTGTTCGAATCTAGAGCCTCTTGGGAGTCTCAGAGTTCCCTTCTGGGCTCTAGCCCTTCTCTGTGTGTTGCCTGGGGCGCCATCTCCCTGTCCCTGTTTCATGGCCTCCACTCCTCCATCCTCTTTCCAGTTTCCAGAAGTGTTCACACCCACCCTCTCCTGCCATTCTCTTTGAGGGTAAAGATTTATTTCTTTTTAAGGAGTCTTTTGCTATCATTTTAATGGGATCACAGAGGGAGAGGGAGAGGGAGAACCTGGGCTCCCCGTGTGCTGCCTCAAACTCAACCCCCTGGGTCTCTACAAAGATCTGGATTTACAAGCTGTGAGCTATTGGCAAGCGCCTTGAGCTCTCCCAGCTTAGTTTCCTCATCTAGGACATGGGGGTGAGACACCCCACATCACATGGACTTGACACAGAGGGCATCAGACCAAGTGCTTGATGTGGCCAATGTGAAGCTTGACACCATGTTAAGTAAATGACACCTGGCGTTTTCGCCTGGATGCTGTTCCTGATGATTTAGCCTATCATTTGCTCAGACTCACTCAGGGCCCCACTAAGTGTTGAGCAAGTCACAGAGTCCCTAAGTATAGAAGGGACAGGGAAGGCAAAACTCCCAGTGAGGCCATCATCCCAGGAATCAAGCCCAGAGTTGGCTGTGTTCCTGGCAAGAAGCTGCTTCTCCTCCCTTGGCTTGTCTCAGTCCCAGGATGTGCTCTTTGCCTGGAATTTTAGAACTTCTTCCTTGGCCCTCGGTCAGATGGCCAATCAAGAGCCTGCCAGAGCTGTGTGCCAGTGTGCCTCTGCTGGCCCACTGCTTTGATGCTGAGGACACATGATTATCCCTGAGGGCTGAGTGATGAGCTGGAGGTTTTGGTAGAGTGAGGCCAAATCCCTGTGTGGCTCCAGGAACAAGGATAAATATAGCCAGAGTAATTGCTCATGCTCTTTTAAGGATTAAAAGTCAGCTTTTGGGCAAGCTGTGAAGCTCCATGACCAGGATAGCAAGGGACACAGTGCCATTTTTAGAGCTGTGGTTAGCAATCGTTGTGCACTGGATCTCAGGCCTCCATGATGCTGCTCCCACTTGACTAATGGGGTCACCCGCACTGCTCCACACAATGAGAGGACGAGAACAGGTCTGAGGTATTCCTTCCAAATCCCACCAGCCAGCCCCATCCGGTTCACTAACGGTATCCAACAAACCCTTTTAAATGAATGATCTACGAGAAGATTGCATCTTAAAAGTACCTTTCAGAATAAGATTTATGGACCAATTGACAGTAACAACCTAATGCCAATGTCCTGGTTTTGACATATATTGTATAGTAACAATACAAGATAGCACCATTGAGGGAACTGGCTTAAGGGTTTGTGGAACTCTGTACTATTTTTACAACTTCCTGTGTGTCTGTAATTATTCCAAAATAAAAGGCTAAAAAAAAACCCCACCAATAACCTTTAGTCAGGATTGTCCAACCCTCTTGACATTTGGAGGAGCCAGTGCTGGAAAATGAATCGATGTAAGCAAACCCCATTCACAGTGATGTTTTTGTTTTATTACTATTATTGAATATAAATACATGAGTTATTCCTATGGTCCAAGACTTTTAATATATAAATAAGGTATACAGTGGATGAACTTTACTCCAATCACTTAGTTCTCTTCCCTCTGGGTAACCAGTGTTTGTTTGTTTGTTTTTGTTTTTCTCCGGTACCGGGAACCGAACTCACGACCTTGCGCTTGCCAGGCAGACGCTTTGCCGCTGAGCTAAATCCCCAGCCGCGGTAACCAGTGTTAATGGTATTCATTTTTATGCTTATTTTAATGACAGTCTATGCACACACGTGTAAGCACTTGTGAATGTGTATGTATAGATATAAGTATACTTGTATATGTATAAATATGCATCCTCAATGTTATGGTTTGTGTGTGGATGTCCCTCCAAAGCCTTATGAGGTCATGGGGGGCAGGCTTTCTGGAGGCGACTCAATCCAGAGTTTGTGACTGGTTCATTGTCTTGTGCTGAGATTGGCAATGTGAGTGTGACACCGCCCTAGGGTGGGTAGCCTGCATACAGGGATGGAAAGAGGTTTGCTCCTCCCTTTCTTCCCCTTTTGCTCTTGCTGCTTTTACTATTTTCCACTGCCACGAACTGTGGCCCTGTGCCATGTGCCACCCTGCCTCAGACCCAGCTGATGAACTGAAACCTCCACAAACTACGAGCTAAAAAAACCTTTCCTTCCTTAATTTAGGGCATCAGGTATTTTTCCCCAGCAATGAGAAAAGTAACTCAGACACTCGTGCATTGATTGGTACCATTTGCTAGATGCTATTATTTATCTTGCTCTGAGATAATGAATCTTGGTGGCTTTTTACATCAGCACATCAAGAACTTCCTTTTCTTTTGTTGTGGCTGCACCCTATCTTCTTTTATGACCCCCAATTAGTGGACAGTTACGTTGTTTCTAATACTCTTGCTTTTATAAACAACACTGCAATGAATAATTACATTCATCTGTCATGTCCCAAATGTGGGAGTGTGTTTCCAGAATAAATTCCTAGAAGTAGAATTGGGTCAAAGAGTATGAGACTTACAATCTTGATAGTGCTAAATTGTCCTCTATAGAGCTTATTCCATTTATATGCCCACCAGTCATGTGTTTTATAAGATGCTTGTATAAATGCAATGCGTTTAAAAGGTTATTTGGTGACCCTTTTGTGAGTTGGGTTAAAAGCTATGGGCCTGCTGGGGATTTAGCTCAGTGGCACAGCGCCTGCCTGGCAAGCAAGAGGTCGCGAGTTCAATTGCCAGTACCAAAAAAAAAAGAAGCTACGGGCCTTTAACCAAGAACACAGATTACACAATGTTTTGTGTACAATTTCGGTGAGCTTAGAGACCCACAAAATGCATCCTAGAACCCAACTTTTAGAAACTGTTGCTGAAGGGGCGGCTGTATATTAAAGAGGAAAGAGTTTTAGACCAAACCGCTAGATTTACATTTCAGTCCTAACACTCATGTCTGTGGAACATTGGGCAAGTTATTCTACTTCTTTGAGCTTTGGTTTCCTTTTTGAAGGAAAGATATAATAATTCTACCTCACAGACACTTGCAAGATACATGCATCCCTTTATGTAAACCATCTAGCATAGTAGTTTAATGTACGGTTTTGTACACATTCACATGCGTGCACACTCACTCCCATGCCTTGGTTTTATTTCAACCTCTGGCCCCAGGTACCCCTGTAGTCACTGCTACTGGATTCATGAGATTACCTGTGGAGCAATGTTGCCCAAAGTGCGGCCCTTGTAAGACCAGCTGTGTAAGAATCACTTGAAGATTTTAATTCAAATGCAGATGCCTGGGTCCCACTTCAGACCCATGGAATTAGAATTTCTGGAAGAGGAATCCAAGGAGCTTCACATTGGGAATTCTAAAGCATGCTGAAGTTGGCAAAGCAGTGCTAAAGAGTTTGGTAAGTTTTTTCTCCTCCCTAGACTTCAAGTCTAGTGGCTCCTACCATGTGCGTTTGCCAGCAGGAGGCTATACCAGCAGATGGACAGGTGTGGACACCTGAAAGAAAGTCTAGCTAGTGTGCAAGGCAGTCCCTCTTTGTTTCCTCACTATAAATTACCATTATCAATGAGGGTAATGGGTAGCATGCCTGCACCTCCACCAGCGGTCTCCCTTAACACTTGGGAGGAGAGACAACCCAGGAGTACATGCCAGAGGACGGAGCCGGGAGGGAAGCCTGGTGGGACAGGCTCAGTGGAGAAAGCCTGCCACAGCGATGTTGACTGACCTATGCCCAAGTCCCAGGGATGGGGACTGCGCAGGTCTCAGCAGTCATCACCAGGAGGGCTTGAGACCGCAGGCTTTGGAGCCCCAATCCCTACTGCTTCTGCTCACGACAGGTGAACGTTCTCCGGAGTGGCAAGTGATGGCCTAGGGTGAGGGCTCCTAGATTTAGCAAACAAAAATGCAAGATGCCCCATGAAATTTGTACTCCAGATGAACCACACACGATCTTTTAGAGCAGCATACCCCATGTAATGTTTGGGACTTACTTGCACTGAGATAATTATGAGGGTTTTTTAAAATTTGAAATTTAAGGGGCTGGGGATTTAGCTCAGCGGCAAAAAGCGCCTACCTGGCAAGCGCAAGGTCGTGAGTTCGGTTCCCGGTACCGGAGAAAAACCAAAAAAAAAAAGAAAAAAAAATTTGAAATTTAAATGTAGGTGGGTAAAATAAAATGCAATACAGTTTGTATAAGATCTTGGGATGGAAAATGGATATTAGGATAAAAAATAATGAAATCTGACTAAAGTAAAGACTTTAGTAGATGACAATATATCCATAGTTGGTAATTCTTATAATAACTGCACACATAAGGCAAGATGTTAAGAAGAATTACCTAGCAATCCTATACAGGGCTTCTTTGTGCTGTCTCTAACCCCGGAAGGCCTGGAGATGCCGTGCAGATGTCCTAGCTTGGTGCTCCATGGTCTTGGCCTTGGATGGGACTGCACCCTCGGCGGGTGGAGAGTGAGTGTGGACTTTCAGGAGAGAGACCGCCCTTCCTTACTGGGCAGGCCACAGGCAGGAAGCCCATACATGCTGATCCAGTACTTATGAGATGCTGGCACTTGGATACCGTCTCATTTCATTCCCCTATTAACCCAGAGAGTTGGGTATTTTCACTGTTATCCCTCTGCCCCCACATACACATGCACTTTACAGATGAGGAGACTGAGGCTCCACAACGCTGACACTACAGGGCTATTAAGTGGGGGAGCAGGGATTGACCCTTGGGGCTGGCGCAGGTCTGGGATTAGCCGAATCTCCCAAGCCCTTCTCTCTGGTAATCCTAAGGGTTTAAGGTGGGAGGAGCCCCAGCCCCCAAATCCTCAGCACAGGAAACATTCCCAGTCTCTCCTGGCTCTGGGCCAGGGTCTTATCCAGGCTCACATGCTTGCTGGGGACTCCAGGGCCATGGGGGGTCTGCAGAGCCCCCGCATCCCCATCAGACCAGGGTGGCGTCCGGCTGCACAAGCCACCCATGGGTGCTGCCATCTACTGTGTAGGCACCATAGGAGGGGCCCAGGGTGAGTGGCTGCCTCACAGGCCCAGCCTACCCTGAGGCCCAAGGCTGGCCGGTGGGTCCCCTGCCCAGAGCCCCAGAGCTAGGCTGCAGGGGGCTCCTGGAGGAGCTCTGGCTCCAAGTCCCAACCCCTCTTGGAGGAGGCGGGCAGCTGAGGCTCTTGCAGCCAGAGGCTTCTCAGCTTGGAGCTCCCGAGCCAGATGTAACATTGACCTTAAATGGTAAAAGCTCCCCAGAGTGAAGAGAGGCTGGCCAGAAGAGGAAAGGGGAATAACTCAGTTTTAGGTAAGTCATAGCTATATCCTAGAATAACCTGCCTCTTCAGCCGGGAGAGAAGCAGCGGGAACCCTTCTCCTCCTTAAAGGTACAGGGTGCTGGGATGGGGGCACTTAACTTGAACTTTCCAGGGGAGCTGGCTTTGGTGGGTGGTATTTTAGCAGAGTGTCTTTATTGTTGCTGACTTAAGATTTAAGTAAAAAGTGAATCTTGCCGGTTGGTCCTAACTTCATTCTGTTGTGCTCCTTCTGTTGGTTGTTGGAGAACACACACGCCTTGGGTGAAGTGTGGCTTCCCACTGGGGCATGCCCCCCTAGCCTCCACAGGGGCCCCTTTGAGGCAGTAGAGTGATTATGCAAGCTCCCAGGCCGGGCTTTCTCCCTTCTGTGCTTCCTGCGTCTCTCCTTCTGTCCCTTGTGCCCCTATGTGTGTGAACCCTGTGCTGGCCCAGTCTGTCTCACCCTTGACCCTGCCCCATCTCTGTCCCTGTCCCTCCTGTCCTGTGTTCTGCTCACAACCCATTTTTATCTCTGTCTCCATCTCTCCTTTTGTCTCCGGCTCCCTCGCTTCCTGTACCCTTGCCTGGCCCCTCACGGGGCTCCATGTTCCGGGTCTCTGCCTGGGCCCAGCCCTGTTCCCTCCAGGGCCCAGGCTTGAAGCTACTCCTAGAGGGAACTGTGCTCAGCCTGGCTCTCTCAGAAGGGAAGGCCAGTGACAGCCACAGGCCAGCTGCCTCGCTCCCTCCTGTGCAGTACACAGTCGTAAAAGCTGGAGAGGCTCTGTAGTTGGTGTAAACATTCGCGCAGCCGGGACCCCTGGCCAGCACTCCAGCCACCCAGAGTGGCAGCTGCTGTTCTAGCACCTCAGGCAGCTCTCAGGGCAGGCTCAGAGTTGGACAGCTGGGCCTGCTGCAGGGAAAAGCAAAAGCTTCCCAGGCTGCTATGCTGGATCCCCAGAGGGTGGTGACAGACTCATGAGGGGGCTAGAGTTGCCTACCTCTACCCTCACACTGTTATGAAGGGGTAACTCAGGTAACAGACTTGCCTCGGGTCATGGAATGAGAAGAAGCAGAGCTGGGACTTGAACTCAGGTCTGCATGACTCTGACGCCAGGGCTTCTGCCCCTCAACAGAACTGTGTGTGCCAAGGTGTCTTGCAATTTTTTTTTTTTTTTTTTGGTACCAGGAATTGAACTCAGGACCTTGTACTTTCCAGGCAGGCACTGTGCCACTGAGCTATATCCCCGGCCCTGTGATTTTTGATCTAATGGACAAAACAGTTGGCATTGTCATGTTTGTTTGCTTCATGATTCAGTGGTGTGTGTGTGTGTGTGTGTGTGTGTGTGTGTGTGTGTGTTCCCACACATGTGTTGGGGGTGGTTGTATCCACAACTAATTGTCACTCTACTTGATGGTAAGTGAGGCTTCCCTAGGTCATCCAGGGAGGAATCTATCTGCCACTTGCTACTACGTGATCAGTCAGCCCCGTACATATATTTTCGGTGAGAGGGGAAGGAAACAGGCAGTGCTTTCCAAACATTGAGCACTGTTTTAAGTCTTTTTTGCACCATAACTCACTACTGCTGCAGCCTGGGACTATTACTCAGCAGGGACTATACCATCCTCATTTGATGGCACCACAAGTCACACTGCTGGCATTCGACCCTAGACAGCTGTCTCTGGAGACGGGGCAGCAGTGCTAGGAGTGATGTATTACAGGTGAGGACACTGGGGCCAGTAGGAGAAAAGGGCTTGTCTAAGTCACCCAGCCACCAAGAGGCAGAGCAGGGGATTTGAGCAGCATCTTGGGTGAATGTTGTTAGGGCCTTGTGACAGCTTCCACTGAAACTAAATTCCCCAGGGGCCCAGGAGAATGATTGTTTTGGGATGAAGAGTTTGTGTGCCCCTGAGAGAAAGCTGGAATGTGTTCCTGATGCACTGAGCTGCCCAGAATGGGTTCTCGGCTTCCCTGACGGCACAGCCTTTTTGCTCTGCAGTCTGTGTAACGAAGGTGGACAGATGTACCTGCACCTCTAGCAAGAGTAAAGACTGAACCCAGAGTTTTTCACTGTGTGTCCAGCTCTCAGAATGATGCCAGGAGCATGCCAAGTACTCAGGATGAGTTATCTTTGGGTGCATAAATGGACATAATGTTTATTACGAAGTGTGTCCTGGTTAAGCAGGGCCCTGGGTTCATTACGCACATATTGCTGGTGGCCAGCTTCTTCTAGTCTGGCTTCAGAGGATGCAAGGGGGAGGTCTCCATCATCCAGCCCACCTGCCACCGCTCCTGGTAGTCCCACAGAGCCACTGGGCTGTCTCACAGCTTCCCTACTTGACAGTCGCCAGAGCCAGGTGGATGGAGAGGAGGGCGCCTGGAGCCCTCAGATTCCATCCCTGCCCCTGTGCCTTGGGGCGCTCCTGAGTCAGGGGAGGGAGACGGAGCAGGGAGAGGTGGTACAGTGAATGCAAAAGGAAGCAGGGGGAGGAAATTGATATTAATGAATTGAACTCTTACTTTGCACCAAGATCTAGGTAAGATTATTTAATTTAACCCTGTGTTAGAGATGAGCACCCTGTGGTTCTCAGAGGCACCCAGATGCTGCGGGATTCCAGCTCAGGTTGCAGCCATCCAAGATGGCACTTTCTGCATTAGATGTCACCTTGCCTCTCCTT
This sequence comes from Chinchilla lanigera, assembly GCF_000276665.1. Lineage (NCBI taxonomy): Eukaryota > Metazoa > Chordata > Mammalia > Rodentia > Chinchillidae > Chinchilla > Chinchilla lanigera. The sequence continues at coordinate 26,294,934 of NW_004955414.1, read as the reverse complement.
AGCTCAGGGCAACTCTTGAGTGTCGCAGTCCAGATCACGGGAGAAGCCAAAACAGGGAAAGAGGACGGCATGTTTTCCCTGTGGGCTTGGAGGCCAGACTCTGAGTTGAGGTCACAGCCCAGGACAGTCTCATCTGAGCACCTTCAGACCTTGCAATGCGTTGCAGAGGTGACGCCTGCTCATGACAATGGATGAACTCCACCTTCTCTGCCAGAGCTCTCTCTAGGGGAGACAGAAAGCAGGTGGCAGCAGGCAGTGAGATGGAAAACCTTCTTTCCCAGCCAGTAACAGATGTAAGAACAAAGCAAAGCAAAGCAAAACAAAACAACAGTTTGCTAAGGCTGGGTTTAGCTCTGGTTACTTTCTTCTATTACTTCTCAAAAATATGTAATTTTTATTCATTTTTTCTGGTCTACGTTCCTTGTCCAATTTTCTTAGGCAATATGAAAGTGAGCGTGAATAAGAAATCTAGAAATAAATATAAAGATTTAAAAACCCTCCAGAATTCCATCACTCAGAGATCAGTACTGTTAATATTATAGCATGTTTCTTTTTTATATTTAATTTTTTTTTATTTTAAAGAGAATAAAAATAAGGAAAAACATTAAAAATGATACAGAATTTTAAAACAAGCTGATAGGCGATCAATAGTGGTTGTTACATTGCATATTGTTATCTTCAAAGTAGTTGTTCAGATTACCAGATATAAGCATGTAAAATTGGTCAAAAAGTTAAGCATTAACTGTTCCTTACAATAAACCAATAGAAATTAGTAGTACAATTATCTTAGCTACTATGTATATATATATATGATTTTTTCCCCTTCTTTCTTTTCTCCTTTCGCTAGCAGTTTCTTTCCCTCTCACAATATCCATTGTACCTTTTGGGTTTTATTTTCAGATTCTCACACTAGGGAAACAATGCGATGTTTACACATGCGGGTCTGATTTATTTCACTTATGAGTATGGTCTCTAGTTGCATCCATTTACCTATAAAAGTATGTTCTTTTTTTATATTTCTCTATACTTTAGAAAACTGAGCTCTTACTGGAAATGTGATTTTGTAGTCTTTATTTAACTACGCATTCCATTGTAATCATTTTCTTTGCGTCACTGAATATCATTTAAAACATTTTTCAATGGCTGGATAAAATTCAGTCATTGTAGCTGTGCACCAATTTGATCACCCTTCCTGACAAAATGACAGCAGGTCTCAGGCGGGGAGCTCTTGGTATGCATTAGCAAGCATTTAATATCTGTTCCATTACATTTATTTTTACCATAGCTCTCTACTTGTGGTAAGCGGTGCAGATTTTCCCATTTAAGACAGGGACATAAAGTTTCCCTTTAAGTAAACATAATGATGGTGGTAGCTAGCACTTACTGAGCGCTTGCTGTGTGTTAGGTGCATTTTAACGCTTTCCATGCAGTAGCATTAGAACAGCTCAGCAGCTCCTGGAAGTAGTTATCGTCGTTATCTTCAGCACACAGACAAGGAAACTGAGGCACAGAGAGAGTAAGGAACTTGCCCAACAACACAAAGTAATAAATGGCAGAGCTGGGATTTCAGTCTTGCCTTTTAGGCTTATGGTTATTAAAGTGAAATAATATCAAGCAAATAAGTGTATACATGAAACACGGACATGAGTAGAGAAAGAAAAACCGAGTGGTGTGCAAATGACACTAGTGGCTGGGTGGAGTTAGGGTATCTGAGTGTAGGGTGCTGGTGACACTGAGCCTTCCTAGCAAAACAAAGGGAGAGGCTGGGAGCGGCTGATCACACACTACTTGCAGCCTGGCCGTAGGGGTGGGGTGATGTTCCCAGCGTGGCCTCCCTGGGGAGGGACACAAGGCCAGAGAGTTCTGCTGCTGACCCACCAACCAAGAGGATGCTTCAGGAAATCCCAAGGCTCCAGTCATCAGAGGGAAAAAGCCTGAAGATCCCCCGGACTTTGCTTGTGCCAGTGTGGTTCAAGGCTCACTGGACCTGCCTGGGGACATGGGCTCTGCAGTGGTCAGCAATTCCCTCATCATCACAATGGAGCGATGACGCCTCATGTCGGAAGCAGCATGGTCCCCTGGTGCGAGGTGTGGACCCTGCCCTGGCCACTGGGCTCTGTCACAGACAAGCTGCAGCAGTCTCTCTGAGCCTCAGCTTCCTCTCCTGTAATAATGACAGTGTCCACTTTGTAGGGTTAAATCTTGTCCAGTATCTATTCCTGGAACTTAGTACGCATTAGCTATTATTCTAGCCTCCATCTGTCCCTCTCTGAGGATCCCACCAAGAAGACTCCTGTACTGTGTTTGAGGCTCTGAGTATCCATAATCCAGCGTCATGTTTTTACCTCTAAATAATCCCACCTCCTGGGGAGAGGGGCAGATTTATTCTCTGGACTATCAGACTTTGGTACCTGGAGTGGTCTTTAAGGAGGCCCAATAAATAACACTTCCTTCCTTCCCTTAAGTTTGAAGGCCTGTTGACATTCCGAAGCCAGTATCCACCATGTGACTGATAGAGCTGGTGCTGGGGAATGTGGATTATGTGGACAGGCAAGCAGGTTTTCTGGCAGTGCATTAGACAAACTAAGCACAGCCCTTTGCAGTGGCCTGCAGTGGAGACCGGGCCCTCCTCTAACCTTGGAGCCTAGAGAAGCTGAGCAGAAAGTGCATTTCCTGTGTGCTGTTCGTTCCTTTGGGAAGGGGCAGAGGAAAGGATTGAGCTCAGATGCCTGCTGGGGATCTTGTTCGGTGTGGGCCTTCCCTGGAGAAGACAGGCATCTAACCAGAAGCATCTGGAAGTATTTCTTTTTCTATAGAAGTTCCATTTAGGCGACTCCAGACAGGAAGCAAATGATCCCTTAAGTCCTTCCATCTCTGGGTCACTTCCTACGGGTAGACAAGTGAGGATGGGAGAATGGAATTGCCGTGGTTTGAGCAAAAGGTGCATGCTATGCGTTTTAGATGTAATATTTGACCAAATCTATTTGCAAGTCATCTGAGGGAGATGTTTCTGAGTAAACTAACTCAGCGATGTTAGATCCCTTACTCAACACCATAAACTACTAGTTAGTAAGGATGAGCAGTTAAACCAAAAAACCATCAGATCCCAGCCCCCTGCTCTTCGCATCTCTCTGTAGCTTACATGCTGGGTCACAGAGCAAGGGTTTGAGGGGAGTCCAGCCCTTTGTTCCTGCTCCTACAAGAACTAAGCTCAGGAGGCCCTGGCACTGCTGCTCAGGACAGAGTCCCTGAGCCTTGGCCAGGAGTCTGGGGCAGCTGACCTGGTAGTTCTGCTCTACTTTGCACTTCTCTTGTCTTCTTTCAGTATGTGATGATCTTTATCGGGTCTCATAACCTCGTCCATGAACAAGCCCCTTCTTCAATTTAAAAGGAAAATATTTGTCCAAAATCATGAGCGTCCTACTGGCAAGAGATACCTTACTGTGATTCTTGAGTCACTGTGACTCGCTAAGGTTTGTACCCTGCGTGTTCATAGACACTGCCACAGTCACTAGAGGCAGTCAAGAGCAGTGGTTGACCTGGGTTCAGATCCAAGCTCCACAACTCATTATGTGACCTTGAGCAAATGACCTAACCTCTCTGTCATGCTCTTCTTATCTATAAAGTAGGGCTGATTCTCCAGGGGTTGTTGTGAACCTGAAATGGCCTGCTGTACCTAATGCACAGCATGTATAAATACTCAAAAGTAATAATAACTATGTGGGCTCAGCCTAACATCAGACACATGGACCCCTAATCTTCAGGTTTCCTCAAGGGCTGTCTTGTCTTGATATTTTCAATCTGTGTGAGGACTTTAGCCCAGGTAGAAAGAATGTAACATCCTCCTGGGCAAGACACATTTTGCTGTACCCAAGACACTTTTCTCCTTTCCCAGCTGAAGTCTAGTTGGCTTCTGAGTAGCCTCCCGAGGACTTCTTCACCATCCCAGGGGACCTCTAGAGTGCTGTTCCTAAGCTTGGTTATTGACTTGGAGAGATAACACATGTAGGCTGGCTCACAACACTCAAGCTCTACAAGCCTGAGATGTACAAGTCTCAATGGTTATGTGCTAATTTATTGTGGAAGACGATGCTGTCCATGACCACAATGGCTTGGAAGAGAGGGAATTTGGTCAGAGGAAGAAAATTCTGAAGGGTAGTTCACCTCACCGTGATGTGGCTGATGAACTGTCTCTGCCCAAGCAGAGGCTCCCCCAGAGCTCAGGAGGGGTGTCTCTCCTCTGGGAAGTGTAGATAAGCCTTACTCTTTGCTGTAGAAAAGTGCTTTGTACGTGATGGTTTCATTAAATAGCCTGTTTCCAGGCTTTGGTTAGCACATATGAGAAACCTATGTCACACAACTTGAGAGAAAGTTTTAATTTAATGGAAGATATTTCAGAGCCTCAAAAAAAGACATGGCAGCCAAAGCTCAGGACCTGGAGTAGCTCTGGAGGCTGCCACGTGAAAGTGCCAGCCTGTGCTCTCAAGCAGAAGGCTTTAAGGTTTTTTTTTTTAAGTATAAAAGTATATAGTATATCTTTCTTATTAAAATTTTCTGAGCATATGCCTCTATCTCATGTATATTTTAAAAACTTAAATCATTTTCATAAACTATTGTACTAACAGATTAAATATTTTGTAAAACAAAAACAAAACTTCTTAAAGGTGAAAAATTAAATATGAATATTCTGCTTTTTAAAAAATGTAGTGCTCTGACCAAGTTGCTTTAGCATGAAAATATAATTATAGCAAAAGTATAAAGTATAAAAACTGTAGGTGACACCTTTTCTTAATAGCTTCATTGCTTCCGCATGGCAGCAGCAGAGGGTGTTCTGATGCTATGGAATTCACTGAGATGGAATTCAGTAGGATTTGCAGCCACTGTTTGTGTGGTCTCCTTAAACGAGCAGGTATGATGTTATTACTTGTGAGTTAATTACAATAAAATGATTTTCTTCCAAAAAATAAAAAATAGTGCCAAAAATTTTATGCAAACTGATGGATACGATTGGAAGTTTAGCATCCCATTCAGAAAGAAAGGATGCTCTCCCTTGCATGTGAGCTGGTTTTCCTATCTTGTCTCCTTCCCTTCTCTTCTCCCCTGTCTGGAGCTATGCTCTTCTAATTCATTTTTTTCTTTTTCTAATTCATTTTCTCCTTCTCCTCCTCCTTCTCTTCCTCCTCTTCCTCTTCCTCCTCCTCCTCCTCCTCCTCCTCCTCCTTCTTCTTCTTCTTCTTTTTCTAATTCATTTTTTTCTTCTTCTAATTCATTTTGCTTGTAGGTTTAGCACCAGTGGTAGTGTCTTCACTCCACGTTTTTTACAGGAAACTTTTAAGCCACATTTCCATTTTATGATAATTTGGTGAAAACTAGGCAAATTTATTTCATGAATCCACTTAGGCATGTGCAAGTCATGTCATCCTTCACTGAGAGCAAATGAATATATAGGTGTTAGGTGAGTGTCTTAGCATTGTGGAACTGCCCCTGTTCCCTTAGGATGTCTCACAGGCTGGACATGACAGTGATCTTTCACCATAAGGACTGAGTAAGGGCACCATTGCCAATGTGCTTATTAAATATTAAGGATGTTTACTTTGTTCCTACTTTTTAATAAAAATAGCAGTTTCCCATTTTCCTCCTATATTGCACTGGACTGTATTATATTCCCTGGGCTTTGTAAACTCCACTGTGAAGACCACTGCTCTAGGGCACAGGCCCAGCTGGACCAGATTTCAGTGACTCCTAGTCTCTGTCTTAGCTCTTTGGAGAAAGATCCTAACAGGCCCATTTTGGGATCAGTATCCACAGTCGCTGGTCAGGACCATGGGATCTAGCTATGGCCATGGGGAGCCACTCTTGGTATAAAGGGGCCTCTTCTAAGAGGGGAAGTTACTAACTGTAAAAGTGTCTTTGAAGAATACTTTCACTTATTCTTTTGTAATGGCCTTTCTATCTTCCCTTCTGGAAGTCTCAGTTTGTCAAGCTTCCTACCTCCTCAGCAGCATGCATAGAATTTCATTGTACCCATTGCGGGGTTTTCACCTGTTAATACATTGGAGCGCAGCTCCATGTCCTTGCCCTTGTCCCTGTTCATGGCCGACATTCCCAGCTGGCCTAGGGTTCATAGGACTTTCCCTGACTTTGAGGCAAATTGTTTCTCCTGGACCCAGTGGAGGAAAATCAGTGTGGTTGGTGATGGACCTCAAAGGTCTGGTGCCTTAGACCAGGAAACACTTGCAAGTTGTTCCTTTATCACAATTCCTTTTTTTTTTCTTTTGAGACAGGGTCTCAGTATGCAGTTCAGGCTGGCCTTGAGCTCATTTTGTAGCCCAGACTGGTCTCGAACTCACAGTGATCCTCCTGCCTCAGCCTCCCGAGTGCTGGGATTAGAGGTGTGTGCTACCACTTCTGGCCATGATTCCTGCATTTTATTCCTACAGTTTATTTGACGCACAGAATTTGCTTAGGGTCATACTCAAGAAAAGCCTAACTTTTAGAGTCTTTCATTTGCTGAAATCTGCAGGAACTTGCTTCATATGACAATAATATTAATACCAAAACAGCTATTGTTTATTGAGTACCAGCTAAATACTGTGTTAAGTTCTTTGCATATATTGTCTCATATTTTCAGCAGTCTAAGAGATAAGTAATAACATTATCTCCATTTTACCGATGGGAAAATCTAGGCCTTGTAAGGCTGAGTAGCTCACTCATGATCATACTGTTGGAAGGTACCAGAGCCGAGGCATAATGGTCTTGGTGTAAAAGTGCATGCATCCCACCAGCAGATGCAAATTCACACTAGGGGTTTCCAGGCCAGGGGGAGTAGAGACTGGACCAGTAAGATTTCAAAAATGTTAGCTTACCTTGAGTTCACAGAGAAGTTTGAGGGGAAGCTAGCAGCAGGACAAGTTTGCAGCAGGTTCTTGGTAGATGAATGAACAAATGAATGAATGAGTGAACGAATGAATGAGTGAGTGAATGAATAAGCCCTTCCAAGCTTGAAGTTAGTGGAAATCTCCAGCCCCCATCCCTGGTGGTTCTTCCTGAGCCAAGATGAAGAGTGACTATAAGCAGCGGCCCCATGTTCTAAGCCTGGCTGGCTGTGCCCTGGAGCAAATCAGTGCTCCTTTCTGATCCCTCAGTTTCCTCGCCCCAAAGGTCACATGGCCAAGGTCATCTCAGAACAGCAACTGTACCAGACACTGTGTCTGTGACAAGTGCATCAGGACTGCAGTGCCTCAGAAGAGCCAGCTGTTAATGCTCCAAAAGCCCCTGCAGCATTTCTGGGGACAGTTGGGGTGGGTACCAGGTCCAAAGTAAATGGAAGTCTGTGTTTTTAAGAAAACATTTATATCTGAAGAGAACGCCTACTCACTCTCTTTCTTGTTAACAAGGTGCTTGACTCATGCTGTAGACATTTACTGCTCCGATCAGAACCAATGGTCATATTTTTGTCACTACCAAAGACAGCTGCTGGAGCCTGGTCCCCCTTCTCTCAGGTTATAGAACCATCTGCTCTGCACACTCCAGCTCTGGGAGCAGGTGGGTGTCCTTCTGAGACATCAGTGGGGATGCTGTCATAGAAAGATAGAAGGGATGAATCTCAGAGGCATCAGAATTGGGGGCTCCAGCAGGCGTTGGGTACCCATCAGGGCTCCTTCAGTGGAGAGCCAGTGGACCTGAGGTGATCCAAGAATCTGTTCAAGCAGCTCACATTTGCACATCTTTTGGAATTGAAGCATCTGCTGCATCTCACAGATGCTCTGACTGCATCTCACAGATGTTCCTCAAGGACCACGGAGCCTGTTATCTGAATTCTCCAGATGGTGCAGTTTTATACACTACAGTATAGGTAGCAAGACTATGTCCACGTCTCTTGCCCCACCCCAGGTGCCCATTAGCATTTTCGTGGGCCCCAGGCACTTTTGCCTTCCTGGGTTCTTCCTTTCGCCTATGAAAATATGAAAAATTATATTTTATGATTCCACTGGTGGAAAGATGAACTATACTAAAGATATATTGAAATACTTCTTTGACCTAAGAATTTATTCTTTCTTTTGCTTTTGGAATTGAAGCAGTTTCACAGGTCCTTGGCACGGCCCATACTGCATCTAGTAGAGAGCCCTGGCCCTGTCACCAGCATCTGAGACATGTTAGATGTGCAAAGTCCTGAGAGCTGCCTCAGACCCACTGCATCACATTCTGCACCCTAAGAAGACCCCACCTGACCTGCATATGGCAGCCTGAGATCCACTCTCCCTGGTATACTGGGAGTAGCTGGATCACAGGACACACACTGTTCCCCGAATTATAGGGAGAAATTTTACAACAAAATGTCCTACACAGGAGATGCATCCAGCATTAAATACCTGGATGAGTCCTCAGAATTCCTATATGGCCTTTTCTGCCAAGTCCTTCTCCTCCATTACCCAACTGCTGCTGTCTTGCCCTAGAGGAGAAGTGACACCCTGGGGAAAGAAGGGGCATTTGCTTCTGAGTCAGTTCTCCCAGATTTCCTAGGAAGCATTGCCTGTGAGAGAAGAGAGGTGCCAGAGGTGTCCCCTCTTTGTGCTTCAACCCAGGGGTGACAAGGCCCCGTGACCAGAGCCAGTCACATGGCTCCAAGCTCCTACTCTTGCGCACTCTGCCCTCTCATGTCTAGACACACTCTAATCTAACCCTAAAGGGTGTGCTGCCTCCCAAGCTAGTGTTTTGCAGATGACATTTTGAGGTACTCCTTGAACACTGCCTGGTCAAATAAGGTTAGGAAATAGGTCCTTTTGCTCCTGCTTAGAGATTTATATTGCACAATTTCTTCCTAAAGCTCCTGGAGGGGCTGGGGATTTAGCTCAGCGGCAAAGCGCCTGCCTGGCAAGCGCAAGGTCGTGAGTTCGGTTCCCAGTACCGGAGAAAAACCAAAAAACAAAAAAACAAAAAACAAAACAAAAAAAAAAACTAAAGCTCCTGGCATCCCACAGGACGGAAACCTATCTTGTGGTGGTATCCCCAAATGCAGACACATGGAACCCTTATTTTCAGAGCCCCTAACAGTATCACCCAGAAGCACGGTGAATAGAACATGATGTGGGAAAGCTAGGTGGAGGCATTGATGCTTGGCTAGATGTGGGTTGGATTTCACGTTATCCAGAGTCCTCACTCCTTGCAGAACTGCCGAGGAAGGCTTCAAGTGGGCTGGGTCATCCCGAAGGCTTCTCCCGGAGCAGGGAAGCAAAACCTCTGATGGTTCTCAGCCCCAGCTTGGCCACTCCCCAACTCTGTTGCTGTGAAGGACTCACAGCTCCTCATCGAGCCTCGATTTCCTTATCTGCAGAATATCGTCTCCCCCCTAGGAAGGTGAGGGGATTGAGTAAGTAAGGGCATCTCAAGCGTCAGGCACATGATATGCCTTTGAAGAACAGGGAATGGTGTCTCTTGTCTTTTCTTCACAGTTGCCTGGTCCTATATAGATGTAGGACTGTAGGATTGGCAACCTCCGCTGAGCGGGCTGGACACACCTCCACCAGGCCGGGCTGGAGGTCACTGTGCCTCCTTCCTATTCCAAAGAGCTTGAGGGCTCCTCAATCCAAGGATAGTTTCCTCCTAAGAAGAAAAAGGGCTCACTTGGGAGATGGACAAAAGAATAGGGAGGAAATTCAGAAGATGACTGAACTCATCAGAAACACTCAGATTTACCTTCATATCAACATCCAAAGGAACCATTAACCCAGGATTCCAGAAGGTGACAGAGACCTAGAAAAGGTCAAAATCAGTCTCCTTGCTGAGTTGCCTCATCCTACTGACTCTCAGCCTCTGCATCTGCAAAGCAGACATAATGGGATCTGCCTTGCAGTATCGCTGTGGAGTAAGTTAAATTGTGGATATGAAACAGCTTAGGCAACAGAAAGCTCTAAACAACAAGAAGTTAGTATTAAAAATCAGGAACACCCTTTAAGGCTTGGAGTCAGGAGATGGCAATCAAGATGGAACAGCTCCCTCTAAAATCCCTTGGACTGTCCCCAGGGGAGGTCAGCTGAGCAGAACCAGTACATCGGTGAGGACTAGAGATAACATGAACAGGCAGCTTCCAAGTACACATAGCATTTCCATAAGCTTGGCAATCCCATTCCTAGGCAGATACCCCAAGGAATTGAAAACAGGTGTTCAAATAAAACCGCATATAATGATGTGTATAGCAGCTCTATTCACAATAGCTAAAGAATAGGAGCAACTCAAAGATCTATCAACTGATAAACAATAAGCAAAATGTGGCATCTCTATACAATAGTGTATTATTCAGCTACAAAAACAGAATAAAGTTCTGAGGCACACTATGATGTGGACGGATCTCTATACGTATATCTTGGTGAAAGAGGTCAGACATAAAACGTCACATATTGTATGGTTTTGTTCATATGAACTACGCAACACAGGTAAATTATATATAGAGATACAGCAGATGAGTAATTGCCAGGAAGTGGTGAGAGGGAGGAACGGGGAGCAGCTGCTTCATGGGTAGGTGTTTCCCTTTGGGGTGATGAAAAAGTTCTGGAACTAGATATGGTGATGAGTGACACCACACCGTGAATGTACCTAGTGCCACTGAATCATACACATTAAATTATAAATTTTGTCATGCATATTGTATATTAATTAAAAAACAGAGGCAAAAATCCCCAAAACAACAATAAAAAAAGTTTCCTGGTGAAGGGAAAACATGACACAAAGTTTAGGCTACCCTCTCCGAGAGCATGGCTGAGGAAATGGGGTGGGGGATGCAGAGCTGGAAGCAACAAATTCAACAAGGGCCTATATGGGCAAACCAGGCACAAGGCCCTCACAGGGATCCGGAAATGAGTAAGGTGTTCTCCCTGTTCTCAACATGTGTGTAAGCGACTCTGGCCTAAGACAGACTGAGCAGCAATACATCTGGGAGGAAGTTCAGGATAGGGAGACGTTTCTGCAGTCTGGGGCCATTTGCAAATGCTTCTTAGATGATAAGAGGGTTGAGTGGGTGGAGCTTGGGAAGATGGATGAGAATGAAGTGGAAGGGCTCCTGGGGAAAGGTCTTGAGTTGGGAGAGTGGAGGGAGTGGGTCAGAGTGGGAGCAGACTGGTATGACTGCATGAGACCTGCAGAGCAAGTGGAGCTGGTCAGGAGAGAGAAGCTCAAAGGGCAAATTGTGGAAGGACCAGATTGTGCAAAGCTTTGGAGATGGGGATTAGCAAGTCAGGACTTGATCTCTAGGTAGTGGGAAGTCAAGGGGCCTTCTAAGCCCATGCTTGAGAGTGGTAGAAAGTGTGCTGATGGGCGAAAGATCAGAACAGGGAGAGGAGCTGTAGCATCATCTCTGTGGGGGCCAAGGAGGGTCCCACCAGAGCAAGGGCAGTGGGATGGGGTCAGGTAAACCCATTCTGTTTGGCTCCACTTTGGCCTGGATCCTTGTGCATGGACTAGAAGTTGATTCAAATTATGTTAGACAATTGTCAGAATTTTCTGGATCATATAGTTGATCTAGTGTAGGGCAATTTCAGATGTGGCTGGGTCTATAGGCTCATTCTCTCTGTCTCTCTGTTTCTGTCTCTCTGCCTCTGTTTCTCTCCTGCCAGGTATTAAGTGCATTCTCAGGTGCCCTCTTCCTCATGGTGGATAGAGGCACCTAAATTGCATTAAATCAGAGAGCCCATGCCATGCTTATAGATCCCGACTGCTTAGTTATTAGAAGCTTGGAGGTCAGTCTCCAGGAGGAAGGAGCATGCTCATTCTTCCCATCTTTCCTACCCTATGGAGCCAGGCAGCAGGGAATTGTGGTCCATGGTGGGAGGAGTAGGGAGTGTGAATCTCTGGGCATGGGAGTGTGAGCTGGACAAAGGTGGCCACTCAGAATCATTCACTGCAGCCAAACTTGATGAACCACATGAACCTGAAGTACATCAATCAGTTACAGAGGACAGAAGAAATGGCATTCTATGCACAAAGCTCAGAATGTACAAAGGCACTGAGGTACACATGGAGAGACACGTCATGGTAAAATTTCCAGGCATGTCAGAATTCCTTTCTTACCAAAGAAAGACCAGCCCTGTGAAAATGGCTTCCTTTGGCATCAACAGTAGGCCAGAGGCTCGGGGTTCCCCAGGTACTACTATTTCCTCAGGCTTCATTTTTAGGGAATAAGTCCCAGCTCAATGACAGACAGCCACCTAGGCCACTTCTCCAAGGGACCAGTTCTGCCCTTCCAAGTCATGTGCTGGGTTAAAGGCCTCCAACTTGGTAACAGCACCAGGCGGGCATAAATCTCAAGAATGTCTTATTTGGGAACCTGGTGTGGAGTAGAGAGAAACTGAACAGGCTGGGCCGGGAGAACTTCATTGTGGTCCAGACCGAAGTCGGAGTCTGACACAAGGCAGCCAGGGGAAAATGGGCATTTTAGAAATGCCAACATTCCCAGGGGACTGGCTCAGTCCAGGATGGAAGGCAATTTTAGATGCTCTGACTACTATTTCTGGAGCCTGAACCACATTAATTCCAACCACTATTGCTCCAAATTGTGGGCAGTCAGGGAGAACTTCAAGACCCCAAGGGCTGCTTCCCAGCCCACCTCTGGTGTGACCTGCCCAGAACCTGCAAGCCAGTGTCCATGCCCTCCCTGCCACAGGTGGCTGGGCATTTCCTATTTGTAAACTGCTACTAGTGCCCAAAGCACCCAGCACCTGCTTCTCCAAAGAGGATCCTTCAGGGACTAATATTAAGGGATGAATTTCCTTCCTAGGATGTGGCTTAAATATAGCTAAGTCTATATTTAAGAGAAGAGGGACCAAAGCAAGAAATATCCAGAAACTCCTCTGCCCATTTCTCTTCAGAGTTGGCTGAATTGTCAGGGAGCAGAGAAATCACTTTTCCTCCTGACCTAAAATTCCCTTTCATATGCCCATCAGTAGCAGGAAAACCACAAGACAAGGAGGAGAAGAAACATGTGATACCCTTGCTGGGCCACATCTGGACGGGAATAGAATGTGCTCTGGGAAGTTTCCAGCCAGAAGCTCAGAGGAGCAGAGCCGGTGTGCTTGTTCACATTCCTCCATGTTTCAACAGTCAGCCTCAGGGATGAAGGGGAAGAGAATTGGGAATCTCGGGGCTGTGCGCTGAATCCTGTCCTGGAGGCTTATTTATAGAGATATCAGAGTGAGAACTACAACATGCCATGCCTCAGCGCAACATGCCATCCTTGTGAAAACACATCGATTTGAATGCCTTTGCTGGCAAAATTCTAAATGCCTCTGATGAAGCGGGTACACCATGCAAAAATGAGTCTGCTTTTGCGTGTGTGTTGTGTGTATTGCATGCGTGCACTTATGCACCTGTGTTGCTCTGCATCTTGAACTGTTTGTCCCAGCTCCCACTGTCCATGCTTGTACTTGCCTGGGGACTTCTGTCTCTGACCTCTGAGCTGAGTTCTGCACCTGTGGGGTTACAGCTGTACACAGAACTGGGCATTTGTAAGTGGCCTGTAAACATTTGCTGAGTGGAAGAATGGGTGGGTGATGGGCACCTCCAGTCTGATGAATTTGTCTTTTTTCCCCAGCGAGTGTTGCCTCATTGCATCTATGCGTCTGTCTGTCTGGGCCCATGTCCCTTGTCCCTTCATCTCTCATGATTTCTTTTGGTTTTTTTATGCCTCCTGGTCCTTCACTCTCCACCCATGGTCCCATCCTACACAGACCACCTCTCTTTTCCTCATCTGGTTTTTTGTGCTTTGTACATTCAGGAATTTTAGAGATGGGAGGAAGCTCAGAAATCTTTTAGCTTAATTTTTGCCTTTTGTGTTTGAGGAAACTATGGTCACAAAAGTTACTGCATGGTAAGGACCAAAGTTAGCTTCATTAGTTTTTTTCTTCTTTTCTTCTCTCTTTTTTCTTTTCTTTTCTTTTCTCTTTTCTTTCCTCTCCACTCCCTTCTGCTCTACCTTCTCTTCCTTGCCTTTCCTTCCCTTCCCTCCCTTCCCCCTCTTTTCTTTCCTCTCTTCTCCCTTTCCTTTTCCTCCCCTCCCTTCCTCTCTTCTCATCCTCCCTCCCCCCCACTTCCCTCCCTCTTCTCTCCTCTCTTCTCTTCTCCACTCCTGTCCATCCCCTCTGTTGGCAGTTTTATTTTTTATTTTATACAGCTTCTTAAGATAGAATTCATGTACCATACCATTCACTTATTTAAAATGTAAAACTTACTGGGTTTTAGTATATTCAGAGAGTTATATAGCCATCTTCACTATCTAATTCTAGAACATTTTTATCACCCCAAAAGAAGCCCCATACTTCTTAGCAGCCAGTCTTCGTTCCTCCCACCCCATCCTGCCAGGCACTAAGCAACAGATAAGTTACTTTCCATTGCGATGCATTTTTCTACTCTGGATGTTTTATATAATGGATTCACCTAACACATGGATTTTTGTGACTGACTTCTTTGATATAGCGTAATATTTTCAAGGCTCATCCTTTAGTTCGTTCCAAAGTTCAGATTTTAGCATATATCAGTACTCTGTTCCATGACCAATACTTCATTATATGAATATGTCACATTTTGTTCATCCATTAATTACTTGATGTACATCTAGTTTGCATCTACCTTTTCACTTTTAGGAAATGTTACCATGAACATTGTATATGTGTTTTTATGGACATACATTTTCAGTTCTCTTGGATATATATCTAGGAGGAGAATTCAACTGACTATACCTGGGAGTTGAAATTAGTTGATAATAAATGTAAGGATTTATTTATGGACTCTCAGTTCTGTTGAATGGATCTATATGTCTCTCTGTATCACTATATCACTATAGGTTTATAGTAAGTTTTAAAACTTGGGGAAATGTCAGTGTTCCATTTTTTCTTTCTTTTGCCAAGACTGATTAGTTATTCCCTTCTATATCTATATGAAATTGACAATTTTTAACTGTCAATTTTTTTCAAAAAAATTACAAAATGTTAATTTTTGCATAAAAAATGCAGTTAGGATTTTGAGAGAGATTTTGCTGAATTTGTAGATCACTTTGGAGAATATTCCAGCTTAATGATATTAAGTCAGCTGACACAGAAATGTAGGGGGGCATTCTGTCAATTTAGGTCTCCTTTAATATCTTTCAATAGTGTTTTTGTAGCTTTCATTGCACACTCTTTGCATTTTGTGGAGTACTCCTTAGTATTTTATGTTTTGTGATGCTATTGTAAATGGATTTTCTTAATTTCATTTACAGATTGTTTATTGTTAAACTGTATACAATTTGATGTTTTTATATATTAATCTCATACCCTACAACTTTACTGCACTTATTTATTAGTTGAAATGGTTTTTTGGAGGGTTCTTCAGGATTTTTAGATACATATCCTATTATCTGCCAATACAGATAGTTTTACCTCTTAAAAGGTAGACTGCTTGGGGCCTAGCCCAGAGCACAGTTATTTCGTTGGAAATGTCCTACAAGGAGCTTTGTGCTTGGCCCGGACAAACACTAAAACAATGAGTCTCTGAAATTCATTGATCTCAGTTTCAAAGATTTGGTGTTTGAGACACCGAATTAAACCTTTGAGGCACAGCCAAGTTCTCCAAAGTGGCTGCACAATTTCTTTCTTTGTTTTCAATTTCTCTGAATTTAAATCTGATGCAGCTGAAAGAATTCTTCAGTAGCTATGTTTGTTTGCTAGGGCTGCCACAGCAAAATACCATAGACTGCAGCAATTTCTTTTCTGAACTTCTGAGAAGTCCAAGATTCAAGTGTCAGCAGGTTTGATTTCTTCTGAGGCCATCTTTCCCCGGTAGAGACTACCTTCTTGCTCTGTCCTCAGATGATCTTTCCTTTGTGTCCGTGCATCCCTGGTGTCTCAGGAGTCTAAATTTCCTCTTCTTATAAGGACAGCAGTCAGACTGGATTAGAGCCCACCATAATGGCCTCATTTTAACTTAATCACCTCTTTAAAGGCCTATCTCCAAATACAGGCATATTCTGCTGTACCGGAGATTAGCGTTTCAAAATAGGAATTTGAAAGGGAGCACAATTCAGTCCATAACAATCGTCTTCAGGGTTTCCCTCTGACAGATCTGGTCTTTGTTTAGTTGCACAATTTGCGAAATAACCCATTCACCACGACCACCAAAAGACAATGACTTATAGCCAAAAGTAAAATATAGTTTGGATTTCACAATTTTTTTAAACTCACTGTAGTCAAAGTCTACTCTAAGGCCATAGCAGGGAAGATCAATGACCACCCACAAGACTTAGACATGCACATAACATCTAGAATCTCTATTTATATTGCCTGTTTTGAAAACCAAAGCAAAAGTAATCCCAGATTGTCCTGTGTAAACAGCGTGATGACATGCGTGCACGAAGAGTCCTTCTATGAACTTTAAAGTTCTAAAGGGCTGAGGATATAGATCAGCAGTGCAAGCGCCTGCCTGGCAAGCACAAGGTCTTGAGTTCAATTCTTGGTACCCCCCCCAAAAAAGTTCTGAAATATAAAAACACCCTCTCCCCCAAGTCAGTTCAAGTTGTAACTACTTGTTGCTCTTTGATTCTTGCAGTAGCCACAAGAAAGACGCTACTGATCTCAGCTGTTGTCAGTAGGAACTAAGCCTCAAGTCCTTCCTCCAGGTCCTAGAGCTGAAGAGTCATCCCACCTCAGCATGAGTTATCTCTTTCTTTCCTCCTCCCTTTCATAGCCATTATTTTTAACCCTCTTGGCCTCTGAGAGCTTTTATTGACGTTTGGCCACAAGCTCATTTAGGAAGCAGGCAGTTATAAATCACCCAGGGGGAAGTCAATTAAAGCCAGTTCAATCTACAAAGACCGATTTGCCCCCAGATAACCAGGGTCCTGCTGGGCTCAGGATTTGGGCCCTTGGGGAAATCTGCAAGAGAGTGGAGGGGAAGGACGGCATTGCTTCCGGAAAGGGGGTGGGCTGCCTGCTCCTAGAGGCTCAAGAAAGAAACATACCTTGGCTTCCCTCCATCCGTAGCTTCTCATCTGGCCTCAGGGGAGAGCTGTTTCCATTTCACCCAGCTCAGAGTTTTCCACATCAGTGCTTTTCTTATCTTCTGAGGATCTGCTTCAGGGGAAAAATATCTTCTTTAAGTCTCAGGAAAGGTCAGTAGGAAGAAGCTGCTGTGTTTGCTGAGGAGGGTGACAGTAGGTGACCAAGTGCACAGGTGGAGGAGAGGTGGGAATCTTTGTCAAGCTGTCTGCTGTCCGGCCACTGCCTTCGGTCACCGGGAGCTGGGGGAGGCCATTCCTCCATTCAGTGCACTCCAGGGAGTCCAAATCTGAAATGTACTGTACAGAAGCTGAACGCCAAGCCCAGGAAGGGCCATGACTGGTCAAGGTCATAGAGTGGTTTCATAACCAGCTTGCAAAGAAAAAAATCTCCCTGCTTTGAAATCTTTCTCCTCTCACTAGGAGCTGTGCTCAGAAATGTGAATTCATGGGTAGCCGAAACAAATGTAAGCCTGCAGAGAAAAAAGATTAACCAGTTCATTTGTCAAAAATGGGTCGATCCAATTGCCCCTTGGAAGCACCGCAGAGGTCACTGAACACATGCCCTCTTGGGTAATGCGAGTGTGCCGACCTGTGAGAAGACAGTTTGCTAGGAGGGGTTTTTCTCTCTTTTCCATCAGGGAAAATAGTCCAGCTGCAAAGCCTATTTTCTGGGTTTGGTAGTAGCAGGCAAACAGACTCTGACCCACTGAGGGACCAGGAGGAAGACAGGCTCAGAACGGGGCTGGCTGCGAGCACCTCAGATGCACAAACGCTTCCTTTGCCCCCCTGTCCTTGGTTTTCCCAAATTCCTTAGCCCTGATCCTCCAGGAAGACTTGCTAATGTTCCCTTACGGGCTTTCTGGAGACCTGTGCATTTAAACCGGCTTGAAGGTTCAGCCAGAATTAAAAGACAATTTTTTTTGTCCCTGAGTCCCTTAGTGTGGTTTGGGGTTTGCATTTCCCTGGAGCTCACTGTAGTCAGGGTCTAACCTACGGCCACAGCAGCGAGGGTCGATGACCAGCCACCAGACGCAGATGTGGACACAACACCTGAACATCTAGAATGCTCCAATTCAGTACTTGCTGAGCCCTAACTATCCAGAATTAGGGATGAAAGATGACAATTGCTGGGTTTTAAGGGATGAGTAGCAGTTTGCCATGAAGACCTTTGAGCTGCTGTCAGCCAAACAGGGAAGACTAAACCGAAAACATTATGTCAGAGCAGGGCTGGTAAACTTTTCTGAAAATAACAGTAAATACTTTGGTGCGTTAGACTGTGTGCCTCAACTACTCAACTGTCCCTATAGCATGAAAACTGCCTTTGGCAATACACAAATGAGAAGTCATGGCTGTTTTCCAATACAAATTTATTTGCAAAGCAGTCAGTAGGTCATATCTGAACCACAAATCACAATTATTTGAACTCTGTGTTAGGGGAATGTCATAATAGTACAGGAATAGTAAAAAAAAAAATAGTATAGGAATAGTAATGATAAAAATTATCTTTCTGATAGTTACTTCATGCTAGACCATCTACTAGGCACTGTACATATAATTTTTATATATTTATGTACTTATTTTTCTTAACATTTTACAAGGACACTGGCTTTCAAAAGCCAAAGTTACAGATCTAGGAAGTGGTAAACACGAGGTTAAAGGTTATGCTCCCAACTAACCAACTTAAAAGGCCAAAAGGAAATGGGGTAGAAAGGGGTAATCTGGTGAGGACTGTGAAATAGCCCCAAGCATAAGTACAGTCTTGCCTGGAGACAGGTGGAGGAGATGGCTTTTTAGGCAGGAATGGCACTGAAGCTTGACAGCACGTGGAATAGTCCAGAAATGGAAGTATCAGATGACACTGGGCCTTGGGATCCTTCGGGGCTAGTGGCTTGAGAAAGAACAAGAGGTTGGCAGGCTCAGAGTAGGGAGTCTTTCGGGATGCCAGTGAACTTGGACTTCATCAGTGGACCAGGGTTTCGGCAGCTCTGCCCTTCGGCTTTCTGCATCAGCCTCCTGAGTGCTGTTAGCCATACAGATTCCTGGGGCCCTTTCCCATGTTCTAATTCAGCAGCCAGGGAAGTACCGGGGAACCTGCATTTCTCAGTACAGCGACTTCTAATTAGCACCAGATTTAAGAGTCATTGTCTGGGAAGCTACTGAAATATGACCGCAGTTATTTTTTTGAGGAATGTATGTGTTTGATACTTAGTAATTACATACATCTTGGGGAACTGGTATGTAACGTGGTAGAAAGGCCACTTCACCTGTGTGGGAGGCTGATTACTTCCTTGGGAGAATCTACCCTCCCAGGATCCTATTTCTGGTGAACGATCAGCTCCTCTTGTCAGAGGAAGAGGCCTCAGGATGGCTGGATTTTAATGAGGAGAGAATTGGGGGATAACCAAGGTAGCAAGAAAGTATTAGGGAGGCCCCGGGTAGAGGACCAGCACCACCTGTTCCGGCCCAGGCGCCTGCCTCGGGGTTCCTGGCCTTCAAGTCCAGACCCCAGCCTGCCTCAGCCCCCAAACCGGCCAGCTGTACCCCAGCTGGCACTTCCACCCAGGGCTCTGCAGGGCCTTTGCTTTCCCAACCCTGCCAACACTAGGGAACGGGCCCTGCACAGGGGCTCCAGAAGGAGGGGTCGGAAGCAAAGCCAAGAGAACAAGGTCCCAGGTCTCGGATCCAAAGTGACCCCAAGTTTGGTGTTGTCTTTCAAACTGCCATTCTATAGCCTTCCCTTGTTGTATTACAAATATTTACATTTTTTCCAAATTTTATATCATTAATGAAAAATAGCGTTTTTATGAAAGCTCAAGTGAACGTAGAAAAGAGAGCAGCCAGGTATATGGACCCCGTGGGCACTCTAGGCAAGTGCTCCCCTGAAAGCCGGAGCCCCTAGGTCCGTCTACTGAGACATGGGGGTGTCGCAGGAGTGATCCAATAAAGGTCGGCCAAGAGCCAGTGATTCCTTGCACCCGTGCCCCTCCTGGCTGAAGCCAGCCTGGAAGAGGTCTCCCTGCTGCCCACCCCTCCCACCAGGACTGCCCTGGCAGAGCTGCAGAGGAACCCTCCTCCCCACTCTGGCCCTGATCGTCACCCTCTTTCAGGACTCTCATAACTCAGACTTTATAGAGGGTGACTATAAAGGAAAACTTCATGAGCATGATTCAGCTTAACCCCAGCGTGAACTCAATGCTGTTTACCAAACAGTTAATTTAAGGAGAGCTATTGCATGTATAACAAGCTTCAAGTGACAGGCAGAACAAATGTGGCTTGGACTGTTGAGGACAAGACCTCCATGATGAACTGGTGAAGCCTTAGGCAGAGAACCCTCTCCTGGTTCAGTGTCAGTGTCTTTGTTATTAGCCCTGGAAGCCCCAGTGTGGGGTACTGAGCAGAGCCCTGGACTTGGAATTAGACAGCTGGGAGTTTGAACGGTGCTTATAACACACACCTGGTAATTGTGATGCTTGGAGTAGATTTCTTCACCTTTCTGAGCTTCACTGTTTTTTTTCTGGGAATTATAGTACCGCACAGGGCTATTGGAAGAACTGGATAGGACAAAGGATGTAGTCAGGTAGAGTGCCTGATCCAGTAAATATCACTTCTCTCCAGCTAAAAGCCTAGAGACTCTGGCCTCTGCATTGTGGATAAACAGCTTCTCCAGAGGGAGATTCTCTGCAGTTCCTTTCAGTCTTACGCCGTGACACAGCCAGAGGTGTAGGCACCTATTTTCAGTAACAGGATGCTGAGATGTGCTACAGCGAAGTTTTAAATTTTAAAAATCTACTACAGTAAAAGACATATTGACATTAATTAATTCCCCTGAAAATATTCCCCCTTGCTTGGAACACACTTATCCCATCATTCTTGGCACTTTCTTTTTCTTTTTTTTTTTTTTTTTTGGTTTTTCTCTGGTACCGGGAACCGAACTCACAACCTTGTGCTTGCCAGGCAGGCGCTTTTTGCCGCTGAGCTAAATCCCCAGCCCCCATTCTTGGCACTTTCTGAAGCAGTTCTGGAAGTCCTCTTTCACGAGTGTCTTTATGAGTTGAGGTCACAAATACGAATGCTGCTGTCGAGTGCCATCCAATGGAAGGGCAGGCTCATAAAAACATTATAATGTGTCCTCATCCATCTTATTCACCAGATCTGGCACTGTGCAACTTTTGGCTCTTCTCCAAAGTCTAAAGGACCATGAAAGGTAAAGGTTTTTGAATCTATTCAGGACCTCAAGGTAGTCATGAAAGTGTACCTAAAGACACTCAGGAAAGAGAACTTCCAGAAGAGCTTCAGAAAGAAGCAAAAATTCTGGGCTAGGTGTGGGTGAGTATTTTGAGGGAGATTGCTTGCCATGGGTCTTTTACTGTAATACATTTTTAAAATTTAAACATCACTCTATCTTTAGATCACACCACGTGCATGCCTCAGGCTCTCAGAGTTTGCTGCTGAAGGCACCTTTCCCAAGCTCCTCCTTCCATTCTCCCCAGGCTCCCCTTCCCTGCTATTTCTGGTTTATCGTATTCTGTGTTCGCAGACTCAGATCCTATAACATTTGCATGGTTCTGAATAACCGGGGAGACAGCTCAGTCTTACATGAATACATGGCTTTCATGCGCACATATGCGCTAGTCCATGGCTCCACTCAGGGTTTATTGGAGAAGAAAAGACAGTGGCCAAGGTCCACAGCTGCTCCCACCCCATGACTAGCCTCAGCGGGTGCGATGTGTGCTTCCTTCATGCCCTGCCATGGATTCCGCACCCCAAACTCTGGGACAGGGATTTCAAGCAGAGGGCTGTGACTCTATTCCCACAGCTGACGACTATTGCCTGGGTCTTGTCCTGGGGTCTGCTCTTCTGCACAGGGTTGAGAAGCAGAGCCCTTGTCATGTAAGCAGCCAGCGGAGGTGAGAGAAGGCTTTGGTGCTGATAAAAACCCTGTGGAGCCAGTTTCATAAAGGCTAGGCTGTCTGTACCAGACAGAATTCTTTATTGCAAGTACCAAAAAAGCCTAGGAATCAGGGAGATAGATCTTTTTCAAATGGCAAAGGGATCAAGATGTAGGGGAAGGGGAAAGGGATGGAGAGAACGAGGAGGCAAAAAGGACTGAGGTATGTACATGTACCAGCTCCCCACAAGGAATGCAATCATTATGTAATGCAAACACACACTAATAAAAAATAAATCTGAAAGGGGGAATATTTATTGGTTCTCCAAACAGAAAAGGCCAGGGATATCAGGCACAACTTGACCAGGGCCTTTGAGGCTAGCCCCAAAATCTAGGTTCTTGTCAACCCTTAGCTGTGCTACGTTTCACACTGATTTTATCCTTAGATAAATTCTTTACCATCACAAGAAGGATTCCGTTTTCATCCTCTTAAATTCAACGTCTGCTCTTAAATTCAACACCTACAGTTAAGGGTAAGAATCTCTTTCCCAGGATTCCCAGCAAAGTTTATTGTATCTCATTGGCGGTGGCCAAGGCATGTGCTCACCCTCTAGCCCATCACTGTGACCCGGGAAGTATGATGCAAAGATGTCCAAAAGTTGCCTCCCACCCTGGAGCTGCTGGCTGGTCCCTCACTTCTGATGCTCTCAACAGATAATAGGGACTCCAAATTCATGGAGTGGAAGTGAGGCACAGCCTGGCACCTTAGCCTAAGCCAGTACTATAGAGATGGGGAGACTGAGGCCGGAGGGGTGAAGAGCTCATTCCCATGGCAGTTAGGGTTGCAGTCTGCTCTTTATTCCCTGGAAGGTTCCTTCCTAGTGCTGCCTTTGACTTCCCAGAGTTCGGACTCAATGAGACTGTCTGCAGCCAAGCCCCAGCTACTGGGCCTGTTTTGATGGCTTTCTTGAGCTAGGCCTCCAGTGTGGCGGGGAACAGGGGTGGCACTGGAGTTGGGGGTGCTCCATTCTTACCCAGAAGAGCTCTACTCCTTTGTCTTAGATGATCCCAGCTGCTTCCTCTTGACCCCAGGGGACACTGTAAGAACTTTCAGTTCTTCAGGGTGGGGCCGCGCCTAACCTGGAGCTGTCCTGGTTGGCTCTGATTTAGGGCTGCGACCGGGGACCGTCACTATCCCTGTCGGGGAACATCTCCCAAGAGCTTCATCTCTTGCTGCCTAGGTTAGAGCAGACGGAATGAGCCCTCTCTGGGGACCAGCCAAAGACCCCATTCTGGGCACGGGAGACCCACTCTCAATCCTGACCCTGTCTCCTGTGTGACTAGAGCCGGTCGCTTTGCCTTTCTGAGGCTAGGTATCCTCAGCTGTGCAGTGGAAATGTAAGACCTCCTCAAAGAGCTGAGAGTGGTCAAGAGTGAGTTATCTGTAGAGGCCCGCGGTGTAATGGGCCATGTGAAAGTCAAGGTTTGATCTCAAGAGGCCACACTTTTGCAAAGAGGGACCAACGGAAGTAGAGCTATGTTTTCATAGCACAGGCACAACAGGAAGCTCCCTGGCCTCAGGCATGGCAGACAAATATGCAGGAAGCAGCAATCACGGTATGGCAGATGGAGGGACCCCACATTGCATCACAGGCCAACAGTCCAAGCATCGGGGGAGAGGTCAAGGAAGACTTACTGGAGGAGGGAGCCTTGAGAGACTCATGCCCAAGCCCCAGGGCCCAGCACACGGCCTGACACCCGAAAGGAACTCACTGACTGTTTTTCGAGTGAACAGCTGAGTAACCCAGGCTCTATGGAGGCCATGTTTTTCTTCTGATTTTTCCAAACTGGTTCCCAAATAAAGACCCAGTGCACATTTCCCAGAACAAAACTGGGGTGGAAGAAGAGGGAGGTGGGAGGGAGGAACTGGCAAAGAGAGGCACACTGGGAACTGGATTGGGCTTGTTTGTTTGTTTGGGGTTGGGAATGAGTCATAGTTTTATTTTTATTTGGAAGAAAGTTTGTAAAAATCTCCAAGCATGAAAGTGCTTCTCGAGCTTTCTAGACAAGCTGCTCCTGGTGGTCCTGGTGGCCCCTGACAGGTCTCATGTGGGCAGGGCACCGCATGTCATTCCCCACCCTCACCTGTGCTCAGGAATGGGTGTCTTCAAAGGCAGAGGCCAGAAGCTCTGAGGAAGAGGTTGTTGGGCCTGACTCATGCCAGCTTCTGGAAGAGTCCACGTGTACACTGTGGGCAGCACTGGGCCCTGCTAGGGTCCCCTCAGGGCCACCACGCTGGTAGGATGCTCCCCACCTTCTTCCTGTAATGGTTCTGGAGGCCTACCTCAGAGGAATGGGTGGTTCCAGGTGCAGGATTACCAGCACCTCTAATGTCAGAGTCTGTCCTTACCAGAGCAGGAGCCGGGCCATCCATGGGGGTTTGGATTCAGAGGCTCCACACCTTGCAAATCTCCACAGCTCCACTCTGTCGGGAAGGAGTTGTTCCCCAGAACCAGGGCAGAAGACACCAGGCCGCTGCCTCCTTTGAAAGCATGCTGCAGTGGCTTGGGATACTCTGACTAGCTCCCTAGTTTGAGCTGGGAAGGCCAGTGGGGCTGCACTGTGGCCTCCCATGGGTTTCGGTTAAAGCTGGAAGTTCCACTGGGTCATTTATTCTAGGAGTCACTTGGCAAAGGACTCCTGGGTGTGGAACAAAGAGGCATGGAGGTGGCGGAGGAGGAGGCCCTGCCGTCTGTGAGGTTTGCATTGGTCAGATCCTGTGGGAAATGCACACATCCCCGAGAGGAGAATTAGGTTGTTAACCTAGGGAGGCTCAATGGAAAGGGGCCCGCAAGGACCCCCACCTGTGTATACAGCCACCCGGGGGACACGTGTTCATGTCACTCCAATAAGAAGGAAAACAGAGGGTCTTGTCCTCCCCACTCATCACACGAGGAACAACAAGGCCTCAGTTAGGCCACAAGCAAAACCAGCCTGGAGGGGTCATTGTTTCCAAAGCTTCTGCAAAAGCCAGGGTTTATGATTTTTTGTTTTTATTTTATTTCATATTTTTAAAAAATTATGGTAGTTATTTTATTTTATTTTTTGTTTTTTTGAGACAGGGTCTCATTGTGCAGGTCAGGCCAGTCGTGAGCTCACTTTGTAGCCCAGGTGGGTCTCGAACTTGCTACGATCCTCCTGCCTCAGCCTCCCAAGTGCTGGGATTACAGGCATGCACCACCATGTCCAGCTTATGATTTTTTAAAAAGGCCAGGCTTTATATTCTTAACCTTTCAGCTTAGTTAAGAATGTAGCACTGTTGCTTTAATTCAATCCTTCATCCATCTGTTCAAAGGACCTCTGAGGTGAACAACACCAGGGCCTGCTGCCCTGTGTCTTAAATAGAGCGTAGCTGAGAAGAAGGAGGAAGTGGGAGTGTGCCCCAGCCAGGGGTCTCAAAGTGCTAACTGGAAGACTATCTATACCTTACACCATCCTGGAGATCTAAGCCACTGTTGGTTGATAGAAATTTGTCATACTGCTGGGTGTGGTGGCACACGCCTGTAATCCCAGCACTCAGGAGGCTGAGGCAGAAGGATCGCTGTGAATTCAAGGCCAGCCTGGGCTACATAGCAAGACCCTGTCTCAAAAAAAAAAACAAAACAAAACACAAAATTGTCATATACCTTAGTAAGAAAAAAAGTATTGAGAACCATAGATCCCGAAAACATGACTATAAAACAAAATGACAGAGGAAATAGGGAGCAAGAGAGTATGCAGCCCAGAAGAGGGGATGCACAAGACAAAGGCCAGGGCAGCGTGCCAAGGCAAGAGAACTTGGAACTAAACATTTAAGCACATGAGCAAGAGTTGGTCAGGCAGCTCCAACAGGAAGTTTCCGGAAAGGCTCAGAGCCTCAACCACACATCCTGTGAAATCACTGATGGACCGAAGGAATCCAAGTTTTCAGGACACCAGGGATCATCTTCTTTTTTGTTCCTTTAATAATTTCATTATGTATTTAGTGTGCACAGGAGTGATGCCCATTGTGAGAACATGGAAAAATGCAGATATGTTAAACTGAGTTTATTCCTACTTCTCCTTGATGATAACCACTTCTAACGTTTGGGCTTTGATCTTATCTTTCCTCTCCCCAACCCCCCATGAACACACACACACGCAATGCATGCACTTAAAATATGGATATGACTTTCAAAAGAAAATGCAGTCATGCCAATCACGGTCCCTTCCCCTCCAAATACATTGTAAATAAAGACTACTATAGTGGTATCTTGGCCCTTGCTTATGATTGGTTCCAGGGGGAGCAATGAGTACTCAAAATGACAAGTACAAAATAAACTGCTTTAGCTGGAAAGGGTACCAAGTCACAAGGCAATGGACATCATAAATTCTAGCTTGTACGTTGAGTAACAAATACACGATGAGTGCTGGGACAAAATTTTTGCATAAAAATCATTAAGTACCAAATTAACAAGTTTCGAGGTAGTGGAGCACCAAGGCACAGCTGTGCGTCTAAAGCATCGAATGTTATGCTGTGTGCCAGCCACACCCCAGAGAAGCCCTAGAGGCTGTCGGGAGCAGAGGAGGCACCGAGTGGCCAGAGTCTCCGCTGCTCTTCAGAGCGTTGCTGCTTCCTTGCTCATGGTCACTTGTCCCTTCTTGCTGCTTTTCTTTTGCTGTGAGTTAGAAATCCAGAAAGCCAAACTTGTAAGGCATGTGGAGAGGAGCACAGCTAGGTTATTACTGAAGTCCATTGCATGAAGCCAGGGGAACTGGCATTACCAGGACTGTTGCTCTCAGAGGCAGGTAAAGAAACATATCTTAAGCGTCAGCTCTGTGCTGCATATGTCGCTTGTTTATCTTAGTTAAATCTGATAAAGATCCTTAGAAAGAAGTTTCTGAACCCCATTTTACAAATGGCAGACAGAGCCCCAAGAAGTTCACTGCTTTGTTAAGGACTGCTGAGCCATGAAGGGCTGACCTGTGATGGAACCTGGTCTGTTTTGCTCCCAAATCCCTGCCGTCCTCACAGAACTCCTGGGCGGATGGATGACGTTTCCAGAGGCCCCTGGACTGGAGGGGCACTGCTCATGCGGCAAGGCTTGACCTCCGGTGGAGTGAGGAGGACACAGCCGGAGGGAGGTCTCCCCCGGCTCCTTTCCCAGGAGCACAGGAGTTGCGGGCGTGGGACGTGGACTCCTCAGTTCCAAAGGGTGGGCTCTGTTTAGCCCGCTGGCATTCCCAGAGAGGACTTTTTGTTGGCACTGTGTATTAGACCCGGCTGAAATTAGATTAATTAGCGAGGAAGGCTCAGAGGAGCATTTCTTAGGGTATAAATCAGAGGTGGCAACTGATGGCTGCCATATGAATTCCCCAAGGGATGTGTGTGCTTGGCCTTCGTGGTGTTTCTCTAAATTTTTGTATTAGCTTTAACATTTCTAAATTGAGTGATTTTATTTTCAGCATCTAGAATTTTGGCTTTTCTTGGAAAATTGGCAGAGCTTGCCAACAAAAGTAATATTTCTTCATGATCCCCAAACTGATTATTGCAGTAGCTGCCTCGGTTCAGTGGCACCTGTACCCTCTGGCCAGCCAGAGTTGCCATGTCTTCGTGGTGGCTTGGTCATTCTTCTTGTCTGCTTAGGTTCTGCTTTCATGGAAACTGGTTGCCAGTTCAAGCAAAGCCTTTTTATCTGTTAATGAGAGATATGGTTTCATCCATTCATTTATTCAACAAACATTCGAATGGCTATTGAATAGTGAATGGCTATTGTGTCCTGGATCTTGTACTGGATGTAGGTCATAAAAATATAAATATTTATAAAAATATTCTTGTGAATAAGGTATAGTCAAGGTGTTCGAATTCTAGCTGAGATGAATTCTGTGCAAAGTGCTTTGGGGGGAGTACAGCCTCCCGTGGAATGAATAACTCAGGCTGAATAAACTCCCCACGCCCACCCCACTGTCTACACACCCACTCTGGAACCTGTGATATGTTACTTTACATGGCAAAGGGACCTTTGCAAGTATAATTAAACTGAGGCTGCTGAGATGGGGAGGTTATCCAGGATTATCTGGGCAGGCCCAGTGCAATCGTGAGTCCTTACAGGAGCCAGACAAATGCTCAGAGTGAGATGGGGGGAATGTGAAGGAGCAGAGGTCAAAGAGGAGAGACGATGATGATGCCAGTTGCCTTGCTGGCTCAGGAGGGGAAAGGGGTCGCCAGCTAGCCACGTGGTGGCCTCCAACCCCTGGGAAAGGCAAGGAGATGGGTTCTTTCCTACAGCCCCTGGGAGGAACCCACCCTTGCTGACATTCGGATTTTAGCTCGCTGAGACTGATTTGGACTTCTGAGCTCTACGATTGTAAGATAATACATTTATGTTGTTGTAAGTCTCCAGCTTTGTGGTAATTTGTGATAGTGGCAGTAACAAAAAAGTACACGTTGGGAATAACTTTCTGGGGTGAAGAAGAAGGTTGGGTTTCTGAGGGCAGAGATATTTGAACTGAGTCTTGAAAGATGAATAGGAATTCACTAGGTACATAAGGGGGCAGAAGGCAACCCAAGCATAGGAAAGATGATATGTACAAAGAGTGTGAAAAAGAGAGGATATTTGGAGGCTGGGTGTCGGTCCACTGCGTTGGAATATAAGGTGTGTAAAGGCTGAAAGAGGAGACAAGAACAAATGGCCTGGAAGCCTGACCAGAACTTGTTCTATGGAAAAAATGGAAAGATTCAAAACTTTTAGAAGGGGAAAGTCAGTCAGATTTTGTCTTGGAAAGATGGCTCTGGGATCACGACAGAGGGTGGTTGGAAGGGGCCAGACCCAAGGTAAGGAGGCCACTGAGACTGTTGCCAGGACTCAGATCACACAGAGCCATGGCACGGGTGGCAGAGATGGGAATAAGGTGTATTTGGACAAAATCCTTGAAAACTTCACCCTGTGTCTGTGAGTTGTCCAAGCTCGCTCACACACACCATGCTGGAGAGACTTCCCCAAAGCATGGGGTAGAGGGCCACTTACCTCTCAGGGAGGCTCAGTGGCCCCAGAGTGACTCCTGATCCTACGTCTCCTCCTGGTGACCCCCCGCAGCCCGGCCCTTGCAGGGGTCTTGCAGGCCCAGGAATACCATGTGGTCATTGACCCCAGAGGTGATGACTCATGTCACCCTGCAGTGAGTGACTCAGGGAAGAGGCCGATGGCCGGCCCAGAACAAAGCAAACTGGGCAAGATTTATTTCTGCTCAGAGCTAAATGAGAGGCTCGGATACTTTTCTGCTGTTCCCGGCGCCTTTGAACTGCTCCGATTGAGCAATTGCACATATTTCCAAGAAGAAAAAAATGTTTTTAAGTGGACTTATTTTTAAAAAGAATTGCTGAAGTGAATAGGCTGCAACGGAAACCTGGGGAGATGTTTTGGCCACTTCCTGTCACGGTCGGAGCAGGGGAGCGGGGAGTAGGGAGGTCTGGCTTGGGCTTGATCATCTTTCAAGGGGTGTAGAATCTGCAGCTCAGATATTTCAGGGTTTTCTCAACCCAGCTCCTCTCCTCTAGAATAGCATTAAGTTCCAAGGGCTTCCCAAGGGCTAGGATGCCAGAGAAAGGCTGATGCCCTCGTGCTCTATGCCTTGCATCTTGACCAGCCCTTGGGAAGCATATCTGTCAAGCTTCCCACAGGGCCTTGGTTCATAGGTAACTACTGAATCCTCCTTCTCAAGGCACTTGTGGATCTGGCAATTCTAGCACAGACATCACTGTTCTGTCCCCAGCTCCTGGGATGTGAGAGCCCCCCTGCGGATGTCTAAAGGTCTGGCCAATCTAGACATACCAAATATCCATTTTCTGTCTTGGGGCCTTGTCCTCAAGGTTCTGCATGGGGAATGGGTCCCAAGACTTCTCTGCTTTCAGACTTGAGGGTTCCCCTCTCCACAGGGAAGGCCTCTTCTGAGGACCCTCTACTAACCCTGTATTAGTCTTGGGGAAGGAGGACTTTAACCTTACTTGGGATGTTTCCTCCCAAATCTCTTTTCTCTGCCTTGATCCCTTTCCACATATCTCTTTGAGACTTACAAGGCAGGGCTGCTGCTATCTCTCCCAGGAGGAAGAGCTATAGGGCAAAAGCAGGTGCAGGGCAGTGAGGGGCCTTGATGGTGCCTCAGTTTCACCTGACTTAGCGCTCCCTCCCCACTCCTAGGGCACCTCCAGCCCGCAAAGCCCACAGAGATCTGCGGGAGTGGAGAGCACGGCCAGAGACACTGGGCCCTGAGGTTTCCCAGACAGGGGGAGGTCCCGGGGAGCTGGGGTGCTGAGGGTGCCTCCCCCAATACTCAGCAAGGCCACTGCCCTGGGCTCCCAGCCAGTGGGCCACAGGGGTGGTGCTGAGGGCACAGATGTGGGAAGATGTCTTCCTGTCCCTCGTCCTGCCCTCTCTGTTGCCCAGGAGGCTTCCCCCGACGTCTCTACTTCTCTAACTGTCCCTGCAGCCTGCTCTGCAGTCCAACTCCATAGGCTCTGAGGAGAGACTCTGGGGTCCCCATGGGCAGCTGGGTGTGGCTGCGTCCTGTGCTGCCACTCATCCACCCCCTTGCTCAGAGCAGCCCGAGCACCTGTGTGGACGGTCCCCATGTCCCTCACTTGTGGGCGGGCAGCTCTGTCCTTTGGGGTCATTCACCATAACCACAGGGGTGGCAGAAAGAACTGGGGCTTCGAAATTAGACAGATTTGGTGCTGACCACAGCCCTGACTGAGAGCAATCGCAGCACAGACCTGACCAGAGGACAGATCTGGGACTGACCACGAGCACAGCATGGGCTGAGGACTGACCACAGGACTGACCCAGGACTGTTATAGTCCAGACCTCAGGCTGACCACAGCACTGTCCTGGGCCAGGGCTCAGAGCAGACCGGAGATGACCGCAGCCCTGCCCTGGGATGTCCACAGCGCTGCACTCTTTCGCTCAGCCCAGTAACATTTGCAGAATGACTCAACCCACTTCCTGTACCCCCTAGCTGCCCACCAGAAGGACGAGTATCAGTGTCACCAGAGCTCCTGGCCCTGATGGGTCGAATTCCAGTTGTGTCTGATGATATTTCATCTGTTTGCTGGTAGAGAGGAGAAGCCACAGCCAGAGCAAAACTGTGTCTCCTTCACTGGTCTGGGCTTCTGAGCACTGAGGACGCACAACAAAATACCTGGGCCGTGATCGGGTTTTGACACTGAGATGGAGCAAACTCAGATGCCTATTGCAACCGTGAAGGACTTAGGGAGTTCCCCCTGCATGTCAGCACTTGGTAGGTGCTCCCTAATTTAATCCTTACAACAACTTGAAAAGATAGGCACTATTACTTCCATTTACATGTGAGGAAACCGAGGCCAGGGAAAACCCATCCACCAAGGATGCGGAAGAGGGAGCATTGCGATTGCACCTGCGGAGCTCTCAGGCCCACTTGCAGTGTTCCAAGCAGTACTCCCAAAGCAATCACCCTCTCGGGGCTGCTTGTGGGGTGCAACATCCAATTCTGCAGCTCGCCAGGCTCAGGGATCCACAGATACTTCTCGCAGCACCTCGAGCTCATCTCCGATCCCCAAAGAGCTTCCCCAAGTCTGCCCTGGGTGAGGACAGCAAGTCTGGGAGGAGGAGATTGAGAAGCCCAGCTCTCAGGGCACCAACACATTTGCTAATTCTGTGCTACAAGCAGGACCTCCAAAATTGGGCACCCAAAGCTGTCAGAAGAAGCAGGGTCTGGGGACCAGGGGTCGGGGGCTTTCTCTGCTTCAGCCTCCCCCTAGCATGGCCTTAATTGGGTCCCTGGCCTTGACTGGGCCTCAGCTCTGGTCTATAAAGTGGGGAGGCAGTGGCCCACCCTGGGCCCCACAGATTTGCGTAGCAGCTGAGAGAGATATGTGTGCAGTCACCCCAAGCAGTCACTACCTCAGTCCTTCATCCAGAGCGGAGAGGCTAGGTCAGGTATTAATAGCAGCCTAATCACTCTCACATTTTTTTGTGTGCTAAATGAAAGCAAAAATCCCAGGCTGCAAGAACAAAGCCCTCCTTTCTGAGAAGGCTGAGTCACTCCACAAAGGTCAGTGGAGCAGGCTTCACTCCCTGTTTCTAGAAGGGCCTCTCAGGCCTTCAGTGTAACAGAGCCACACAGCACGCAGGCTGTGCTCCTGGGACCCTGTGGTTTCGAAGAGGGATTTGATCTCTACTGGGCAGGTCGCAAGGCTCTGGGAGAGGCCACTGCCTGCCAAGAACGCCACCCACAGCCTGCAGGCTCAGCCCTGCTTAGAGCTGGAGAGTCACACAGATATGGGGAGACTCCAGGCATTGCCATGCGCAGGCAGTAACCTTGGGCAGTCTTCAGGCCTCGGTTTCTTCAGCCCTACAATGGCCCACTCATAATGTCACTTGACAGTAATAGTGTGTACCTGCCACCTCCAGATACTGGACAGTACTGGGAGGTTCCAGTGTAAAGACGATCTCCTCAGCCCAATGACAGCCACAGGTTTGCTAGGCATAGCAAAGCTTGGGGTTGCCAACACGGCCTGGGCTCTCTAGCGCCAGGGTGGTGGGCAGCATGGAGGTGTGCACTGGTTGTGTGACCATTTGCAAGCAGCCCTCCCTGCTCCTCCTGCCCAGCCCTGCAGCACTCAGGGCCCCCAGGACACAGACTGTGCTCCCAACCCAAACATGGACTTGTGGGGGTGACTCCTTGGATGGGCAAACCAAAGACAGTGGTATGAACAGAAGCGTGAGGTGGGGAGGGAGGGCATGGACTGACAGTCCCCGAATAGATGGGTGAATGGAGGCACTTGCCTCTGTAGAGTGAGGATCATGCAACATCTAACTGCAGACCCACCCTTTGCCTTCAGAAGACCCCTGGCCTGGCAAACAAAGTGCTGGTGTTGCTTCCTCTGCCCCGCCCCACCTCACCCTTAGCCTTGCTGGGCGCTCACAGTCCAGTTCCCTCCTGGGGGACAAATACCCCGACTCTAGGCTCATCAGCAACATCCTAGGAGACAAAAGGGGAAAGATGATGGGTTTTGGGGTCCGACTGGCCTGGATTATAACCCCGACCTGTCTCTTACCAGCTATGTGACTCTGTCCCATATCCAGTAAACAACCTAGAAGTATTTGATGTAGGAAAACACAGACACAAATATATTTGTTTACTTTCATGAGCAGGAGGAAGATAAAATGAGTGGTTTAGGAATCTTTGGCCTCTCCAGTTATGCAAACAGCTGGATAGTTACTGCCGCAGAGGCTCTCGAGTACTTTGCACCAGCTGCAAAGGTAACTGGATCCAGTCAAGTTGTTTCTCCTCTCTGCACCTCGGTTTCCCTTTCTGTAGAGGGCGCCAGTTCCTACTTTAGCACTGGCTGGTGGCAGAGTGGGAGGAGTCAAAAGATCTGATAGGTTCTCAGTGCCCTCCCACTTAACCCCTTCCTGACCAGGCTGGAGAGGCAGTCGGGAGGACTGGGGAGTGGGGCAAAGAAGGACCGGCCAGGAGACCAAACATTACTCACTATTTTCTCCTTTTATGGGGCACGCTCTAGATCCCCACTTCCTGGAGGTTATATTCCAAACTTTGCTGTGATGCATGTGAGGTCCGCCTGCCCACGAGCTCCCGCAGAACCCAGATGTCACCCTAGGGGAGGGACTCACTTCTACCTTGCTATTTTAAGCAGCAAGTTTATAATAATGGATGGGAGGGAAAGCAAACAAGGCAGGAGCAGCGTGGGAATGGCCTGGCAGGGCTGCTGTCCCCTCTCTCGGGAGCTTGAGGCTCCATCTTGGCAAGGGTGGGACCTCAGCCAGCGTCCACTCCGCTCCCATCCGCAGCAGCTGACACCCTGGTGTTTGTCCAGCTTCATTCATTACTGTTTTCTGACTCAGGACTTTCTTGACGAGAAGGAGGTGGGGGAAGGGAAGCAAAGGTTTGGGAAATGGGATATTTCTGATGTGACTTGGGAACATTAAGATACCAGAGTTCTGGGAAGGGAGTGTTGTAGGGTCTTGTGGTTTGTTGTGACTTGGTAGAGTCCAGGAATTCAGGGATTCCCAGGGTTGGGAAAGATCCCTATTGTGGTTAGGAATTCTGTGACCCTTATCCTAGCCTTTGCTGAAGCTCGCACTAGGGAGCTCACTGCCTAAAGAATGCCCTGTCTCATCTTCAGCTGATGCCAGCCACCAGGTTTCTTCTGCCTCTTCATCTGACCTTTCAGTCATCAAAAGGTGACCGCACACACCTGTCCTTTGGGGATAGTAGAACTGCATGAATGCCTTTCACATACTTAAGAAAAGATAGTATTTCCCCTCTGCACCTTCTCTTGTCCAGAAAAGGTCTCTGTTCTTTAAGCATGAATTCTTGGCCTCTAGGCATCCTCCCTCCCCTTTTCTAAAGAGACCTCAATTCCTCTGAAGACTTCTTGCCTGCAGAGCACAATATACATTGTGTAGTTTAAGGCAGAAAGGCAAAGTGGAATGGTTGCCTCCAGTGTTTTGGAAACCATATTCCTATTAAGACATCCTGGACTTAAACACATCACACTTATTAAGAGGGTTCCTGATAGGCACAACTAACTTCTCTGGCAGAATTAGGGTTTTATAGATAGTCTTGTTACCTTCAACTTCTGTTACTATATACTCAGCACCATTGACATTCTCACTGCTAAAGTCTAAGTAAAGGTGATAGAAATTAATAGTGGAGCTCACCGTTGGGTGAACATGACGTTCAGTTTATTAATACAATAGCCACTTAGCGTGGGTGACATGACACTCCCAGCACTATAGCTGTCATTCCCAGGAGCTGGGTTAAATCTGCCCAGTATGACTTCTCTTCCTGTGTCATCTCCCCTGCTCAGGCCTCAGCTATTCTGTCAGTATAAATCCCATTCACATTTCAGTGTTCATGGATAAGCTCAAACACCATTTCTAATTTGGAATCATCACTAAAACTATGTCTCATCATCCCCATCTCCATCTTTAGGGACCTTTACCTGGGGTGTCATAACTTCTTTCAAGACATCTATCCATTACACTGTTTTCTAACTGCCTTCCACCACTGGACACCATGCTTTGTGGGGGCCAAAACCATGTTTTCATCACGTTTGTGTCACTAGCCCCTAACACACGCCTGGTGGAGTAGACATAAAGTATGCATTTGTGGAGAAAGAATGATTCGGCCCATGTTCAAAGATGAGATTTCGCAAGGTGACCAGCAGAGGTTGCTCCAACTGTTTCAGGACAGAGTAGGGCCATGTATTCAGGGCAAATGACAAAAGCCAAGATTGGAATCACAGACATATTCCAACACATTGCAACACTGACACATTCCAACATTTTAAACACAAATCAGTAACCATTTTTAATGACTCCTTTGAGTATCCAAGTGAACTAGACACCTTGCTCGCATCAGGGAGCTAGGTACGAAGGTGTGCGTGTTGGCTCAGAGGCCTCTGTCTGAGCTATGCCAGGTGCCAAGTCCCACTCTGCCCTGCAGCACTGTGGCTCTCAGACTCTTCCTATGCCTTTCTGTTGAACAGGAAGGCGCCTAATATCATGGGAGGTGGCAGCAGTTTCTGGCTCTTCCGCCTGTGGCCTCTATGAGTCACCTCACTTTGGACTTGGGACACAGTAGGTACTCAGTAAAAGCTGTGTCCTTCTTTTTGCCCAACGTCCCCCTTGGGGAAGTCAGGAAACACAGTGGAGAAAGGTTGTGTAAAATTGTGAAAAAGAGCCCTGGTCTCAGGTCAAGAAGCCCTGGTGCAAACTCTTGGTTTTTGTGTGATTTGGGGCAAGTGGCTTCTGCTCTGATCCTTGGTCTGTAGAACGGGACTATTAATGCCTACATCAGAGGTCATCATGAAGAATCAATTAGATGAGGGTAGTAATGCTCTTAGGATAGCAGCTGCTACCCAGAGGCGCACAAATGCCAATCTGATCCTAACAGAGTACCCTCCATTAGCTATGGCTCTGAGCAGTTTGAAGTACTTCTCTCCCTTCTGGGATAGCTGTGTTTACAGTAAGGACCAAATTAGATGTAAAAGGTCACCTCTGACTTTGTAAACAAAGCCAGAGAGCAGGAGGAAATGCAATTCGAAATGCCCACTCTTAGCCTAGCTTGACCTCCAGCGTTGATGTAAACTCAAGCAGGCTTTCTCTGTGGCTCGTGGAAAGAGAACCCAGCTTGGGACAGGGTTGGGAAGGGATTTGACTTGTCCTTTTGGCGTCTCCCCAGCCTGCGGAGCCCAGGCCTCTTGGAGCATCTTGGGGGCTGGCGCAGCGGAGGTTCCGGGCACACGCAGCCGCTCGGCCAGGAGGTTGCCATGCCCCACATTCCCGAGGACGAGGAGCCCCCCGGAGAGCCACAGGCAGCCCAGAGCCCCACCAGCCAAGTAAGTGCCCCCTCCCTGCCCGTGGTTAGCCTGGCTGGGGGCCAAGCCGAGCGTCCTGGGCTGAGGCCACAGCTCTCCAGCTGACCAGAGGGTTTGCTGACAGCCTGCTCGAGCGGGCTGCAGTGGGCCCCCTGGGGAAGTTGTGTGTGGCTTCCACACCAAGGAGTAGTGAGATCCTGCATACCCTGAGTGTGGAACCTTCTAGGCTAGGTTGTCTCTAACAGAGGCTTCATGGTATCAAACCACCCTAACCCCATTGGATCCCTCCTAAACTGGAGAAAGATTCAGAAAAGAGTTGCACCCTCAGAGAGCCCAGTCATCTCAGGGTTGCTGGCAACAGCTAAAGGTCACTTCAGTGCTTAAAATGAAGATCAAAAATTTCATAGTAAATAGTGAAAAAAGCTTTCAATGCAATTTCATCAAAAAACAGGAGATAATGAAGACAAGTTTATTAAAGAGCGTATCATTGAGATTTTATTGTGCAAAGAAAATTATGAAAACAAGGTATTTTTAGCTATATATATTCCAGAGTGTAGGTTGATATGCTACTTCTTTACTGAACGAAGAATGAATCAAGTGTTGATTTTGGTGCTGATATATTTACTTTTTATACCAACAAACTGTGTTCATGTAATGCTGCGTTCCTCACATTTTACTTTACAGCATGACCACTATTCCAAGGATCTCTTTAAACTTTTAATCGTTCCCTTTTGAAGAATTTATCTTTCTATCATCCTCATTTTTTCTTCATTTGCTAACAGATCCAGCTTTATCTGATCCTCACTGGTGGAAGACCTTGCACGTGAAGTTCTCTGACATTGTTTTCTTTGCCTCCGTGGACTGTGCAATTAGTTTTCAGGGAGCTTGTATCATCTTGTTATGCCTGACAGCCGTCCAAACTGACCAGAGCCAGATGGGAGACACTTGCTAAGTGAGGGAAGAATGTATGAGTGAGCATTATTTTTCCAAACGGGCAGACTGCGGCTGAATATTTGCATGTAATGATGTTTGTTTTCTTATACTTCGTGACTGTGGGAACTTAGAGAACATATACTTACAAAAGAATAGCCCTTCTTGACCCAAGCTCATGGGACTGAGGTGATGCAGAATTTGACAGCCTTGAGGGTGAGGGATGCCCTGTCCTTAAATGCCTAAATGACAGTAGGTCGAGCCACCATCTCTCTGCCCACAGACTGAAGGTTAGGGTTTTTCTAAGCATCCCATATCCGCCATGGACATTTTGGGCCACTGTGGGTGGTGTTTATCAACAACTCTCAAAGCTGCCAAGCAGGAAATGGCAACACCAAGCAGAACACTCATACAGATTCAAATGTGTCTGCTTCCAGCTCCTCAGGTCACAACTTCCCTGGATTCTGTCTCACTCCCCAGGCTGGACTTCTCTCGCAGTGGCCACTACTGACCCCTTCCACTTCACCAACAGAGAGAGTGCCCTACAGTCAGATTCTCATGCAAAATCTAGCTCCCCAATCCTGGGAAGCTTCCTCAACTTCCCAAGAACATAAGTATCCCTAAAGAATAGTAATAAATAATAATAATAATCAAATCAGACAAGATGCAACTCCATCAGCAGTGAAGACTAGCTTTTATATTCTGGTTCCTGACCTCTTTAATTAAAAAACCTTTCAAACCATATTCTCAAGAGGCACAAAAGAAGACCCCAGAAAGACTTGCTGGCTCTTCCTATCCATGTGGCTTCACGTAGGTGCTGCTCCACTAGGCCAAGGTGAAAGTGAGTTTCCAGGGATGGCCCAGCAAAGGAAGGAGCTGATGGTGCAGTTCACAGCACAGACCCTTGCTTGGCTGGCCAGTGCTCCAGATTTTAGCTTCCCACAAGCTCAGTAACCTGTAACCTTGAGCTAGAGCCAGACTTCTACAAAATGATGGGCAGTGCTCTGATGGTGTCCGAAGGCCCTTCTCTCTCTGTGCCTGTAGGAAATCAAGATACCTATTAAGTTTGCAAAGACTGATGGCTTCTGCATTGCTAGACCTCAGCCGAAGGACCTGTGAGAAATTCAGGTGGGTTAGGAGCCGGGAAGCCCAGGTCCTATCAGGGAAGACACAGAGCATAGGATTTAAAAGTATAGGCTTTTCGGTGAGACCAGTTGGCCTGAATCCCACCCCCTCCACATCCTGGTCCAGAGACTTTGAACAGAGTCTGTAAACTTAGTCATCCCTGTGGGTCCTTGTGTGCTACCCAGACCAGTATTAGCTGTTGTCTCCTAGATGCTACCTGGTCAGCCCAGCCCGAAAGCACACGAAGAGCTGGGGCAGCTGGACCTCAGACTAAAGGTTCACCTGGGACTGTACATTCTCTTACTCTCTGCCAGGCTCTGGGCCTCCTTGAACTCTCCAGAAGGCAGCTGGACATGGTCACTTAAGAGCTTCTCCTCCTTTTGCGTGCATCAAACTACCAAAATTGGATTTTGCAGGAGGCCATGGCCTCAGGGGAGGATCAGGCCTCCTGAGCCCAGCCGGAGCCTCCAGGGACTGGAGCCTTCATCCCCGGGAGTGGCGGAAGCAGGCAGCCAGGGAAGCTGGCTGGCCAGGAGGGCTCATCCGGAAGTCCCAGCACTGTGTGAATTCCCACTGTATGAAGCAGGCACAGACAGAGCATCCTTCTGAGTTTACAGTTCCCTGGGGTCCAGTCCTAGTTCTGCGTGCTCTGGCCCCAGTTCCCATTTCCCATCCCCGTCATGAGTGCTAGCTGAGGCCTTCTCACACAAAAACACAGAAGCTGCAGGACTAGAGTCTATTTGTGCTCCTGCCTGTCCTCTCCGTCTCTGTCTCTCTCTTTCCCTAATCAGAGCCGTAATCAAATTCCACAGAGAAACAGCCTCTCACAGTGTGCTCTTCAAGGCTGTGTTCTGAGCAGTGTTTGCAGGGTTGGCTCATGAACAAGATGGGTCTTAAAGGGAAGAGTTTGTAGTTCAGGGGCTCTGGCAGGAATAGATGCAGTCAGCCTGCAGCTTTAGGGAACCACTGAATGGCAGACCATCAGAGCTAGAGGGACTCCAGGCCACTTCTAAACTCCTCCAAGAAACGCAACGCTCTCTGTCACTTGAGTCCCAAACCAGTCACCTTAGAAACTTATCAAACCCCAGATATCTGAGCTAACCTGGACCTACCTAACTGGAGTCCCAGGGGTTGCATCTTGTGAATCTGTAGGAATATTTCCAGGCTCAGGAGCTCACTATTTCATGAGGAAGGCTGGGCTTTGCCTGGCCACATCTGTCCTGGGCAAGCTGGCATCTGCCTCGCCACTAGGCTCTCTCGGTTCTGCTTGCACAAAGCCTGCAGTGGGCAAGACCCTGTGTATGAAGGGAGGGTGCCTGGATTGCACCAGTGTCTCTCTTCCTCCAGTTCATCAGTCTTTGCTCCTATGACAGTGTCTAGGACCTCCGCTCCTCCTTCTCAGGGCACATGGCACCCTGTCCCGTTTCACCACACAGGCCCAGACCCCAGAGGCACTTTGAGCAGGGCATCAGAGGTTTCCTGGCCTTTGATCAGCAACTACTTTAAGACTCTAACTCACTGGGACAGTACAACGTCCTCAGAGGTGCCTTGCAAACCTGGGGTACCAGGGCATTCGTGTTAGCTGTGTCTGCCCAATTTGCACTGGCTCTGGCTTCCCTCTGAACAACCTTGATTCTCCTCCAAGCGTTTCTGGCAGCCTTCAGGGGAGGTCCTGGTGAGCTTACAGGCCAGTGTTACCTCCATATTGTCTGCTCCAGTGCTCCCTACATTCCCTATCCCTGCCCTAATTGCCACAAAGCCACTTAACAATGACAGCTGACCGGATGCCGGGTGGTATTCTACTGCACTAATTCACTTAACCTCCAATCAGCCTTATGAGGTAGGTGTTATTATCGTTTCAGAGTTGAGGAAACTGAGACACAGAGAAATCAACTACCTTCCTCCAATGTCACACAACTCACAGGTGGCAGGGCCAGGGTCTGAATCCTGGCAGCTTGGCCCCAGATATCATGTTCCTACTCTGTGCTCCACACTGGTGAGTTAGCTGGTTCGCCATCTGTGAGAGCCCTGGGGCCTTGGACAGGGGCACATTTCCTGGCTCCCAGTGCTACTTGTCTGAAAGGGGTTGGTTAACTTGGGCTCGGGCGAACATTCTGTCCTGTGACCTCTGAGGCACGGTATCTTATGGCACTGGATCTCCTCGAGTTCTCTCCAGTTGCTGTCCTCTCAGGGGCACAAGGCATGGGGCCAGGAAGCAAGCCCCAGGTCACACAACCCACAGAGACACAGTGCTGTCCTTGTGACTGCCTCACTCCCTTCAGCCAGATGGTAAAACAGCTCAGTGTGGGGCACGGTGAATCCTAGAACATGGATCATCGGCTATGGCCTGGCTTAGGCCACATCCACAAGCCTCCAGGTCTCCCCAAGCAAATACTTTGTGCTTGTTTTTTGATGCCCTGGGCAGACATTGATGCTTAACCTGTTATACAGTGGAATCTTGTGGGTTAAGATCATTGTACCACTGCGCTAACCAGTAGCATCCACTCTCTCCCTTTCCCTCAAATTTAAAGTAACTGAGAAAAGCTTGGAGCATCCTCTGGAGAAGCAGCTATCTTTGTGTGACCCTAAGGAAGAGGTCTGTTTATGGACATCTAGAACCTCCAGCCATCGCAACTCCTCTTCTTTGGGCTCAGAATTAGAGAAGTGCCACCAGAGCAGTAGGTTCCATGTACCAGGCACTAGGCTAGCCTCTTTGTATACATTATCTCACTTATCCCTCACAATGCCTTTGTGAGGTAAGTACTACTATTTCCATTTATAGATGAAGAACTTAAGAACAGAGAAAAGAAATGACTGCTAGATAACACAGCTAAGTAAGTGGTTGAAGCTGAATTCAAACCCAGGCATCTTGACCTCCTTTACCAAAGTTTTATCTATCTGTACCAATAAAGTACTAAACAAAGTACTCAGCTCATAGTGCTGCGGCAAGCAGGAACACCGAACCGACATGCAGGATTTGGAGGCAGTCATCAGGTTTATTTAATACCAGTGGTCTTCGACGAGCTTGCTTTCTACAACAAAGAAAGCCAGGCCCCGCCCCCTGGTGGTCTGGGGTTTTTATAGGCTTTTAGAGGCAAGAAGTACAGAATCAGAACTGCAGGCTTTTGATGGGACAGGGCAGGTCCTCTGACTTTGGGGAACAGGTGGGTTGAACCGGAAGCGGAAACAGTGCCCAAGATGTTGGCATGGATGAAGACCCAGGAAGTGAAGTGCGGGCATCCGAGAACAAATGAGGTTGTATGACATGGGGCAGATTGGAAAAATAAAAACAGAATAAAAGGGGCTTTTCCACTTTAATAGGAGGTGCTCAGTCCCTAACCGAGCACAAAGTGGTTTGCAAAAAGTTCCACATCTGTCAATGCAGTTGAACCTCCAATACTGTGAAGCAGGCAGGATGAAGATCACCTCCCCAGCAGACCGGAAACTCAGAGCAGTGGTATCTTATCCAAGTGAGAGGAAAGAAACCAACATGCCACCTCTTTACCAGGATCTCATGACCACCTCTTTACTCATGATCTCAGTTAACTCAATAACGTTCCTAGAAGGGAGCTATGACTGTGCTCATTTTATAGGCCAGGAAGTTGAGGCTTGGAAAGGTTAAGCCAGTTTTCTAAGGTCACATTGAGAAGGAAGTTGCAAAGCCTAGATACAGCATCTCAGCTGTAAGCCACAGAACAGGGGCTATGGTTTTTTGTTTTTCTTCTTTCTAGTTCAGAAAATACCCCATTATCAGGCAGCGGGGTTTGAACACACAGGAAATGGATGACTGCTCACTTCTGCACGGCAGGCGTTCCACAAATAGAGAAATAAGGCGCATTTACTCAACAAATGTCTATTGAATTTGTTCAGTAAGTGTTTGTTCAGCATTAACCAAGCTCTGCTCTTGGGGAGCTCGTATCCTAATGGATTTACAACTGAACATCCATTCTCTGACCTGATTTGCTCTCTGACCCTCATGACCTTCTCTGAGTAGGAACTGGAGGAGTCTTGCTCTCCGCTCCCCCGAGATGTCTACAGTGGAGCAATAGAGTTTACTACTTAAGCAGCAGCCCAGCTTCTCTCTCCATCTCATTTGCCCTGACTGTTCAGGCAGTGTCTTCACTGGTTCCTATCCAGATTCTCTCTACCCTTTGCTGGAGACTCCTTGTGAAGTGTATTCTCCCCACTGAGGGAAAAGAGCTTAGGACTCAAAAGAACCAATCCTCTTTCAGGAATGAGATGAAGACGAAATCCATAATCCATATAAAATACTCAGAACCCAGTAAGGACTAAAGAAACTCCAAACTTGAGAGTGAGAAACCTCATCCCTGCTTCCTGAAAGCCAGGCACTTCCCTAAACACTTAACACTCAGGAACTGCACACTAAATGCCAAGAGCTAGGTATACTGTTAGTAATCCATTTTACAGGTGAGAAAGCTGAAGCCAGTAAGTGCACTCTAACCACCAGAAACCAAGGAGGAAGTGCTTGAATGCTGCCAGGTAGGACTTTGAAATAGTCTTCCTTGAGGTCATTTCTACTTGTCTTACCACAACTTTTGTAAAAACAGCCTCAGTTAAGATCTACAGTGAAATAATTTCAAATAAGTAATCAACACAGATTTAGAACCTGACATATGAGATTCTGGAGAGATCTGCTCGGCACTTGCTGTGTGCTCTCCTTCCTCCAAGGCAGATATTATCTCTGTTTCACTGGAGAAGACACGGAGTCTGAGGGGTTATATAATCGCCAAAGGTCACCTAGTTGTGTTGAGATTGAGCAGAGATTCAAACCTAAGTTTCCTACCAAGGTGTTCCTTCCAGCTCTGCCTCTCTCTGATGCTACCCAAAAGTAAACCAGGGTCTGGAGCACCAGAGGCCTCAGACACTGGGAGCAGGTATGTAAGGCGCCATCCTCTAGGGAGAAGAGGGAGCTCCAGGAAAGGTGACGAGGACAGTCATAGAGTAAGAGCTATGAGATCAAAGCTGTGGGACAGCCCAGATCCGTGATGGCAAACCTTTCAGAGCTTTCAGTGATACAAACAGCCACTGCAGCACGCGTGCCATAGGTTTGCCACCGCTGGGCAGATGGCACATTGGAAGTGCTTGTCTGCAGTTTCCATTTTGAACAATGGAGTGGTTTGCTGTTCCCTGTTTTTCTGACACCCTGTCAAACTATGTATAAGCTACTCAGGGTCAAGGCCGCATCTGTCACATGCTTATCTCTACACCAGCATAGACCCTGGCATGTAGTAGGAGCACAGGGGAGGATGAGTGGATGGGTAGATGTCTCACTGGCCGGATTGTATGACAGGCTGAGGGCATCACTGACCTGCTGCATGACTGAATAGCTGGACTGACAGAAAGATGAGGTGGAAGAAGGAACAGCACTAGGAGAAGACAGAATATGATGCTGGGAGGATGGCTGGCTGGCTGAGGGACTCGAGAATATGCATGGTGTGATGATGAAAGCAGGACAGCCTGGTGACAGTTGATCAATGGCATCTAGGAATAGAGTGAGCAATGGCAGGAGGGCCCACTAGGAGCAGGGCAGGCCGTGGGCACACGGGGGACACACAGGGTGGATACTCAGCAGTCTGTGAGGAACTGGAGAGCCATCCACAGTGCCTGGAGGTGAGGAGCCGACCTCAGCAAAGGCACTTGTGCTCCCTCCTGTGGCTTTAGGACTTACCGCTAGAATAAATATTTTCTAACAGGTCCTCTGAGAGTCTTTGTGTCCTGTAAGAGCACCAATTCCCCTTTGGGGCTGGGCTTGGTGCCTTGCTTAGTACTTTATAGATACAGGTAGATAAAACTCTGGTAATTGAGGTCAAGATGCCTGGGTTTGAATTTAGTTCAGGCTTTTCCTGAGGCTGTCCCTGCTGACCCTCCAGACCCCAAGAGAGGAAACTGGGGGTACACTGAACAACTGAACCGTTGCACCACCCCCACCGTCGTGACTACAGTATTATTGCTTTATCTGTTTTTATCTTTGAAACGAGCCTGGGAAATGGAGGTTACTGGCTGCATATAATGTTTGAGAACATAAAAGTCAGAGAAGTTAAGTGACTTGCAGGAAGTCACTGAGTTGGGACTCCAGTCTGAGACTACCTGGCTCCTTGCTACCCCTTACTGACTGACATCCGGCCTGGGCAGGAGCTAAGCCCCCCATACTCACCTGACCTGGGGCTGGGGCTGTTCTTTCCAGTTCCCCGGCCCAGGCCTAGTCACATGATATCATGGGGGAATTGCAGCTACTATTCCAGTCTGTGACACTCAACTTTATTTGTCCCTGAGCTCAGGCACTTAAGAAACTTGTGCATTCCTGGGACTTTATGAGTGAAATAAACGTTTAAGTGTTTCTATAAGATTTATTTAAGGGGAACAAAATGTGACCCGCTGGTCTATTGTTGGGTGAGCTTGCTGGGA
The DNA here is from genome assembly GCF_000276665.1 of Chinchilla lanigera. Lineage (NCBI taxonomy): Eukaryota > Metazoa > Chordata > Mammalia > Rodentia > Chinchillidae > Chinchilla > Chinchilla lanigera. Next base: position 26,250,147 of record NW_004955414.1, on the reverse strand, counting down.
GACGGTTCAGCCCTGCAGTGCTTGGCTGACTCCAAGAGGAAAATGTACCACTGGGGAGGCTGGGCCCAAGGGCCAGTGAGAGGGCAGTGGCAGAGGGCACCCTCCGCCCTGCAGCTTTCCCTCCTGCTATGTATCCAGCCTCTTGCTGGCTCCGGGGCTCCCCGGAGAAAGAGGCACCTTTCTCTAGAAGATGGCTTGGGAGCATGACAGGAGTATCAGAGGCATGCAGGATGCCAGGATGCAGGGTAGATGAGACCAAGGCAGGGCAGGCAGCTGGAGGAGCCGTGTGGCAGTGGGAAGGACACACCCATGTTTAGTCACCTTCGACATTTACAAGCAGCACAGCCATGTGACAAGTTAGGGACCAAAATAGGGGAAAGAGGGAGAGAATTATACCAGTGACCAACTTCATGCTCAGGGCCTCACTTTTATCTTCTCATTTCACCATCACGAAGCTATGACATCGGGAGGTTTTATCATCCCTGACTTGTAGGTGGGTATCTTGAGGTTCATTTGCAGGATTAAGTGAGAAACACAGAGCCCAGCACACAGCAGTTCTGAGTAGCTGTCCCTCCCCTCGATCCACACTCACTTTTTGCTGCCTGTGCCTGTGAACCACACGATCCACGTGATCCTCACCAGGCATCTGCTCCTTGAGAAGCAGCAGGAGAGAAAGGGATGGGGCAGGTGCCAGTGGCTTCCTGGGAGTCGTGGAGCACTTGGACTCGTGTGGCCAGCTGCCCCATGCAGATGCTGCATCGCTGCCTGGCCAGAAGGACGAATTTATTCCTACTTACCTCCTACATTAGCTCATGGTGGGTCAGACCCACAAGTAACAGCAAGTTTCCTGGAGGTCAAATTCCAAAGCAATGAGCTCAGGTGCAAAGGTGATAGGGGATTCTAACACCCAACACTTATGGAGCTTGACCAGGTACCAAGTCCCCTCCACAGGCTTTCCATCCAGTGTCACCAGGTTTGGTGAGTGAAAACATACCTGGATCCATGCAATATAGAGATAGACTTGCACTAAAAAGTATTCATTGTTCATTTAAATTTCAAATATAATTGGGCATCTTGTATTTCATTTGGAAGTTATATTTTTGTATCAATGTGTTTAATTCTATTCTGTGGAATAGCTATTTCACACACGAAGTCACCAAGGCACAGAGAGGTAAGTAACTTGCTCAAAACCACACAGCTAATAAGAGGAGAGCTGTATTATAATAATGTGGCTTCTGAGCCTGAAGACCCTGAAGTCCCAAAGTCAGTGACTTGCCGAGCAGATTCCATATTCAGTTGTATGCATTTCTGAGCAAGTGTTCTTGAAATCCTGCCTTCTATTAGCTCAGGGTGAGAGCAGAGCTGGGTCTTTGTACTAAAACCCAGAAGCATTCACCCCAGTGGGCCCCTGGAATCTTCCTACCCTCTCCTTCCTACATTACTCTCTTCCGGTCCCTGCTAGAATAAGCAACAGCCACACCAAAAATAGTTTTGTAGAAAACTAGAGTTGCCACAGTTTGCCCAACCAATCTGTGAGCTCATTAGGGAAAGAGCCCTTTGACTGTCTTGCTTGTGTATTTTGCACACATTGGAGGGGTGAAGAGCCTTCCAGGACATTCCATCGGGGATGAGAGATCTCCCCTTGATAGCTCTGAGCTTCCTAGTTTGTGAACAGCTTGGAACTGTGTGTATCTGTGGCTACATGTGTGGTACTCACCACCCCTGGCTTGGTTCTTTCTGGGTGCACACCTCTGCCCCTACTTTCCTCCAAGGGAGGGTACCTGCAGCCCCATGCAAGGGCGTCACCACAGAGAGCTTTGCCGTGAATAGCTTTTAGCCAGCAGGCAGGGAAAACTACCTGAAAACAGCTCCTTCCAATGCCTCATGGGCAATTTACCTTGTGGGTGCCAATGCTGAGGCCGTTACCCACTGAAAGGGATGGGTCCTGCCACTGCTTGCACCTCCCGCTGTGCTGATAGGAAGCACTGCGTGGTTTGCCTGCCTCATCTGCCCCTCGACTGAGCACAGACCCTGGCCATGACAGACATTCCATAAATGGACAGAGTAAGGAGTAAGTAATAACATGGAAGTGTTCACAGACCTTAAACCTTTCCTGGAGTCCAAAGAGAATCCTGTCACTGGCAGCACAGTGTCTGTTCTTTCTGAGAGCAGATCCTTCCTCAGTAAGACTTGTAAAATTGTTGAGTCAATCATAAAAATAGTGGTTAAGAAATCTGCACAGTTAATAAGCGGATGGAGCTTCAGAAGTAAAAGATGAGAGAGAGATGAATGCCGTGAGAAGAGAGATGGATGGATGGATGGATGGATGGATGGATGGATGGATGGACAGTTGCATAGACAGGTGGATGGATGGAAGGATGGATGGATGGATGGATGGATGGATGGATGGATGGATGGATAAATGAATGGATGGATGGGTGGATGGATGGATGGATGGATGGATGGATGGATGGGTGGATGGATGGATAGGTGGATGAATGGATGGATGGATAGATGGATGGATGGGTGGATGGATGGATAGGTGGATGAATGGATGGATGGATAGATGGATGGATGGATGGATGGATGGATGGATGGATGGGTGGATGATAGAGGGATGGATACGGAGGATTTGGGCAAGAAGAGTAAACAAGGGAAGAGTCACCAGAGTTCCAAGTGTGAGAAAAGCAGAGGAAATTTTTAAAGGGGAGAGATGTGAGGATAGAGGTTAAATTTGTTCCCTTTTCATGTCCTTTGAGAGGTGAGAAAAAGGAATGAAGATCCTTTTCTGTTGGGTTTTGACCCATGGAACAGTTCTCTAGCACAGTCCTCCTCAGAGCTTGGAGCATGTGGATCACAGCTTCACTGGATTTCAGGTCAAATAGTTTAATTTCAGAGCCAGACCAGAGATGGGTAGAAGGAGCAAGTGCTTCTCTTTGCTATGGATATTTATATTTATTAGACTGCTCCCCTATTTTTATGGTCTCTTGTTTTTATATGTTACACTCTACTGTTGGTTGTTTCAAGTTGCTCTGGGAAATAGGGAGTATGTCAATTCTTAGAAACAGATATACACTCTACCACTACCACCACAGTTACTTTTTGAGATGGGACATAAAAAGTTCATAGTTGACCCATCTCAGCCATCAAATAGATGCAGCCCATTGACATATGTGCACATTGGGAATCATGCGGGCCCCACTTTAGGAATGACAGAAATCATATGATATGGAGTCTATGAAAATGTTTTAGCCAGTATACATTTTCTTCTTGATCACTGGAGGACTCAAAAGCAAGAAATCCTCTAGAAATGGCCGATACAAAAAAGGCAGTTTTTAAAGCTCACTCCCAGTCAGGCTGGGATCCACTCAGGGAAGGAGCTTCACACATACCGTGAGCACAGTCAGAGTTTTGCTTTGCGCTCCTGTGGCAGGTCACACATGAGCCACCAAGATGACAAGACTGGGGAGAGATTAAGCACACATCCGCTGTGCACCAGAAAACCAGCCCTGGATAAGAACCACTCGACACAGGGCCAGGGCCCGTAAATGATTGAAGCAGACCTATGGAGGATACATCAAACCAGGAGTTACTCTGTAGAAATGTGGATCCAAGACTGCTTGATATTTCAGTTTCAAGAAAAGCCAGGCATCCAGACCTGCACAAAAATTGTTCCAGTTATGAAATGTTGGTAACTAAAAACTTGTAAGCACTGCTCCTAGACAAAAGGCCCATGGATTTGTAGTTGGCACCTTTGAGCTCCAAGGCCATGCTTCAGGTGGTACACATTCCCTAACTGACCTTGGAGAGACGATTCCAGCCAGAGACTTTTTATGATGTGCACAGCAGACTGTGAGAAAACTTCAGCCCTTCCTGCTCACCAAGGTCCACCCTGTACAAACCCCCACTCCTTCCTCTTGTCTGGCACTCATTCAGCTTGACACCATCCCTGGCCCTGTCTGCCATGGCCTCATCCTGATGGCCGCCATGTTGACACACTCCTTCCCCTTCTTGATCTGGGCCTCTTCCTGCATGCCTTCAGGCCCTCCATCCCAAGCTTCCTGCTTCCCTGCTGGTCCCTGGGGAGTCCCTCGGTATCCCTGTTGCTCAGTGGCCTCTTATAGAGGAGCCCAGGGGACAGAAGATGAGAGAGCTGGTTCACTCACAGTAGAACAAATACTTGTTTTTTGCTGTTGTTTTTAAAGTCTTGATTAGTGAGCATTTGTAGGCCAGTTGACATTAAGTGTGTGCACATCCATTTTTTTATTCTGTTGACACAACCTTCTTTAGAGACAGAGCAAGCCTTTGACCATTTTACTGTTTCAGGAACTGAAGGATAATGTGACAAGAGGATAAAGCTGGTGGTCAGTTCATCAGCAGCCCATCAAGGTGACAGTGCTCAGGGAATGAGTTGTTGTTTGTTGGCAAAACTCCTGGACGTTGCTTCCAATAGCCCTTGACAGAAGGGTGGCGATCTGTGCCCCTAGAGGGACTGGCGCTCTGGGGTCATAAGGGCAGGTCGGCCAGTCTCAGGGGCAGCGCCATCACTGATGCCTGCAGGAGAGGGTAGATGTTGTAATAACTCTGCCTCTTCCATCATCTCAGCCAGTGTGAATCATGGGGATTCGTGGATGGAACTGCTGTCAGTATTTCTGTGCTTACTGTATGGGCAGTCAAGTTATTCCCAAGCCTAACCTTCATGGTTCCCTGTTTCTCAAACCACAAGATTAAACTCTTTAGCAATCAAAATCCTTCAAAAACTGACTCAACCTCTTATTCAAGTTTCATTTTTCTCCCATTCCTAGGATCTCCTAGCTCATATACCCTGTGATCCATGCTCCTAATACCTAATTCCCAGTTATGCCTTTTGATGATGTTATTTCCTTCGTCCCGAACCTCTCCCTACTATCTTTGCCTTGCAAACCTCTGTTCATCCCTCAAGACCCATATTTCAAATATCCTTCCCCAAATAGAGCCTTCTTCTCCTGACTAGAGTGTTCTTTTCTTTCTTCTGTGCTTACGCAGAATGAGGTCCACTCCTTGTCATTTTATGTTGATGAGTAGTATGTTGCTTTTCTGAATCTCTTGCTTGACTATGAGTTCCTGCTGGTCTTCTCTTTATTTATTTATTTTTTTTTTTGGTTTTTTCCGGTACCGGGAACTGAACTCACAACCTTGCGCTAGCCAAGCAGGCGCTTTTGCCGCTGAGCTAAATCCCCAGCCCCTTGGTCTTCTCTTTCTATGTCAAGCTGCATATAAAGCCTGTGGTGGCAATTGGCATGTGGTGGCAACTAAAAAGTGCTTGTTGGATGACAAACAGGTAATCTGACAATAAAATAGTCATTCACTGAAAGTATCAACTAAGAGGTAGGTGCCTTATGAACATTATTTTAATCTTCACAGCAACTTTGTGAATTAGATTTTATGACCATGGGGCTAATAACTCCCCAACACAGCCAATAGGTGATGAGCAGGAGCTTGAGCCTGGGTTGTCTCTCTTCCAATAAACAATGCTGCTTTGTACCCTTCCTGCCCCGTTAAGTTCCTGCAAAAAAAACCAAAAAAAAAAACAAACCCAAATTTTCATTTTATATGGTGGGAGATTCTGAACACCTCCCCTGCTCCAATCGCTGAAGTTCCCTGCGCTCATGAGGTCCTGGATAAGGACCCAGAGTCCAAGCAGGGGCTTCTCAGGGATCTGGTGTTGAGCTTCCAAATAAAAGCTTCTTTTCTGCAAAGGAGACAACATGATGTTCCCTGGGAGGATTCTTACTTGGAGACATCTCTAACTCTCGTCACCTTATATTTGAGAAAGTGGATTGAAAATGAGAAGATTTGGCTTTCCTACAACTGTGGGACTTAAGAAGTTCAGACAGCACTATTCGGGACCTACTTAATAAGAAAGTATAATGTGAAAAGGAAACAGGTTCCTCCCACCTTGCAGAGAACTAACACCTCTGCCCTCCAGAATGGGGCCCAGTTTGAGCTCCACAGCCAGCAACCCTTGGGCCATGGCTGCAGAGGGGTCATTGGAAGTAAGGACACTCAGTGGCCCAGTTCCAGCGGGACTCCCCGACCCAGGAAAGTGGCAATGCGTCTCCTGGCACCCACTCTTCTGACAATGTAGGAAGCAGCCCCAGCAGCATGGAGGTGGTGGTGACAAGCTTGGAGCATTGGGAGACAGGCTGTGGTGTTCACAGAGGGGCGTGGTGGCGCACACCAGTCAAGGAGACAGGCAGGAGAAGGAAAAAGGAAGGCATCATCTTAAAAGGATGAAGGGATAATGGACAGGACTTCCAGAGAGTCCTCAGGCAAACTGGGAACAATTTTGAGAAGAAAATATTGCGATATCAGGTAGCAAAAGAACCAGAGAGACACTGTGTACTGCTATTAATGTGGCCCTATGTTTACCCCCGGTCCACTCAGCCTGGAGAACCGAGGCTGTGGTGCATCTTTACAGATCTTATTGTAGATCCCACATTGTGGTGGTTTCAGTATTTCATCCATCCACCCTCCCTGTGGATATCTATTACGCCCCTGCCATGGTCTTATACTTCAAGCAGCCATTAGTGCATATAAGTATATGAATGCACCAACCTAGGATTTGAGAATTGTCTTTCTGTTATTTACTTAGTACTTGTGAAATGATACCTCAAAACACTAAGGACTAGCCAATAATTTTGTTCTGGTTTCAGAAATATACATTTGTACAGAGAAGCATTTCTACAAAGGAAGAAAAATTTAAACTGCAGTCCACTGCACTACACAAGTCACATTTACCAAAATTCAAAATTACTCCAAGGCAAAACTGTCATGGAATACCGGGACATGTAGAGGCTGCCACCTTTTCTCCTGGCTCTCGTTATTTCTGGCCAGGCTGGCCTCAGTCTGAGGGCTCCGAGCCATTCTTTCCATGTGTTGCTGCCGAGACTAACAAGGGAGGGTGTGTGGTGCCCCAATCTTTTTTTATTTTTTGGTACTAGGAATCAAACTCAGGACCTTGCACTTGCCAGGCAGGCGCTGTGCCACTGAGCTGTAGCCCTGGCTGTGCTGCCCCAATCTTAGTGCATGGTGGTCTGTGCCAATCTTGGGCAAATGCCTGCTGGGGAAGGAAGGCCGTGCTGCCCATCTTTTCTTTTGTGACTAATCCAAATAAACTGCACTCATGCATTATTCACAGTGCCCAAGCTAGGGAAGCAACCTAAATGTCTATTGGTGGATGTATAAAGAAAACATGAAAAAATGTATATATGCACATGCCCAATGGATTATTATTTAGCCTTTTAAAAGGATGAAATCCTGTCTTATGTAACCACATGGATGAATCTAAAGGACATTATGCTAAAGGAAATAAGCCAGATATAAAAAGATAAATAGTATACGATCTCATATGTGGAATCTTAAAAGGTTGAATTTGTGGAAACTGATTAGAATGGTGGTTACCAGGAGTCTGAAGGTGGAGGAATCCGGGAGAAGTTAGGGAGTACAGACTTTCAGCTATAAGATGAGTAGGTTCTGGAGATCTAATATATAGCAGAATGACTACAGTTAATATTAAAGTTCTTCTCCGCCTGAAATTCACTAAGTATTCTTAGCACACACACAATTAACTGAGGTGGTATATATGATAATTGGTTTAATTATGGTAGTTATTTTGAAGTTATGCCTATCAAAATGTCATATTGTATTCCTTGAATATGTACAATTTTAATTTATCAGTTATACCTTAATAAAGATGAAACAAACAAACACATTGTGTTGGTCCTTATGACAAAGATAGCCCCTGAGCATCGTGGTGCTGGGATGCTCACTGCAGCTCACTCCAGCACAAGCCTAACCCCATCTGCCTTTTTATTCTAAACCCCTAGGACCCTCCCTCGGCGGGAACATTCCACAGCCCACCCGCAATCATTCTGACCGGGGATGCCGGTTTCCCAGGAGAGGCCGACAAGTCCCTGGCCAACAGGTATGCAGCCCAATGCCTGAGCCTTGTGCTATGATGGGCAATTTTTCCTAGAATGTGGGGCTCAGAAAACTGTATTTTAAATAAATCTTTTCTTCTTTCTTGCACCACTCTGGTGATGAAATATTATCGAGCAATTTTTCAAAATGGGAGAGAGAGTTTAAGATCTTTCCCAACATGTATTTTCTTCTCCTGAATTTGGCCTTTGGCACTTTGTTAGCTATTAAGAAAGCACAAACCATAGCAGGGGATTTTCTCATGAGAACCACACAGACATTTGCAGGCAAATCTAGAAGGTGTGAGTCCTTGGCTATAGAATTCTGTCCTGGGCTAAGGCGAGTCCTGTAGGGAAGAAGGCATCTTGCAAGGTGACACTGGCTCACAGGTTCACTGACAGTTTCACTCTGCACGGGCCCATGCATTGGTCTAGCTGGAATTAGATTGTCTAAGTGCAGTTTTCAGAAAGCTAAAAAGATAATCCTCATATAGTGAGCACACGTCAAGATTTAACTTCACTTTTTAACAAGGGAAGCAGCAGGATAACGAAGTGGGTTCAGAGAAGGGTGATGCTGGAATAAAGTCGCTAATTTAGATATAAAATAACTTAAAGTTCTGCAGGGCAACAATGCCATATTTTTAGCTCTTCTCATTTTATAAGGTTTCCGCTAGTCAGATCTTAGCTTAGAGGCTGGGCCCTAAAGAACAGTAAATACTGTCATCAGTCAAAGTTGCATCCCCTTACAGCCAAGCTTGGCAAACTTGAGTGTGCATGGAAGCCGCCAGAGGCTTGTTAGATCACAGCTCTCTGGGCCCACGCCCCAGGGTTTGTCTGCATTTCTAACAAGTTCCCAGCGTGAAAGTCAGAGGACCCGGACACGCTCCTAAGATGATGTTCTGGGGTGACACTGAAAGATGATACTGGCATCGGGCAGTTTCCGGATCAGTCGACTCTGTTCTGCCTTTCAGAGCTCACAGTCCCCACAGGAGGCTTTCTCACCGACACCTGAAGGTCTCCACTGCATCGCTGACATCTCTGGGTAAGGGCTGGGCCAATGGGAAGGTGTGGTTGAGCAGGAAGACTGAGGTCCAGCGACTTGGCCAGACTTAGGTCCTTTCCCTCGCCCTCCCCAGCAAGGCAGAGCAGATCAGCCCCTCGGTGTTTGAGTCCAAAAGAAGTGCAACTCCTTATTTCAGTTTCTTCTGGAGAAAAAACAAGACCAACCAGCCCGAGGAAGTGAGAAAGTCAAAGGCAAAACAGCTGGGTGAAGCCGATTTCTGGGGCTCAGGGGGCAGCGTCCTTCAGCCCTGCCAGAAACACAGACTGAGCACATGCAGGTGGGCACGGGCCTGAGCGCAAGATTGGCTGCCCCAGTGCCCCCACCCCCCCGCTTGTTCCTCCATGGTTTCTCTCAGCCTTCCCTGGGATGCTGGGGTGTCACTGTGACACTGACTTGGTCCCTGCCTTCATGTTGATCACGGTCTATGAGACAACTGAGAAGTCGAGATGTAATCAGGATTCTCCTTCCCAGAAGAGCTAGGGAAACCAAGGCAAGGAGGGCCCTCATCCTTTCTGGAGAGAGGAATATTTATTGGGTAGGTGTTTCAGAGGGAACGGTATTAGAGTTGTCCCTGAGGGAGTTAGACAGACAGACAAGAGGGAAGAAAGGCATTGTGGGTGGGAGGAGAGATGTAGGAAGCACAAGCCACACAGAGGTCTGGGGGTGGCAACTGAACACTGCTGTGGGCACTAGCCAACCCTCTTTTGGATGACAGAAAGCCAATTCACACTAGCTTATCCCAAATAATAACAGAAGAATAGTAGGCAGGGCTTGCGGTTTCAGGTAGTACTGGATCCGGGTGCAGTACTCGACTTGCGCTGCTGGCTGTCATCCCGTTCCCTCTCTCAAGACTCCTTTTCGTGTGTGCCAGTTTCCTTCTTGGGCAGGTGCTTCATTCATGGTAGCAAATGGCTACCAACAGCTTCAAGCTTTTGTGTCATTACTGGTGAGAGGTTTTCTTCTCCATACCCCGTACCATTCCCAAGATTGCGTCACATGGCCACCCCCAAGCCAGTCCCTGATGCTGCCAGGACCGAGCGCACTGACTGACCAGCACTGGTACAAGTTTGCACATGTGGCACTTGGGTGGGTCGTGAGTGAGGGTGGTTAGCTCCTTCCTGACTAATGCAATGGGGAACCCAAAGCATGGGGTTTCACCCAGGGAGATGAAGTAGGGGTAGAGGCTGGGGAAGCAAGATGGGAGCCGGAGGAAGCTTGCTGCAGAGGGGCTGGTGTCCAGGGGGCCCAGGGGGACCAGGTCAGGCCTGCAAAACTGGCTGAGCCCAGTTTAGAGTGTGGCTGTCACCCTGAGGACCAGGAGGAGTCCCCGTGGGGTGAGGCAGGAGAATGGCAGGGTCCCCTCAGTGAGGATGGGACAGAGGGAATGACCTGAAGGCAGGGACCCCTTAGGTGGCTGACGGCATTGTCCAGATAGCGGCTGAAGAGCAGGAACAGAGAGGAGGGCAGGTGCAGGGAGAGTCGCAAATGGAGGTGAATGCAGCACTTGGTCAGGGGTTGGAAGTGGGGCTTGAGGAAGGAGCAGCTATGTGGAGCAAGTCCCAGGTTCCTGAGCCATGGCGTGGAGCTGGAGCCATTCGCCCAGCTCACCCCGACACACAGCTGGGGACGGGAGAGTCTGGGGAAGGATGGGGGAGAGCACGTGAGTGGAGGAAAGAAGGGAGAAGGTGGCCAGGAGATTGCACCTGTGGCCCAGGGTCTTTGGCTGGCCTTATCCACACCTTCAGTTTTCTTGCTTGTTAAAGAAGGGAGACCTGACGGACGGACACACCAGGCAGAACAGAAAGCGTGGAAATGGGGCTCCAGAATGGCCTGCTTTCAAAGCAGAGTGAGGGCAGAGCTGGGATCCCAAGGTGGTTTCGTGACCACCTGTGACAGAGCATTTGCCATAGCCGCAAGCTGCAAGCCTGAGGGGCCGGGCATGCGAGGAAGCCACTGTGTGTCCCCATGCAACCTTCTCCACAGACCAGCACCCCGCTGAGCTTCCCCTGGTCCAGTCAGCTCAAGGCAGCAGCCCTAGACCAAGGTGTGGGGCGGCAGGGGCTCTCATTCTGGGCTCACCTTCCCTCTGCAGACCCTGCGGGGCACGTCATTGACCTGGTAAATGACCAGTTGCCAGACATCAGCATCTCAGAGGAGGACAAGAAGAAAAACCTGGCTCTGCTGGAAGAAGCCAAGTTGGTGAGTGAGCGATTCCTGACCCGGCGAGGGAGGAAGTCCAGGAGCAGCCCCGGAGACTCCCCATCAGGTAGGGCAGGGTCAGGAGGTCCAGGAGGCTGCCTGGGGCCCTACAGGATAGGTAGAGGGGAAGGCCCAGGCCTCAGCTGCAGTGGGAGCCTTGCTTCCTAGAGGTGGTTTTTTTTTGTTTTTTTTTTTTTTAATACTGGTTGGCCTCAGTGCCTTTGCACTGAGCTACATCCCCAGCCCTTTTCATTTTTAACTTTGAGACAGGGTCTCACTAAGTTGCTAGATTGCCCAAACTGGGTTCTAACTTGTGATTCTCCTGGCTCAGCATCCTTGGACTCAGCTGCCCCTGGTGTCCAGGTGGCAGAAGGTTGAGCCTGGCTGACAGGGAGTCTTGGTCAGTTCAGAGGCTCTAAAATGCCTGGCCAGCTCTAACCCAGAAGACTGTCCTATTTTTTGCCCCTTGTGTGAGTGTCATGGCTCCTTGTGCCGAGAACAGTCAGCCCACGTGGTGCTTAACTCGGGCTCCCCTACTCCTCCCCCTCCTGTAATCCTGCATGGAGAGGAATCCTCTGTGTGCTGCCCCTATGCTCAGAGCCCGGGGTCTCCCTGTGTGGATGGAGCCTGTGTGGCTGCTCTGTGGGCCCTTCCTCAGCAAAGAGCAGGGGACAATGTTCTGTGCCCTCTCCCCCTGCCCCCGCTGCCCCGAGGAAGGACACAGGTACTCTGGGGAAGGGAGGCAGTCTTTGGGGTATTTACAGGTGAGAAGGAAAATTTCCCTGGGCCCTCCCACAGTCCCTCTTCTTCCTGAGCAAAAAGTTGAGGTCTGAGGACTTACAAGCAAGGGGAGCATTTGAAATCAGGGCCATCCTGGGACATCTAGAAGGTGTAGCTGTTACCAAAGTTTCAGGCAAAAGCCCCAGCTCCTGCAGTCTCAAGAGACCAGGCCTGGCCACCTGTCTCATGACCCTACTCAAAGAGATGAGCAGTCAAGGGCAGAAAAGGGGCTTGAATCAGCATGGCCATACTGGGAACACAGACAAAGAGGTTCAAAGTCTGTCTTCTAAGGCTGACAGAAACCTTAGAATTTGATAGAAAAAGGGAAGAAAGGCAAAAGTTGGGGGTTTGCATAGCTGGCAGGGCAGGTAACCCTGGTCTGGTTAATAGGTATCTCAGGACTGGTTCTCTAAGGACCTGGGAAAGCCATCATTTCCTGAAGGGGAAGTTTGTTTCCATCGTGAAATGCTTGCTCTCGCTTATGGGCGTGACCTTGGTTCCCCACCATGAAGGGATTGTTCCCCTTTGGGGCGTAACCTCATCATGGGGAGGATTTGGGGGCTCTGCTTTTCCTGGAATCCAAAGTGCCTACAGGTTTTGGGCAAGGCCTACTGGAGACTTTTAATCACTGCTCCAGGAGGTCTTGAACCAGTGTAAGAACTGGCAATTGACTGCCTCTGCAAAACCTGCAAATTACTTCAGTTGCTCTTAAGTTGGTGTCCTTAGCCTTAAAGGAGAATGAGATAGCCTAGGCAAATTCAGGTCTCATAAACCTCAGATTACAGAACTCCTTACATAATTAGCATGCTGACATGCAAAGCTGAGCAGGATTCTGACCCAAAGTTTTGAGGTAATGAGTGAAACAGAAACAAAATTGAAGGCAGAGATGCAAAGCTTTGTCCTGCCTTTAGTTATCCATTGGGCACCTTCAGGCCTGGCCTCGGGGTCCCTGTTACACAGTTTTTGAAGATTTACCTGCCAAGCAACGCCAGGTCCTCAGTTTCTGGAAGGTGCTCTGAGGTCAGGCACAGTAGGCTGAGGATTGTGACACTTCCTGGTCATGACTCCAAGGGCTACCTGTTGAGCTAGGAGCAAGGAGGGGTTGGGCTATGAAAGAAGCCTTGTGTGACAGTGCAGAACAGGTCCCAACAAGGCAAGTCCAGTTCCAGGGGCAAGGAGTACCTGAAAGGCTGCTTCTGTGAAGTCCTAACCCCTCACGAATGCCAGCCAGTTTGTGTCTGTCTCCACAGCTGTCTCCCCAAACCTCAGCCCTGGAGCTTCTCCTGTGCCCTCTAGGAGCAGCCTTCCGACAGTCCTCACCCCACCAGGTGAGGCCACGTCACCCCCCAGCATGCTCCCTACCCTGGCCTCTCCCTACAGGTGGCTGCTCAGGCAGCCACCCTCCTGCCTCAGCCTTCTCGTTCAGGACTCCTGCTGCATCCCTCCCCAGAGGGCTCCCAGCTGGCCCCGGCGGGGTCACCTCACAGAGGCAGGCACACTGTTGGGGCCTGGGGCTGATGCGGGGGGCAGCTGTACCCTGGAGAAGCAGGCTTCTGAGGACACAGGCGAGGTCATGCTCTGCTTGCCCAGCGGGGGCTCAGAGAGAATTCATCACAGAGCACATTTGGACCACTCTCTGTCCTTCGATGTCTTCTCTTCCAGAGCCACAGCCTCAGTCCAGCAAGGGCAAGGGGCTCAGCGCTCTGAGGCAAACTCAGCTGAAGTCAGGCAGCCTGGGTGCTCATCTCAGCACTGCCACTTCCCGGCCATGTGACCTTCAGGACCTCAGTTTCCTCAAACAGTTGCTGGGGGGGATCAACAAGGGCAGATGGGAGGCACTCAAAAGATGGTGACAATTCTGGTCCCCAGGCCCAAGGCTGCTAAGAAAGAATGCTCCAGGGAGGGATGTGGTGGGATAGCTGAGGGTCACCACTCACCAGTGTTGGGACCATTCCAGGTTTGGATGTGTGCAGTGGCCCACAGTCCCCGCCAAGATCACCGCCACAGGTAATTCGCAGAGCTGTTTCTGTGCTAGCAGCCTCTCCCCTGCCCTCTAACACCCAGGAGGCCATCCACGAACCCTGAGGGTGCTGGGTGGGAAGCTAGGCCTCTTTGAGGGCCTCTTGAGAGGAAGACAGGCCTCACCCAATTGCTGGCTCATTTGTGTTTGCTTTCTCCAGCAGAAGGGGGATGAGGCGGACATCTCACCTCACCTCGGCGAGCCTGTGAGTTGGAACTTCACTCACTTTGGGTGACTTGGGCGTGGGGGATCCTGTCTCACAGAGGCCTAGCCTGCCGCCAGGCCCATGTGTGAACATGTGTGTGAGTGGAAGCTCTGCACTGGGGAAACCAGCAGGTTCCTCTGTTCACTGTGGCTGGGTGGGACGGGGTGGAGAGGCAGGACTCAGGCGTGCAGCCTCCGCAGAGGTCATGCCCATCCCCTTGCGGTCTCAATCAATCAGGCTACTGGTCAGAGGTGGGGACCTTTGGACCCAGCAGCAGCCTGGCAGCAGCCCCTGGCAAAGCTGGTGCCCTTGCAACCTCCAGTGAAATTGCAGGAAAGCTCCAGCCCCAGCTGGAATTCTGCTGGAAGCATCTGGAGGAATCTCATCCTTGTGGATGAGCAGTACAAGTGCCCCACCCTGCCCTGAGCAAGGTGCCCAAGTGCTCCAAGTGGCATGGAGGGCAGCCTTAAAAAACAAGCTCACCTAGAACTGGGTTGGGGAGAGAGATCTCTGAAAGAACACAAGCACTGACATGCAACAACACCCAGAGGGGCAGATGCAGACCAGTGTGTGCCTCACAACGCGGGCTTCCTGTGTGGAGGAAGAGTACAGAACCTGGGACCTTCCAGGGAGTGACAAGTCACCTTTGCAGGAATTGCCTCATCATCCAGTGATCCTATCATCTCTTGGATCATGGAAGTCTGAAACGATCTTAAAAGATGAAATCTCTTCCCAGAGGAAAAGCAATTGTCAAAAGCTAGGGATTCTCTTCCCTCTACTCCCCTCTAAAAGCCACAAACAGACATGCAAGGTTCCTTGTGATTTTAGAGGGTTCACAAGCCTGGTGGGAAATGTGAGTCCATAAGAGCTGAGAGCTCTGTCAGGCAGAGCCAGGACTAGAACGTGGTGCAACTGAGGTGGAGCCAGCGCTGTCTTGTGTCGCACTCTCCCTTGCTCCTAGCTCTTGGGAAGTTCTGGGCTGGTTTTGAGTTGCAGGTGTCCCTGTCCTCTCTGTTTCACAAACTCTATTCTTATTTGTGGGCCCTCTTTGCTGGCTTAGACCTGGCTGAGGGGCTGTCCCTGTCCACCCAGTCCCACGCACCCACACGCAGATATGGGCTGCCAGGCAGGGGCTGTGTCTCCCCCTCAGCCTGTCTCCAGGGTCCCAACTCTACCTTATCTTTTTCAGAATGTCCCCAAAGGGCTAGCTGACCGGAAGCAGAATGACCAAAGGAAAGTGTCTCAGGGCAGGCTGGCTCTTCGCTCTCCCCCTGTTGAGAACTCCAAAGAGCTTGCAATAGAACAAAAGGAAAACTTCGATCCCCTCCAGCACCCTGAGACCACACCCAAGGGCCCAGCTTCTGGCACAAATAGCATTGGGAAAATGGCCCTGAACAGTCCCCCATCTGTCCCTGCTGAAAGCGAGCTGGGGAGGCAGCTCCCGAAGACAGCCAGGGAGGGCAACCCTCTGCCGAGAAGTCCAGCCCAGGGCTCGGGAGGAGTGGCTCCACCAGCCCCCCAGGGAAAAGTCTCCACTGGAGAGCCCCCAGCATCCAAGGTTATTCCCAAAGTCGAACTGCGGCCCCCTGTGTCCCGGCCACCTCTAATGCGGGGCGTCTCCTGGGACAGTGGCCCTGAAGAGCCCGGTCCGCGGTTGCAGAAAGTGCTTTCCAAGCTGCCATTGGCAGAAGAGGAGAAGCGCTTCCCAGGCAAAGCCAGTGGCAAGCTGGCCAAGGTGCCAGGGCTTAAAGACTTTCAGATACAAGTGCAGCCTGTGCGGATGCAGAAACTGACCAAGCTCCGTGAGGTGAGTTCCTAAGGGCCGGCTGGGCAGGCTGTGCCCGCTAGGTCTCCACTGGACTGAAGACCCTGGGGCTGAGGCTGGGCCCAGGGGCAGGGTGGCTCTGGCTCTTCCCCACCGGAGAAGCCAGGCTGGCTTGTGTGATAGCTCCTTCATCACACTAGTCTCAGGTGTGTTTTATACGTGGCACTAGGCAGAGGCTATTTGGCTAGAGTTGCTGCCAAAAGCCACATTTCAAGGGAAGGTGGATGTGTGGACAGGCACGGGCACCCTCAATTCTGGGCCACTTTACTCCTTCATCCAGAGCTGGTTACTCACAAACAGGACCCTGTGGGGTGCCTGGTCATGCCTAGAACAGGGCCAGGCCAGAATAAACTAGGTTTTCCCTTGAAGTGGCCCCTAGCCTTTCTTCCTGGTCCCTGCTAGCCAAGGACCTCAGAGCCATGTACGTATGACGAAGACTGCAAGGGGCTGGTCCCTCTGTGGTGAATTTCTTCCGATGCCCATTGTGTCTCCAACTTCCCTTGGCCATCAAACTGGGCGCAGTGGTCACTCCTGAGGCTGCCATGCTACTCAAGCCTTGATTAGGAATGTCCAGAGATGCATGGGAGAGGGACCAGAGTGTGAGGGAGAGAAGAATTAACAGAACAAAGAAATCTCAACCCGATCTTCCCTTCCCTAGAAGTCCAACCCAGGCCAAGGCAACGAGGCTTCTATAGGGTGAGGCCTGGAGCTGGACAAAGCTGCCCTGTCTCCTACAGAGGAACTGTGGGATGGGAAAGGAAACGAGGAACCTGATATCACTCTAGCACAAGTGAGGGTATTTCCGTGCAACCAGAGACACTGACGGATGTTGGCCACTGTCCTACTGAGAAATATTCCGTGATGTTCTAAGTTGGAGGCTCAGGGGAATCTGAGGCCTGGCTGCTGATTTGGACGCTTTACACAGAAAAGCCCTACCGAGCCAGAAAGACCAAAGTAACTAGTGAGTCAGAACAGGATCTGGGGGAGCTACCCAGGGAGGGCTCACTCCTACATCTGGGGGAAGGAGGGGCTAAAGGGACCAGACAGCCAGGCATTTGACTTCATGGACCTCCAGGTCTAGGCAGTAAGCTATCCCTACACCCTACACCCCTGCAGATTTTTCTCACTCAGCACAGAAATTTCCAGAGGCCCTGGAGGCTCCATGTCACTACCCTGTACTACTACCCCGGCAGCGTGGGCACCCAGCCTGCACCTCATCCCAGTGTACCAAGAGCTGATGGGCTGCGGGCCTCTGGCCTGCCAGAGATACAGGTGCAGGGCCTAGCTTCACTTCCATTAGGAGCATGAGCACCCTCTGCTGGCCCCTTCCTTGCCTTCTTTACTCAGTGGCCTCTGCCACCCAGGAGGCTGAAAATCCGTTGATAGCACAAACCACGAAGGGCAAGGAGCTCCGCTGCATGTTGCACTGGTGCTAACTAGAGTGGAGCAGGTGCGAACCTGCCTGCAGCCCCAGCCCACCTCTCCCTGGCTCTGTCTGCTGAGCCCCCAAGGCAGCAGTTCTCAGGCCTCATCTATCTGGAGGTGCCACCAAGGCCACTGAGGAACTGAGAGGTGGGGGAAGTCACAACTCCTGGAAGTGGGTCCTCCCTGCCCGGATCAGCAGGGCAGGAAGCTTCAGCCAGCCCTGAGATAGATCGCCAAAGATTGTTCCCAGGAACAGCCACATGTAAACCCCAGAGGGGCCAGACCGCCAGGGATTTGACTTCATGGCCCCCAGGTCTAGGCAACAAGCTACCCCCACACCCTACAGGCTGCCTGTCCTCAGAGCTGTTTATTCCCCGGCTCTCTATGGCGGAGCAATTCATTTTCCCTGAGGCCCACGGATTTCTTTGAAAAGCAGATGTGACATAATGGTGGGCACCGGGACAGGCTGGGAGAAGAGGTGATGCTCCCCAGCTTTGCCACCCATCCCGCCCACCCACCTTTGCTGCTGCCCCTGTGTTTCCCACCTAAGGCTGAGAGGTCGTGGTCAGAGAACCAGAGGAAGCCAAGAGAGGAGCCCAGCCCGATGCTGTCATCTGAAGTGTTGTCTCTCTCTTTCACACAAAGGAGCACATCCTGATGAGAAACCAGAACCTGGTGGGCCTGAAGCTTCCTGAACTGAGTGAAGCGGCGGAGCAGGAGAAAGGTAGGCAGGCAGGTGGGTGTTTCTCAGGCCGGGGCTGGGTTGTCTGCCCAAGGTAATGGAGGGCAGATGTGTGTGCACTGGGCATCCTGCAGGCGACCTGGGTCCACCCCACGAGTGGGAGTGGGTTGGACAGAGCAGCCCTTCATGCAATTCACTGATGAATGAGTAAAGCTGATCATGTTTCCTGCCCATGCAGAGCACCCCCAAACCATCTCCTTCCTGCCAGCCCCCACCACCCCAGGCCTTGTTTGCAGCGGTGGGTCTGGAAGGTGCCCCAGGCTTGAACTTTTGACACTGCCTTTCCCCTCACACCCAGGAAGCCACCCAAATAGACCAGTTCCTTTTTTCCAGACACCAGAGCCATATCTTACATCCCAGTGTGCTGCTACCACAAAGTCCATGCCCCAGCCCCACCCCGCTGGGTAACTCCAAGTCCCTTCCCCTGGGCCTCTTGCTCTCCTCTGCCCGCTCCAATCTGTAAACAATCCCTGCTCCTGCCTGCTTGGAGAGAGACTGGCTGATGGAGTCAGTCCTTCTCCCGGTGCTGCCCACCCCGCCTGGCTTAGACCCAGCCTCTTCCACTTGCCAGCCATGGGGCCTCTGTGTAAGCCACCAGCCGTAAAGTGAGACTCATCCCAGTCACAACTCAAGGGTTACCAGGAACACTAAAGGGTTAAATAACCTGTGTTTGGAAAGTGCCTGGGGCTTGCCTAGTGCATAGTAAGTGTAGTCTAGGTGCCCGCTGTTATCAACCCTAGAACAGAGGCCAACAAGGGCCAGTACCTTTGTTGGGGCCTGTGCGTGTGTGCATGCAGGTGTGTGTAGCTTATTACTAAGTGCTTACAACAACAGCGCCTGGCGCTATGAGACCCTGAATAAGTATCGAATGAATGAGTGAATGAGTGAATGAATGAAATTGTATAAGGGCTGTCCAGGTACATAAAAATAACCTACAGCTATATCCACAGTGTCATACAGTGGGCAAAGGGGAATGAGGGGTCCTTCTCAGGCCTCCTTCCAGTGGCCTCTCGCCGCTTGCTTCTGTGCCTGTGTCTACGCCATGTCCCTCTCTTGACCTGCCACCCCTGCCCCGGGTCATCACACCTGTCCCTTAAAGCAGTGAATCCCACCTTCTCTGAAATCCTCCCCTTTCTTTCTGTCTTTGCATTTCACTGTCTATATCCTATTTTTATTTATATTTTACTTGTGGTAAATATGTATATACATCATAAAATTTACTGTTTTAATCATTTCAGGCATGCAGTTTAGCAACATGAAGCGCATTCACACTTCTTCAGACATCACACCATCCATCCCCAGCCGCTTGCATCTTCCCACACAAACTCTGCCCCCGTTCATTGAGCATGAACTCCCCTTCCTCCGCTGCCCCCAGCCCCTGGAAACCCCCATCCACTCTGTCTCTAGGGATTTTACTTTTCTAGGTCCCTCATATAATGAAAGCATTCAACATTTTGTCCTTTTAATGCAATCATAATAAATAAATCACCTATAGAATTTTGCAGAGTAGAAATCCTCTTGCACCCTGGGTTTCATCTAATCCCAATGAACAGAAGCAGGGATTCGAGCTCTTATCTTGAAATTGAGGAAGGTGAGGCCCAAAGAGCTCCTGACTCCAAGTCTCAAGGTTTTGCCATCCTACTGAGCAATTTTGAGATATTTTTCAGCTGCCTAGCATGTCAGGCAAGTTCCTCCAGCTCAGAGGGGAGGGGAAGGGTCTCCAGGGCTGCTGAGGTTGTGGGCAGCTTTCCAGAATGCTGTGTTTTTCCCCTGTGGAACTGAAGCCCCCAGCAGACCCCAGGCTCCACAGAGCAGCCTTTCAAAGTCCTTGTGCCAATCATGCCGCCCTACTTTACATGCCTGCCTCGGGGTGGAAGCCTGCTGCTTATGATTGGTGCGTGGAAGGGTCCTGGGTGTCACCAGCAAGCGGGAAGCTCTGGTGTGGAACACACTAACACCCCACACCCCTCATTCGACACAAACAAGAGGCTTCCCAGAAGCAAAATTGCTGACATTTTTCTTAAAAGAACTTTTAAAAAGAAGGTCGCCATCTTTAAAGGAATCTTTTAAAAATTTATGTTTTTCCTGTTTATTTTTAAAAATTTGTTTGTTAAAGCAGGTTTAAACATTTAAAGGAAAAATTTATCTTAATATTTCACTTCTAACCCCATACATTCTGAAAAAGCAACAATTTTTATTCTTTCCAGTATTTATCCATATTTATAATTTTTTCATAAGTTGATTGGATGGCACAGACATAACTTCCTTTCCTTCATTCTTTTTTTCTTATTTCATAACTAATTCCAGGTATTCTGACCAGTGCTCATATTTATAATTTAAGGGGTGCATATTCCCTTTGCATGGATGCCTCTATTGTTGGGTATTGCAGATGTTTACACTTCTTTTGACTATGATTAACAATGCTACTATAAACATTTTGTACTACCATTCTTTCTTTTTTCCTTTAAGTTACACCCTTGAGATAAATTCTCAGACTTTATTCACTGGGTCAAAGCATAGGAATATTTGACTTTACCAAATAACCTACAACATACAGTGTTACTTCCAGAAAGATGTATACACTCATCTTTCTTCTAAGCATGATCTTGATTTTGCTTTGCTTTTGGTCCTGGTTAGCCAGACTACTGTGTAGTCAGAACCAGATAACCAATAATAAGAACAATAATTACAACATATTAATACCACTGTGAAGTGCCACTTTATGGTTATTTCAATTAATTCATGAGCAAGCACAAGCTGAACATTTAAAAATATTTATTTACTTTTGTTTTCTTTTTGGGTGAATTAGCCACTCATTTCTTTGCCCGTGTATCCATCTGGGTCCTAGACTTTTTTTTAAAAAAACAATGTATGTAAATTCTATACATGACAGATACTAATCCTTTATTGGCTACCTTTTCTCAACATTTTTACTCTGTCATTTTTTGCTTTTTAATAAGTTATGTATTGTTTTGGAGAAATTATAAAGTTTTATTATAATCACTACTGCCTTTTTTTTTCTTTTATGAAGTCCTTCTTTATTTCAACCATTATTAAAAATAATGCTTCTAAATAAATAAAGAAATGCTTCTCCTTGATGGAAAAATAGATCTATTTTCTACTAGTTCGTCTGTAGTTTGATTTATTTATATTTATTTTGCTAATGCTTCTGAACTTCATTTGACAGTGTAGGTATTTTAAGGTATAAGATCTTGTTTCTGCAATAATATTTAATAATGTTTATATTTCTTTTGTGATTTGCACAGTCATGTGTGTTATATTCTTTTATATATATATATATATATATATATATATATATACCAAAGACTAGTCCTGATTTTCTGGATTTTTATTCTGATCACTATGACACCATTTTAATCATTGATTTAATGATGCGCAGTGGGATTAGCTTTTCCCTTATTGCTATTTTCAGAATATCTGTTAATAATCTAGGAACAGAGATTCAGGGTAAAACAATGGAAAGAGCAACTGGACAAGAAGTCAGGAGTTTTCAGTTTATGTCCCAGCCCAGAAACCAATTAATGGATCTTTAAATTTATTCCTCGGCCTCTCTGGGCCTTCACTGACATTTGAAATTTATTCCATTTTGTACGGAACTTTAATTGTGGGATCAGAAGAACTGCACATCTTTGTTTTACAGCTGATAGACCTTTACTTTACTCAATTTGCAAACATTTATTTCTCCTTCAGGCACAGGATTTGTCCTCCCATCAATTTAGTGTTCCTTTCTTTAACCTCAAAAAGATTTAAGGTCTGTGTTACACCTCATATCGTTTAGGGAGGCACATTCTACGCGATTTATCGTTTTGCTTGCTTATTTATGAAGATTTTTCTAGCTGATAATGAGAGGCATCGATGCATCTACTCTGTATTATATATTTCTTGTCTAATAATTTTTAGTGTTAACAAGTGATAGTGTGATTCCTGCAAAAACTAGTATGATTATTATAAAGAGAGTGATTAACTACAAGCCAGGTACTATGCTCAGCATTTGACAATATTTGACTTAATGTTAGGAAGTAGCCTCATTATACTTATTTTATGCCAGAGGAAATGGAGGCTTTAGGAGGTTAAGGTCATGTGGTTATTAATTGCTGAAGCCAGGATTTAAACACAGGTATGTCCAACTTCAGAGGCTCTTGACCACTCTGTGAATACCTTTCTCTTTCAAATTTATAATCAAATCATCTTTAATTTTTATTTTATCCAATTCACCCCTTGTTTTAATTGTATGTCTCTGTGTGAGCATGCATGTGCATTTCTCTGTGTGGACCTATATATTTTATTACTCTGGCAATATTCCATAATTCAATAGTGGTGATAAGGCAAATATGTGTCTTATTTCTTTTTAAAAATTGAATTGTGGTAGTTTTCTGTCCAGAATCATGCATCTTATTAAATAAATACAACATTTAAACTTGTATTACTTTATTTTGTATTTATATTATTTTATAGTATAAAACAGAAATATAATAAGATGTACAATCTATAAAATATAAATATATGGTATTACTTTACATATTATATTATTTTATATATTTTTCAAAGAAATAATTTTCTCTTCCAAGTTTCAAGGTGTGTGTTGGCATTTACGAAATGTGCTTTGGATATCTACTAAAAAAAGTATGCTATGGCATTTAATTTATTTAGTAATTTTTCATATGTGGGAAAAAAAGCCCTTTATTCTGGGTTCTTTATTTCTGGATGCTGGAATAAATTCTCTTTGTCACAGCATCTTTTTTCGAGGTACTATCAAATTCTATATATAAGTACCTCTTTTAAAAGTATTCTACAGCTTTCTTACATTAGGTAAGATAAAATATAAATTGTTGTGACATAGAGACCATGAATACAATAACATATTAATAGTAACGAGAGAGAAGCATATTTCATTCTTGAGAAATTATTCAAAAGTGAGCGGTTCAAACACTGGCTGACTCTGCTGCATGGAAGTATTTGAGGACCCTAATTCCTTCCCCGTTGTCATTTTGCCATCCCCTGAGCTGTTAGACTTGCTACAGGGTCAGAGATGGATCGTGGGCAGATCTGGATTCCTGCTAGAGGTAGGGAGGGTGCACTGCACAAGTTCATTAAACTCAGATTGCCTGGGTGCTGGCGTTTTCACATGGCCATAACCAGTAGCAAGGGAAGCTGGGGAACATAGCTGCTCATTGGACAGCTGATCACATGCCCAGATTAAAGTCCATTCCCACGGACAGATTTGGTTGGATGATTAGGTTCCTATCATGATGCCATTTTCACTTAGCAATTTTGTTTACATTGTTTTCACTTCTTCCCTATTATAAACAGTGAAATACTGAACATTCTTACATGTATCTTTATAGAAATGAACATTTCTCTATGAGATATCATCCTATAAATGCAATTGATCAAAAAGCATTTACATTTAGATGTATACACACACTATCAACTTAGCTTACAAAAATTATGCTTGTGAAAATATACTTACAGTAAAACCTCCCTGTCCAAAATTAATAGGGAATAAGCTGGATCTTAGAAGTAAAATTAGCAGGTAAATGAATTTGACTTCTATGAGCACCAGATTTTTTTTAAAAGAAAATTAACCATGGTAGGCATTTCCTAACTGCACACTCCCAGTTTCTCTCTGCTCTAGGATGTGGATTCTTAAATTCAGAGCGCAAGCATCATCATTTACTGCCGCAAACCCTTGGGCAAGTTCCTTACTCTCTTGGCACCTTACTTTGCTCATCTATAAAATAGAACCAAGCAGAGTGCCACAGGACTATAATCCCAGCTGCCTACTTGGGAGACTGAGGCAGAAGGATTGAAAATTTGAACCCAGCCAGGGAGACCTAGTGAGGGCCCTGCATAAAAATCTAACAAAAAATTTTTTAAAAGGCTGGAGTTGTAACTTGGGTAGAACACTCCTGGATTCCACCCTCAGTACCACAAAAAAGGGAGGGGGACAATAATAGGACCTATTTCACTCATTTTCAGCCCAGTAGGAATCCGACATTCATGTCAATTTTTATCATCGAGGTTGGGAAACTCTGTCTTGTCAGCCCGGTGGGACACTCTTGCGTTGTGTGCTGCAGCCAGTCTGGAGATTTGAGGTGGATGACAGTACTGGTCAGAGCACTGTCTGCCGAGTTGTAACCCCTTTCTCTTACTTTCTGGGAGCCCATTCGCCTCCCGTGCCCAGGGCAAAGGCTTTGGGAGCGCTATGCGTGCTGGCCAGAGTGCTCCAAATTCAAAAGTACACATGAGCTCATGAGGAAAACTCGAGTCTCTTATGATGCTTGTTGGCTGTTCCTTTGGGAGTTGAAGAAGATCCTTATCAGAACTTTGTGGAGACTTCAGAACTTTGGCTCTCCTTCAGTGTCTGAGGACTAGGAGGCCTTTTTCCCAACTGCGTCTGATCTTTCCAACAAACCAAATGGCTCCCTTTTTAGGGACCATTTTGTACCACGTTTTGCTCTTTGATCATCTGCAGGTTATTTCAAGGCAAAGACGTGGGGCCGGTGTGGGCCAGTTTCTGGTTTGCACGCATAGCTACATTATATGAAAAAGGCTGGAACCCAGGCATCAAGGAGAGAGGCCCTTGCCCCGCTACCTCAGCTGCCTCCCACTAGTCCCTCACCCAGCTCACACTGCCACCAACACAGCAGCCAGAGGCATCTGAAAGGCAAATCCGCCGCTGTGGTCAGAGGCTTCATTCTGCTCTCAGGATGAGCATTTGAATCTTTAATGAGACCCTGAAGGCCCAGGGTGCTTCACCCGACTGACCTCCCCCGCTACCTCTGGGGCCACTCCCCCCTCACTGTTAACACTGACTTTCCTTCACAGCTCCTTCCTCCCGCTCCTGGGGCTTGGCAGTGCTATTCCCTCTACATGGAATGTTCCTCCTCTTTACCAAAATTCCTCCCGCTGAACCGGAGGCTATCTCTTGTCAAACGTCACTTTCCTAAGAAAGGTTTTTCTGGCACCTCCAGACCCTGTCTCCTTTGTAAAATCTATCACAGTCTGAAATGCAATGTTTGAGTTTTTCTCTGATTAATTTCTGTCCCTTCAGCTAATAAGCTCTCAGAGGATGGTGACATGCCAGTTTTGCCAGCATTGTATCCTTAGCTCCAAGCCCGTTGCCTAGGACATAGTGTGCACTCGATAAATATTAACTAAACGCTTGAATGAATGAGCTCACCTCCGCTGTCTAGGAGAGGAAATCCAAGGGTAGGCAAAGTCACTCCCACACCTTGTGATAAGATGTCACAGAACATAAAGCAGTTAGGAATAAAGAGAAAGCTGCAGCCTGCTCAGGATGGGTGAGTCAGGGAAGGTCTTAAGACGAGCAGCTTTGACCTGAGAAAGAGCAAGGCACTCCATCTGAGACAGGGGAACAGGAGGGACAAAGGCACGTGGGTATCTTCTAGGGCTTGCATGTTTCAGGAACAGAAGGAATCCCATATGAACCACATAGGGGCCATGTGTCCCAGGGAGGTGGGCAGCAAGGCCGGATCCCGGGGATACCCCTAGGCAAGATGAAATCTTTGAGGGCCAATTCATGAGTTTAAATTTCATTCAGGACACTTTGGAGGCCTGAGGTAAGGAAGCCCCAGAACCAGTGCTGTGATTTAGTATAATTCTCTGGGACAAAAACCGGCCTGAGACAGGAGAGGCTGGAGACAAGGAGCCACGGCGTAGAAGAAATCTGGAGGACAATTTGAGAGCCATTTGCAGTTGAGGTTGGCAGGACCTGGTGAGGGGAAGGCCAGGAAGGCCAGTAGGTCTGTGTACGGCTGTGGCGTGACCATGACGTTAGTCAGGACGGGGCTCACAGGAGAAGATGACAGCAGGTTTGGGTTTGGACCCGTTGGATGACCATGGGAAGCAGCTAGGGTGCAACAGTCTGACCATCGTGCTTTGGTTTCCTGGCTCTGAGGAACTGGCCCCTGGAATCTGTTTAGCTTCCCCAGAAAATGAGCTTAGCAATATTTACTTTGGAGGGCTCCTGTAAGGAATAAACAAGAAAGAGTATCTAACGTGCAGTTGATGTTCAACAAACAGTGGCCATTGAAATGATTTTATTCTCCTTACTTACATGGTTGTGTCTAAGAGGTGGACCTGGATTCTGAGAGATGTGGGCTGAGACAGAGAAATACATCGAATGGGCAGGCCTTCCAGACACCCCGAGTCTGGCCTCCGAGCCTCAGGCCTCACAGAGGGAAGAGGCCTCCCTGAGAAGGCAGATGTGAAAAAAGTGAACCCCAGCCAGTAGCTTGGATCTTTGGGGTCATCGCGTCCTCAGAGCATCTTTAACCAGAGCCCCAAGAGTTATTTATCCAAGTCTCTGTGATGGCCAGAAACAAATGTTTTCATTGGAATGACCTAGTACAGGCAGATATTTTGAAAACAATTTTATTGTTTTTGTAAAAACTAGTTCATGTTCATTGTCGAAAGTTTCAAGTAATGATGAAAAATACAAAGAAGAAAGTAAAAAAAAGAAAACCTTATATCAACAACGTTTCTGACCAATACGGAAAGAAGGTGGGAAGAAGGAGATTATCTTAGATGGACATCTTCAGAATAAAAAGTATCACAATTTAATTGAGCTTGAAATAAAGGGAAATGAAACTATAGGACTTGTTGAATTTTCGTAATTTCTTCCTCCAAAGGAGAGAAATTAGCTTCTAAAAGTTTTGAAAACATAGTATGAAGTACATTAAGGGCCTGGAGTCACTGTGGTAGTTTTGGTTTTTTGTTTTGTTTTGCATTTGTTTAAATTTGGATGGTTTTCCTCACTTTGTAGCCAGCATTGTTTTAAGCAGATGCGATAAGGCACACATCCAAATATGATTACCATGAAGGAACAAGTTTATACTCAAAGAGCCCTAAAGAAAAGAGGTACAGCACATCATGCACGGCCACTTGGGGAAGGACTAGGGTCAGTCAGGAGGCAAAGCGAGAGGGGAGAGTAGACCATGTTCAGGGCCTTTCATGAGAAAGAATCAGCAAGGCAGAGTAGATAGCCTGATAAAGCTCAGGATCGGAGTTTAAGCAATTTTGGCAGGCTCTGGACTAGAAGGAAAGGACCTAGTTGTTAAGTACCTGGCCCTGGGTGATTTGGGGCAGGCAGAATATTGGTTTGGTGTATGAGACTTTGATAAAGGAGCTAGTGGGTGGTATAGGTTCTGGCCTGGATTTTTTTTTTTTTTTTTTTTTGAGTCAGGGTCTCACTATGTAGCCCAGGCTGGCCTTGAATGCACAGCTATCCTCCTGCCTCAGCCTCCTGCATGCTGGGATCACAGGCATGTGCCACCATGCCTGGCATTGGACTGGTTGGTTTGTACAAAGCAGGGTGCACTTTGAGGAGAGTTGTTTCCTATCTGCAGGTATTAGCTAGCTTTGCAAGGGACAGTCTCACTAGGATTAAGACCACAAATGCCAGACCATCAAGAATACAGAAAATCAGAGTATTTTGTCACTACAGTAGTACCTACTGACTTCTTGGGGTAAGAAAAATGGCAGCATTTCTTTCCTCCTTTCATATTTCTTCTTGCCTTTCTGTCTCCAACTATACAGATGCTGAGTTCTTTGTATATCTTTAAGGTTGTAACATTTACACTTTGTTCTGAAAGCATGGTTTGCACAGTTGTTTAGTCTTACACTTATATGTAAAATGATGTCATGCTCACCCTTAGTGCCTTTACCAGGGCTCACCATTCTCAAATTTGCTGTTTCAACTTACATCTCATTTAGCAAAGTTTCATTATCCAATAGTCTTCCTAGAGAGATCAGAGATGTTATGTTCCCTGAATTCTAACTGTTTGAAAATTTTCCCTTATTCTTGCACTACAGCTTTCATGGTTATGTAACACTGTAGATATTGCTCTCCTGTTTTAGTGTTATAGAGAGTTCTGAGGCCAGCTGGTTTCTTGCACGCCTTAGGCCTCACTTTCCTCTGTAGGTGTTTTCCTTTTTCTGTGAGGGCAGTTGAAGAAGAATTTCTTTACCTATCTTCTTTTTTAAAAACAGTATTTAAGTACAGCTTCCCCTTCAACTAAAAAAAGTTTTTCTTCTGTTATATCTTTGAATATGTTGTTACATGTGTTTATTTCACTATTTCAGAGATAATATAATCCATAGTCAACAGCATCTCAACTCAAGGTCCATATATTCTATCTTTAGATTTATTTTCTTTTTTGCTCTTTATGGTCATTCAATCTCTCCCACCCTCTTTACTAATTCAATTTGAAGCTATATTCCCTCATTTTCCAACATTTTGGCTAGTTCTATATTTTCCAATTTTTTGATTAGTTCTGCTATTATGGTCTTCAATTTATTTCCTTAAATAGAAATCCTCTTCCATCTCTGTATGATCTTCTCATCCTGCCACTGATTTCTTCTTTTCCTTTGTTTTTTCAAGTTCTAATTTCTCGTAGAGTCAAAGCATTTGTGGTATATATTTTGCACAGAAATGCACTTTTGCATTTTGTGATGCGTTTCTTGCAGCTCTGTTTCCACCCTGACATCTGTCTCCTTCGTGTTTCCCTTTTTCCTTCCTTTTTACCTTCCTTCCTTTTTTCCTTCCTCTTTTGGCTGTGGTATTTTTGTGTAGTTGCCATGTCATTTGTTTTCATTTTATTTCTTTTTGATCTGGACATTTCTACTGGATTTTCTCTTTACATATATATTTTGTATGGATTAATTTTCATTGACTCCTTCCTGCCTCATCTGAGATCTCTCCCTTTGGCATTTTAGTTGAAGACTGAGACTGGATCTTTGTGTTTGCTTTGCTTTGCTGCTGCTTGAATAGTGTGGAAAGAGGGAAGTTCAGTGAATGGTAGTACTTGTAGGATTAGTTTCTGCTCTTTTCTGTAATTGTTTACAGTCCAAAAGCTGAGTTTATTATATCAAATTGGGAGAGCATCTTTATCCTTGGGTGCAATGTAGTGAGTTCTAGACTGTTTCATCAACGGAGAGAAGAATTATAGAGACAATCTGCCCATGTATTTGTTTTCTAGACCTAACCTAAACCTTTTGAAGAGCCAATTTACTCTTCTGCCAGACAAAGATGGGAAAGATAGACAAAATCCAAGGAATTTGGCCACTGTGCAATTTTTGACAAGTGGGGAGGGTGGGTGGTGGCAACTTCAAGTGGGGCTTTCCATGTGTATCCTACCACTCACTCCATCAGAGGAGCCTGTTTTATCTGCTTAATTTTTACTTAATTTCCTTACTGGTAAATCCCTCTATATTGTTCAAGGTAAGCAAGTCTGATAGAATATTGTGCAATTGTTCTGCCTTTCCTCTCCCCTGCTCCCCAGCAAGAAAACTAAATGGCAACATGGGCAGTTTTTTCTTTCCTGTCCTTTTCTTCTCTTTTGATGTTAGTAAGGAGAAATGGAGAACCTTCTGTTCTAAAGAAAGTTTCTGAATCTCTTCCACAGCCTGCCTACTCACACCCTCCAATCACTTCCCTTCCCACTTTGTAGAATGCACTTTTGTCAGAATTTTTTTATTTTCACATCTTCCTGTCGAAGCCCGGTCTTTGCAGCTAAGAGTGGTGGCACCTGCTTGTAATCCCAGCATTCTTAGAGGCTGAGGCAGGACGATCAAAAATTCAAGTTCAGCCTGGGCAACTTAGCAACTTGGTGAGACCCTGTGTCAAAATGAAAATTTCGAGAAGGGTTGGGGATGTAGCTCAGTGCAACAGCCTCAGGTTCAATTCCCAGTGCTGCCAAAACAAAAACCACAAAACCCAAATCTCATTCTCTGAGGGGGAAGAAAAGGTAATCAAGGATGGCAGCTCTACATTTATTTCCAACAATTCCTGCCTTTGCTAGCCATTCCTTTTAAAGAATATTGCCTTTTCAGGTATTTGAACATTACTCATGTATTTTTAAATTTTTCTGTTGTTAATTCAACTGCTTCTGGGAGAAGAGTAGCTGGTCCTGAGACCCTCTAATTCTGGGATCACTTTTCTACCAGCTATTTTAACAAGACCTGGGGGCCCCAACTTGATGTTCTTTGTACTTTTATTTTTTCCTTTTTCCTTCTCTCCTTCAACAAAGAGGATTTTTCTATGTAAAATCCCTTGATACGGCTTTTACTTTATTATTAAACTTTGAATGGTTCAGTCCTTCATAGAGTTCTCAGGAGCCTACCACCTAATTGGCTCACTGTTGTGTATGCTGGGTTACATAAATGTAGAGTGAAGTCAGAGGCAAAACGAGGTTTACCGTCTGTCACATGGTAATGTCAGAGAGTAATAAATGCTAAGACAGAGCCCAAGACTTGACAGATAGCTAAGAGAGCATCTAGCCCACTCTTATGCCTAGAGAAGGACTGCTGACTGTCTTATCTCTGATAGATGGCCCTCCAATCTTTGTTTGGATACTTTTTCTTTTGAGACAGGGGCTGGACATGTAGTTCAGACCGGCCTTGAATTCACTATGTAGCCCAGGCTGGCCTTGTACTCAGGGTGATCCTCCTGCCTCAGCCTCCCAAGTGCTGGGATTACAGGTGTGTGTCACCATGTCCTTTTCTTGGATACCTTGAATACTAGGGAAATGGCGAACACAATTGTTATTGGGAAGCTCAAAGTAGTGAAACATTCTTTACTTTGAGCCCAACTGTATCTCTTCTTCTCTCTCCTAGTCTCCTATGATGAGGCTGCTGTTCACATGGTATGCAATCTTAGTTTCATTTTGATGGTTGCCACAGTTATGCCTATAGTCCTGATCTCTAGCTTGATCTACAATCCTGGAAAATGATTAAAGTTGGAAGATTGTTAGGTTAAAGCCCATAAAAGATAGTAAAACATGGATCAGTACAAATTCCTGCATACAAATGGAAACCAGTCATTGTATAGAATAAGGACACCTGATTTGACTCAAATGAAAGAGATAAGAGGCTTTACTTCACTGTAAATGAACTGCAAACCCATAGTGAAGTGCAGGAAGCCTATTCTGCACAAATAATAAATGTCAATACCAAAGGCATTTGCCAATGTCCTCGTACGCTGGACTCCAGACAGCGCATGTCTAGGCCTATGGGCAGCCACATACCAGAGCGTATGCAGGCATAGAATGGTACCTAGAGACCTTGGACCACAGCGGAGATGTGCAGCTGGAAAATGTGGCTGGTGTCTGGAGAAGGGAAGCTTGAGAGAGGAACAGGAATAATCTTCAAATGGGAAAAAATTACGGGAAAATGGTACTTGGTTTGTTCTTTCTGTTACCAGAACACAGCTCCAGCACTGTTTCAGGAAGAAACAAAAGACCTGTTTTTGGCTCTGCTTGTTACTAGGCATCTATACTTCTGAGATCTATACAAGGTCAAATGACCTTAAGCTTTGTCCTGGAAAATCCCTGTTTCAGTTCCTGTCCACAGAGGTATAGAACTAGATACTAATTTCCAGGTAGACCCTGGAAGATACAACTATTTAATATATTTGAGGAAGAGCAATTGGGCAAGAGACCTCCTGAGAAGCCTGCCAAATAGAGGCCTTTTGACCCCCAAACATTGTAGCCAAATACCCAACCAGCTCGCAGTCAGCAGAACCCAATATCTGATTCCAAGCACAGGATCCTGTTTAGTACTCTGTTTTTTTTTTTTTTTTTTTTTTTTTTTTGGTTTTTCTCTGGTACCGGGAACCGAACTCACGACCTTGCGCTTGCCAGGCAGGCACTTTTGCCGCTGAGCTAAATCCCCAGCCCCCTGTTTAGTACTCTGAAGACCCATGGGAAGAAAGAATTCGGAGCAGACAGACAGTGGTTTGAAGTTATACTATGCCATTTACTAGGTCTGTAATTTTGAGCAAGTTTACCTTTCGGAGCCTGGGATTACCTAAAATGGGACAATTGGGTTCTACTTCCTTGGGTCATTGTGATAAAGTAAGATTACAATTGTTTAAATTCCCTAGCATATAACTAAGTGTGTAGAAGAGTTAAAGTTCTTCCTGCTATCCTGAGGCTGGTCGCCAATGGTACTACTGTAGCTTGAAACAGATATGTTATAAAGAAGCACTTTTGTTTTCCAGGGGTCCCTTCTGAGCTCTCTCCAGCTACTGAAGATGAAGAGTCAAAGAGTGGCTTGGATGTCATGCCCAATATTTCTGATGTGCTGCTGCGAAAACTGCGGGTCCACAAGTCTCTCCCAGGAAGGTAAAATCAGAACATGGCTTGCAGAAGACCCTGTTTTGGGTGGCCCTGTGTTAGATAGATGCTCAGTGGGACACAGAAGAGAAAGTCTTGGTTCTTAACCCTAGAAGAGCCAAAGTCCAGTGGTCCAGACAGGGGAAATGCATCCAAAACAAAATGAGTAAGGGTCAGGCTGGTGTTTCCAAGTCGAAGACCAGGTGGGGTTCAAGGATGGCACCAGCCTGGAAGACACAAAGGTCACCAAAGGCTCATGGCAACTGAGGATGGTGAGCTTTGTGCCAGAAGACAGGGATTTCAAGCCAGATGCACCATCTACCTATAACTGGGAAATTCAAGGTCTGAAATCTGTAGAGACAGAGACATACAACATTTGGAACCACATGCAGAAGGGTTCTTGGAAAACCTATCAGACTTCTTCCATTCACTTAAAGAAAGTGCCTTTGCTTTCTGAGCCTCCACCTCTTCACATGATCAGTGGAGGCCATGAGTGCTCCATCATGTGTGAGCAGGGACTTAGGACAGTATTAGTACATAACAGGTGCTTGATAACTGGTTGAAAAGCAGACAGCTTGCAGATTTGAGGTAGTGAAGTCGGTAGGAAGACCAGGAAATAGGGACATGGGAGTGGAACACTGGTTAAGGTGTCAAGAAAGCCCTCTGTGATAAGGTAATAATCAATCTGATAATCAGATAACAAGAGGAAGCCATCCACACCAAGATTTTGGTGAACAGATTTCCAAACCAAAAGAATAGTAAGTAATTCCAACAAATGATACTGGGGCAATTTGATAACCACATGAAAAAGACTGAAAGTACGACCTTACCTCACAAAAAAATTAACTCAGAACGGGCTGTGGATCTAAATGTAAGAGATAACACTATAAAGTCCTTGAAAGAAGACTCAGGGGTGAATCTTTATGATCTTGGATTAGTTCATGGATTTTTAGATATGACATCAAAAGCACAAGCAACGAGATTTTAAAAATAGATGAATAGTTTTTCATTTAAAGACAAGTTTGCTGTCATCAAGATAGTGAAGGGCAACTCACAGAATGGGAAAAAATATTTACAAGGCATTTATCTGATAAGGGACTTATTTCTAGAACATACAAAGAATCCTTATAGATCAATAAAAAGACAGCCAATTGCTGAAAATGGACAAAGGATTTAAACAGACATTCCTTCAAAGAAGGTATACAAGTGGTCGCATGAAAAGATACTCTCTCCCTTTGGAAGCCCACAGCCCTGGCTCCCAGCTACCTACGCAAGTTTCCAAAGCATAGTTCTGCATCAGAACTGGCCAGTTATGTGGATTCTTTGCCTAAATCACACCTCCCTGAGCCCTCATGGTTTTCAACATAAAATTTTAAAAAGTTGGGTGTGTTCTGTAGCAAAAAAGTAGGATGTGAGTCATTAAAGTAGAAAAATAAGTTTGGTTAATTATGAAAATATGTAAATTGCACATAACATCCAAAGAACCCCAGGAATCAGAGGCACACTCAGTGGACTTTGATGAACCAGTGAGACAGCATATGTTCTATGTGACTGTAAAGAGTATGTGGACACTCAGAGGAAAGGGCCCTCTGGGTGTGGGCTGTGACAGGAATTGTAGGCAGTGAACATCTCTGGGTCTGTTTATCCCGTGTTCTGTTCTCTGCTGGCTTCGTAGCCATGGGGTCCTGTGGCCTCATCCTGACAGGAAGGCTCTCACAGTCCCTCATCGGGGATGAGAACCAGCCCCTTACAGAGCTAGCTGACCCCACCTTTGCTCTCAAGGTCCCTGCGCACCCGTGAAAGGGAGGAAGCCGGGTTTCCTGAGAAGCTTGTTGATGGCATGCTCCCTGTGACGCTGATCGGACCCCTCCCAGTCTTCCCACCCAGCACAGGAAAGGGCCTGTGTGTTATTTACATTATCTGGGGCCAGCTGTAATTACCAGCAAGAGCAGTGGTGGTGGCAGCCGCCCTAAATGAGCGTGCAGATACAGGGACTGCTTGCTGGGAATGGCTGTGGAAACTGCACAATAAGGAGCTGGTCAGTTCTTCCACATAACATGCAAAGAACCCCAGGAATCAGAAGCACACTCAGTGGACTTCGATGAACCAGCGAGACAGTATATGTATGTTCTATGTGACTGTAAAGAGTATGAGGACACTCAGAGGAAAGGGCCCTCTGGGTGTGGGCTGTGACAAAAGGACACCTATGTGCCAGGTGGGACATTTATGCCAGTCTGCTGCCAGCTGTTGGAGGTCTCACTGTGGAAAAGAGGTCCAGCCAACTCTCCTATTTTTATTCTCTGACCCACACAAACCTTTGTCACAGCCCTTGGGAAGGGGAAGGTCAGCGTTTGCAGCCCTCCATAGCCCCAGAAACCTACAATGGCAACTCGGATGTGTAGAAGGTCTGTAAATTACAAATGCATACCGTTTTCTTATTAAAACTCACAGCCTTGTGAATAAATAGTAATAATAGCCAGTATTCCCCGGCTTCTTGCTGAATGTGGATGTCATATACAATTGCCCCTCAGTATTCATGAGGAGTTGGTTCCAGGACCCATCCCTCTCCGTGGATACCAAAATCCCCAATGTGTAATTCCTTGTATAAAATGGTATGCATATAACCTATACATATCTTCCCATGTACTTTTTTATTTTAAAGAGAAAAGAAAACAAAATAACAATGACCAAAACAACATAAAAACAATAAAATTGGTACAGAATTTGAATAGTTACAAAATTTTTCTTTTAAATTCAAAAAATCTCTTTTAAAATTTCTTTAAATTTTTCTTTTATAAATTTTTCTTTTTCTCACCAATTTTGCATGATTATATCTGGTAATGTGAACAACTAATTTGAAGACAACAATTTGTAATTTAACAACCATTGTTGAATCCCCTACTACCTTGATTAGTGACACTCTACATCTTTTCTATTTTTTTAAATTATTTTTTATTCTCTTTAATTGTTTGATTAATTTTGCATTCTTACATCTAGTAATCTGAGCAACTTCTTTGAAGATAACAATATGTAATATAACAACCATTGTTAGCTTCTCATGTACTTTAATTCTTCTCTAGCCTCATGTGATATAAATAGTTACACTGTATTGTTTAAAGAATATTAGCCCACCAAACTCTGTACATGTTCAGTATAAACACAAATTATTTTAATGTTTTCAATTTGCCATTGGTTGAATTCAGGAAAGTGGAACCCACAGATATGGAAGATGTATTGTATTTATACATATTCATATATATGGCTTGGTCAAAAAATACAGTTAATGTTTAAATAAATAAAATGTATTACAGTGAAAGACACTGAATCCCCCAGCGTACTCTCTCTCATTTGAAACATACCCTATCTTTCCTGCCACTTTGCAAAGCACTTCTGAAAGTCCTTTTGTATCTTTATTTGTGCTGTCACGGCTGCCTCAGTGTCCTAAATCAATTCAAACATTTATCTTTCATGGTCATTTTGTACTGGGGAAGAGCCGGAAGTCACATGGTGCCAGATCCGGTGAGTAAGGTGGATGAAGAACACCGTGATATTTTCAGGAGCCTGCCTTTCTATTGGATGGTACTCAGCAGCAGCACTCATGGTATTTTTTAAAATAAATGTCACACCTCATTAAGGCATAATAGAGGACTTTCAGAATTGCTTCAGAAAGTGGCAAGAATGATCAGATAGTGTGTTTAAAGTGAAAGGGGATTTGGAGGGAGATTAATGGCCATGTGGCATTTCCTGTAATAATTTTTTATTTAAACATTTGTGCTATATTTCCACCATACCTCATACACAAGCCTTACAAGATTTCTACAAGGTAAATGACATAATTCTCATTTTACAGATGAGAAAGCTGGGGGCTTAGATTAAATAACTTCTCTAAAGTCAGAGGTAGTAGTGACACTTCTGGAGGACTGATCTCAGGATCCGTGTCTTCTGCCAAGCCACCTCTGTAAGGGTTGGTACCTCACAGATGACAGGACATACCAAGGCGACTGTGCGTTGTTTCTACCTCATCAACTCCGTTCCTGGAAACATGTGGTCTGCTGACCACTCAGAGGCGTCTCTTGGTGTATTTCACAGGTTGGATAATGCTCATTTGTGCAATTTTTCTCTTCCACAGTGCACCTCCACTCACTGAGAAGGAAGTTGAGGTAAGTGACTTGAACGCTTATGAAACTGAGTGTTTGCTTGACTGGGCTTATCAAAGCGTTCCTCCCTCCAGGCTCTGGACCTGATACCTTTCCACAAAAATGAGAACAAGGGATTGTGGTGCAATATGAACACTCGTGCCCAGCCCTACTGAACCACTGAGATTCCCACTCCCACCTCAGTTAACACAGGATTTTTCAAATTTGCTCAGAGAAGGTAGCTGGAAACTCCATGCTCCTCCAAGGGTTATCTGTGTTCTTTAAATGCATGAATTAGATATACAAACTCAGCTAGGAGGCTGCAGAACTGGACCAAATTTATTTCAAAATTATTACAAGATGGTCAGAGTTCAAGTTTCAATGCTTGGTCGAGAGGGCAAGGGTGCTCGCCTTCTGAGGGTTTCAGCTGCAGAAAGCTGCTCATCTGACAGCCGGCTTGCCAACAGCACAGTCTCCCCTCGAGGGATGTGCTTTGGGGGCTTCCTTGTCCCAGTGGGGCTGGCAAGTGAGCTGAGAGGAGCTTAGCTTCATTCTGGCGAAGGTGTTGACAGACAAAGCAAGACAGTGCTACCAGGGACAAGACGGTGAAAAATGATGTGATCACTGTCCACGGAAGATGGACACTATGAAGTGTCTACCACCGATGCAGCAGTAACCATGCACTAGACATTATGTTTATGGTCGCAGTGCTCATGTCTCTCCTATCAGCTGATCCTCCCACCAGCTCTGAAAAGCAGGTAGAGCAGGTGTTAAAACAAAGGAGAAAACTGAGTGTTCAGATAACTTACTGCAAGTCCCAGATCCAGTACTTAGCAAAACGAAGATTTGGACCCATGTGTTCTAATTGAATTCAAGAGTCTCTGTGTTAGGTGACCCACGTAGAGGGAACTAAGCATTAGACATTGTGCATAGACTTGACTGATGTCAGGTAGGACAGCATCCCCATCGCGGGACTGTGAGCTCCAAGCACATTTTGACATTTGTGAACATGGGCCATGGGTGATTTGTGTAATGGCCAGATCCTTCCTCTGTGTGAATTGACACAGTCAGCTCTCAGCGTACTGGAAATAAAACAGGCTTTGGAATCAGAGAGCCCAAAGGTAAGTCCTAGGTCTGCTCTTACTTGTCATCTTGAATGACCCCTCTGGCCTCAGTTTCTTTACCCATAAAATAGAACAGTTCCCACCCTAGAAGGTTGTTGTGGGGTTAATTGAGGTAGGGTTTGTTAAGTCCATAGCGGTGCTGGCAAGTAGTAGAGGGTTGATAAGAAGTAGTTTTCATAATGATATCATCATTGTTATGGATCTGTTCGGTGCCTTCAGTTCTCTGTCTGGAGATGTCCTTCCACAGTGGGCTGTGTTACATGGACTTCAGGCACTCAGGCAGAGTGAGGAATCTCAGACTATAAATCTGCTACCACTGGACTCAGGCACAGCAGATAAAGGCTGATAATTGAAGGACTTTCCTTCTTTCCTTCCTGTATGGAGTCCATCTGTTTATTTCTCCTCTCCAGTAATTTCCTATTAGGCTAGAAATTTCATGTTTGGTCAATATCTTTTAAAAATTCATTCATGAATGAATACTACATTTTTTGATATGGAATATGTATTCCAGAAAGTTTAGCCTAATCATAGCTGGCCTTACTTAATCCCCTGATGCTACTTAATGCTGCTCTGGATGTAGGATTTGAAATATTCAGGTTAGGTCCTGGTTGAAGTTCACTTGAAGTCAGCAAAGCTTAACTGTCAAGTGGGGTTTATTTACAGACAAAGGTTTCAGGCAAAATCGCCAAAATCCCCCATGCACTAAAACCCCATCATTAATCCAAACGGCTTAGACAATCAACTCCACTTCCCTGAGTTTTAATACAAATATAGGATGTAATTTTCTTGAAATCCAGGGGGAAGCAGAGCGTAATTCTCTTGTTATGTTTTGGTAAAAAGCATTTGATCTTCCCATCCTCGGAAGGACCTAGCACAGACTTTGGGTCACTACCCCACACCTTTTGCTTGCTTTACTGTGGAGTGTGTTTCACTTGCTCATGGCAGCCTTGGTGACAGGGGCTCTTGTAAAATGTTTAACCAAGAGGCGCTCTTGCTGCCTCGTCCCCTTCAATAACTAGCACTTCTCCTAGCACTTCTCCCACACTCTTGTTCCCAACAGAACGTGTTTGTACAACTGTCCTTGGCCTTTAGAAATGACAGCTATACCCTGGAGTCTAGAATTAACCAGGCTGAAAGAGAACGCAACCTGACCGAGGAGGACACCGAGAAGGAACTGGAAAATTTCAAAGCTTCCATTACGGTAACTAGGGAGCCTGACTATGAAGTCCTTGCAGGAGGGACTGTCCCCGAGGGCCACGTCAAGGGTCATGCACCTCTCCCTCAGCACACAGAGTCTCCTGAAATGAGAAAGGGGGCCAAGCCTGACAGAGTTTTCCTCAGAGAGCTGGGAGGAGCTGCGGCAGAGATTCTGAAGGCTGTCACCCCAGGGCTCCGAGAGAAGCCTCTGAGCCCTTGGCAGCTTCTCGGAGGGGGCTAGGTGGCTGCGTGTGACTTCTGCATTCCGGCCGGCCAGGTGTAGTGTGTCCACTGGACTCCCCATTTCCAAGAAGATGCTGTGACCTAGGCCCTGCAGAGTCCTCTTCTCTCAGCCACAATGAGGTCTAGGGCTTGTCTCGTGAAAGCCTGGTCCAGACTTGGTTGGTGTCTTAGTCATCTCAGGCTGCCATAAGAAAGCGTCATGGACTGGGTGGCTTAAGCAACAAACATTTATTTCTCACAGTTCTGAAGACTGGAAGCCTAAGATGAGGGCGCCAGGATGCTCAGGTTCTAGTGAATGCCCTCTTCTGGCTTGCAGATTGCCAACTTCTCTCTACATCCCAAGGTGGCAGAAAGAGAGAACTCTCTGGGCCCCTTTTTATAATCCCATTCCCAGAGCCCCACTTCACGACCTGTCACACCATGGAGTCTCCACTTCCCCAAACTCTCACCTTAGGGGTTAGGATCTCAGTACATGCATTTGGGGGGACGCAGACTCTGGGTCAATAGCACTATGTGAGGACCCTGGGTGATGCTCTTTCTTGCTACTCAGTCTTCAGCGTCGCTGTGGAACCACTGTGAGCACCGTGAGACCTACCAGAAGCTGCTGGAGGACATCGTGGTCCTGCATCGCCTGGCCGCCCGCCTCTCCAGCCGGGCCGAGGTGGTTGGGGCCGTCCGCCAGGTGAGCCCCACCACCCTCAGCCTTGCTGACCTACTCTGCTCCCACCTGACTAGCACAGTGACATGAACAGTGACAACTCCTTGTACCACCCAGTGACAGCTGGCTCTGGGCCAGAAGACTTGGGTTGTTGAGGTATTGTTCAGAGTATTTTGGGTGGCCCACTAACCCTCTGAGGCACTTCTTTGCAAAGGCATTGTGTGAACACATAAGTCCGGGGGGCTCTGTGTATTGTCTTCCTTTCTTGGCCATTTCTAAACATGCTGGCTTTAGAGTGCTGTAAAAAAGAAGCCTGTTTAGTTTCACCTATGTATTTTCCAAATGCATCTGGCTAGAGAGCCCTTTTATTTCTTTCTTTCTTTCTTTCTTTCTTTCTTTCTTTCTTTCTTTCTTTCATTCTTTTCTCTCTCTCTCTCTCTCTCTCTCTCTCTCTCTCTCTCTCTCTGTATGTGTGTCTCTCTCTCTTTCTAAAATATCTATTTACCTCCCATGGAACTAGTACTGGGCAAAATGTGCTTTAAAAAATGGCTTTGTTTCACTTCATCTACTCAGTAATCTTATAAAGTAATTATCTTTCTCTCCCAAATGAAGATGCAAAGTCCCAGAAAGGTATAGACTGAGAAACCCTAACCTGAAATCCTAAATATTCCACATTTTTGAGTAGATGCGTGATGCTACAAATGGAAATTTCCACACCCGACTTCCTGTGGTCAGTCAGTCAAAACTTAGTTGCACCAAAAATATTGTAGAGTTACCTTCACTCTATGAGTACATATGGAACAGAAATGAATTCCATATTGCTGTCATTATTAGTGTTGCTGTTATCATGGACCCAGGTCCTGCTGCGCTGGTTGCATGGGAGAATATTCCTAGGGCACATCCCTGAGTATCGCCTGTAAAATAAAAGGATGAACCCTGGATCAACCCATCCTGTGTCCTTCCGGGGAAGGGCTCCTGACTCAGCAGTGTGGCCCAGGAAGTTACCCAGCTGGTCTCAGCCCCATATGGCTGTGAGGACCTCTTCCAGGGAATCAATGGGAAAGTCCCTGTAAGGCCAGACAGGACTTGAGCTGGGCCCTTACAGGGCCCCAAGAGGGTATGAGCAAAAAAACCCCACCCTCACCTGCACAACCTCCAAATGTGTTTCCTGCCTCCTGTGCTCCTCCTTCTGTCTTCACCTTTCTTCACTGTCCTCTCCAACTTCACCGGGCCAGTTCAGGCACCAGTCCTGTCTTTCCCTGATGCCCCCGCTACCACCAGTTGCACTCTCTTCCGTCCCATCTCCTGTCATGGCCTGACTATGTCACCGCATTATTTAAGACACACAGTGGCTCCCTTTTTTCTTCAGAGTAAGTCAGAATTCCTCATCTAACATTTGAGATCTTTCACAACCCAATCCTAACCCACTCGTTCTGCTTGAACAAACCCAACTGCTTGCTGATTCCCATGTGAGTAGGATGACAGTTCTGTCGTGGTTTTCCAGACAGCCCTGATTAGTGCCTGTTGTCCCAGCTTAACATATAATGGCATTGAGTGAATCCTTTCACTCTCCAAAGGATTTCTGTCTGGAGGATAATTATTCATCTACATGCAAGGCTTGTGAGGTCCTGCCTCGCAGAGTTCCCAAGCCTAGATTCCATTTGTCCTTCCTGCCCATGTCTATGTGCCCAAATCCTGCCCACATCCTGCACCCACAACTCCATCCCTTTTCCACAGAGCCTTGGCTGCCGTTCTCACCAAACACAGCAAATTCTCTCCTTCTCTCAACCTCCCACGGCGTGCAGCTGTGCTGTGCTCCTACTTGGTCACAGGTGCCTGAGTCCAACCTTCAGCTAGTATGGTGAGCAGGGTTACGCTGGATGGGTCCCTCTGTCCCTTCCATTCTCGAAGTCTGGAGCCTGGCTCACAGCAGTGTGTGGTGATGGCCCTTTTACTCCAGCTACCCTCCCCCAGTATACACACATATACACACACACTCAGGCTCTCTTTCCCTGCAGGAAAAGCGCATGTCAAAAGCAACAGAAGTGATGATGCAGTATGTGGAGAATCTGAAGAGGACATATGAGAAGGACCACGCAGAGCTCATGGAGTTTAAGAAACTTGCAAATCAGAATTCAAGCCGCAGTTGCGGCCCCTCTGGTAAGGAAGTCGACTTCGGCCTCCATCTTGATCCAGCTGTGCAGGGCGCCAATGGCTCTCAGCCCTGGGACCTGTTTCGGGTTGAGTAATCTCACTGCCTCTACCCCGTGCAACCCACAGGGCCCTCACAGCAGCTGTTCCAATGAGCCTTGGGTTCTGGCACCAGGAGTTACGAGTAGCCCCCAGGTGACCTGTTGACCCCCAACACAGTTAACCAGTGGCTGATCACAGACCCAAAGCCCACAGCCTGCAAGAGCTCCTTCTTTGTGAGAGGAACCTCAGGCCCCACAAATCTTTATGTTTGCGAATTCCCACCCCACTTTAGGCAGCACATGGTAAGGAATCTGAGCTGCATTCTGGAAAGCATTAGCTATCCAACCAAGGAAACGGCAGGATCATACATATGGTTTAAGAAAGTTCCCTCCAACTGCAGTGGATCAGTTACATTGCCAGAACAAACTAGAGCCCCATGGAGAAACTATCGCAATAGCCCAGGTGAGGGTAAATTCTGGGGAAAGGGAAGTGAGAGCCTGGCTAAAGAGATATTATAGAGATAAATGCAGACCTGTAGTTTAAGTTCTATGCAAGTTGCTCTAGGACCACCAAGGAGAGTCTGCTTGATTCTGCGTGAAGGAGTCAAGGAAGGCTTCGCAGAGAGATGGTACCTGGCCATCTTAGTTTACAGTAGAAATAGAAGTTCTACAGCCAAGAGGGGGAGACTTATCTCCAGTGGAAGAAACAGCATGGACAAAGGCCTAGAGATTGAATCTGAGAAGAAGATGAAATAGTCTGATGTCGCTGAAGATGAGACTTGGTAGACCAGGT
The DNA here is from genome assembly GCF_000276665.1 of Chinchilla lanigera. Classification (NCBI taxonomy): domain Eukaryota; kingdom Metazoa; phylum Chordata; class Mammalia; order Rodentia; family Chinchillidae; genus Chinchilla; species Chinchilla lanigera. The sequence goes on along the minus strand of NW_004955414.1, from coordinate 26,207,428 downwards.
CTACCTGCTAGGTGACACTAATGTAGGCCTTTGTGCTCCAGGCGCAAGGGAGTCACGGGTGAGTTTATATCACGTGACACGAGCAGATTTTATTTTTAGAAGAGTGCTCCGACTTTAGTGTGCACAGTGTGTTAGAGGAGTGTCTAAGGCAAAGTAGGGAAAGACAAGTAAGGAGGCTCCTGCTCAGTCCAGGAGAGAGACGCCGGAGCCTTGGGCCAGAATCTCTCCTTGGACACTGCCAGGGTTTGGACTCTTGTCATTGGGAATGGCTCACCGAGAAAATGGGCCTTTTGACATCAAGAATCTCTGTGGAATGCAAACATCCGTGTTACCAAGAGCAGGAAGAGAGAAAGTATAACAGATGGAGAAACCTTTATAAACAGGAGGTTTCACAAGTTTCCTGGGGAATATCAGTGACACTTCCAAGAGTCCAAAGGCACTGAGCTCATGCTCCAGGTTGTCTGCTTTGGATCTCAGCAGCAGGACCCAACCACAGGCATCTGGGCTTCTAATGGACTGCTCTTGGCCAGCATTGGACTTGACCCGAAGTTGTCACCAAAGAAATTCTAGTATGTGTATTTTCACATTATTGCCCTGCAAGATTCAAGGCCTCCTGAGAACCACCTTTCCCAAGATTTATAGGATGAGCAGTTACCTGTGAGTCTCATTCGTTCATTCTACAGAAAGGTATTGAACATTTTTGGTGCACCCTACATGATACTGGAGTATGGAGTCTCAAGGCACACAGCCCCAAACACAAAGGAGCGTCCAGTCTGTGGAAGGTCAGGGCAGTGTAGCCCGTGCTGTGATGGAAGCGTGGGAGTGTGGTGCAGAGCCCCACAGTTCTTCCGGGAGGATAAGAAAATGCATACAATAGGAAAGGACGTGACATCTGAGTCGTGACTGGTGAATAAATGGTTTTTGGATGTTTGGTTCCACTTCAATTGTTTTTCCCAAGCTGTATCTCCACGTAGGCTGGTGCAGAGAGGGCAGTAAAAACCCAGAAGGTAGGTCTATGGGATATGCTATGATCATTTCCTAATCATGTTTGCTTTTTAAGCCTTCACTTGACTTCTGGCAGTCTTTGTCTATGTGGAGACTTGGAAGACTACAGTGAAATAAAATATTCCTGATTTCAAAAAAGAAGATGCACATTTTAAAGAAACTTTTTTGTCCTGGTTGCTGCTTTGCTACTTTCTGCCCGCCACGACTGTTATCCTCTGCCAAGCCACCCTGCCTTGGAGCCAGGAGATTATGGACTGAAAGTTTTACAAATTGTGAGCTTACCAGGTTTTTTTGGGCAGGGGTTACTAGGAATCAAACTCAGGACCTTGTGCTTGCCAGGCAGGCACTTGTGCCACTGAGCTATATCCCCGGCCCTAAACTATGAGCTAAGTAAAACTTTCCTCCTTAAAACAAAAACAAACAAACAAAAAAACCTTTTTTTTCTGAATAGGTAGTATGCTGATTATCTACATTTTGGATTACTTCTTTAAGGTAGATTTCTAGAAATATAAGTACTCATTCAGGGAGAAAATACAAGGCTCTTAAAGCAAAATATTTTCAGACAATTTATTTGTATTTTCATGGAATGGGTTACAATGATGCTGAATTCATTGAGTTACTGGTATAATTCTTGTTCTTTCTTTTAAAATTTTTTATGAGTTTGAAAGTCAAAAGGTTTTTTTATCTCATAGTTTTAATTTTTATTTCTTTGCCTTTCCAAATATTTATTAAACATGTATTTCTACTTCTGCAAATTCTCTAATTATGACCTTTGGCCCCTTGTAAGACTGGTATTTTGTCAAATTGTTTGAACTCTTCAATATAAGAATTATTTTCTGGTTTTGCTACTTTGGCTGACTGGAGAACTTGCAACCACTTTGGCCGTAAATACTTAGAAATTTTTGTAGGACAAAATAAAGCAAGCACTTTAAAAGAACAGCTGAATCCACAAGAAAAGAAATCGAAATACTTAGATGCAGGGAAGGAAAGGAGAACTGAAACCAAGCTGATCCTGCAGCTTCCTTGGAGACAAAGTCTGTCATCTGCGGGTTCAGCTATCTGGGGCTGAGCATTTGCATTCTGTGTCCCCCGAGACAAGGCCTTGAACACTCGCGATGGAGGTGACACTGAGATTCACACAGAAAGCTAGGACCTTCCAAGGACTGTATCTTTAAATAGAATTTGGACAAAGTACGATCACCAACCAGATGAGAAACAAGGAAGTTGTCTGTGGTAGGCCTGCACTCTAGTAGGAAAAAAAATACTTTCTCCTTCCTCATAGGAAGAGTATGTGCCCCAAACGACAACCAGGATGGTGCAATATGCAGAGAATCTGAAAGAACAGCAGGATGGTGCGTTTAGGACATGGTCAGCCACCCTGGAGAGACACACCCTGCACTCCCGACACACAGGATCCCTTTAGATAAAGCCTTGTTGGAGATATAAAATTATACAATACACAAAACAGTCCACCATGAACAGCAATCATCAGATCTATTAAATAGTAGGATCATGTCACAAGCATGTCCCCAAATCTGATTTTTATTTATTTTTTGTTGTTATTGTTTTGTTTTTGGTTTTTTTTTTTTCTGGTACCAGGAATCGAACTCATGACCTCATGTTTGCCAGGCAGGCGCTGTGCTGCTGAGCTAAATCCCCAGCCCCAAAATCTGATTTTTTTTTTTAAAAGATACATTAAAAATTATTGGAGGCATAAAAGAATGGATAGAAAATAAGAAAGTAAAAAGAATACAGTTATCAAAATAGAATAAAATAGAACTTGTCAAAATGAGGAATACTGTCACAGGCACAGGAAACTCAGTAGTGTAGTAGTTATGCAGATGAGGCAGTTCCTCAGTGGCCCAGATCTGCTCCCGCTGGGCAGGTCTCTCCATCCCCTTGGCTAGAGGCTGCGCTCTGCGGCAGGCTTTGGTGAGTGAGCTACCACACATCTGAGATGGGGTCCTTAGGAAGTGCTCTGCAGTTTGCTCTTTCTTTCTCCTGACCTGACAACCACCACTGTTTCAGAATCCTAGAAAATCCATTTGAACAGAAGATAGATTTGAGATGGTTCCCCAAAATGCAGGTGCCAGGGATACAGTGATTAAAAAACTGCAAGGAGCATGATTAGACATGTGATATAGCATGTGGAATGAAAAAGTCTGTCATCCATTTATTAGATATAACTGCAGAAAATTAAAGACAGAAAATTAAAGACAGAAAATATTCAAAGAAAGAATAGTTGAGGATTTTCCAGGAATAAAGAAAGACCTAAACCACTGAATTCACAAAGCCTCATAAGAAACAAAAACACACGAAAGAAGAACTTCAGAAGAGCAAAGATAAAGGGAAGATCTTAAAAGTAACCAGACAGAGATGGTAATTTACCACGGGATGGCAATTCTCAATCGCAGTAATGGCACCAGAGCACCATGGATTAAGCTTTTCAAAGAACTAAGAGAAAACTATCACCTACAAGTAAAGCCTAAACATACAGTATTTGTAAGATTGAGGGCTAAGTAAAAACATTTTGAGACAACTAATGAGGAAGCGTACTTCTCACAAGTCCTTTTTAAAAAGACAACTGGGAGCCAGACATAGAGATGCCTCAACACTCAGGAGGCTGAGGCAGGAGGATCGCCACAAGTTTGAGGGTAGTTTGGGCTACATAATGAGTTGAAGGCCCATGTGGACCACATAATGAGACCCTGTTCGAAAAAGCAATCAAACAAACAAACAAGGACAACTGGAAGATTATTTAAGGAAGAATTAAATTGAACTCCAAAGAAAGTAAGGATACAAGAAAGAACAATGACCAGAGACATGGGTAAGCACATGAGGAGGTCTAAATAGGCATCCACTGTAGAAAGCAACCATCATAATGAATTCTTTGGGAATATAAAACAAGGTAAAACAAAAATAGTAAAAAGAAAATATAATTAAGATTGGAGGGGGTTGTTATTGTTATAAGACTGATTAGGGAAAAAAATAGAAGGGGCTGGGGATTTAGCTCAGCGGCAAAGTGCCTGCCTGGCAAGCGCAAGGTCGTGAGTTCGATTCCTGGTACCGGCAGAAAAACGAAAAACAAACAAAAAAAAAGGGAAAAAAATAGAGAACTTGACTAATTTTAAAGTCAAATGATATGTCCAAAAGTGAAAGGAATTCATGAAAGAATAGAATTAGTGGAAGAGGGACTAGAAAAAGATCAGTGAGTTAAAAAAGATAAACAGAAAATGTAAAATAAGATAGTGTAAATAAATCCAAATACATCAGCAAGCACAAGAAATATAAGCAATGTAAACATGTCTTCACAGAGAACCTCTACTGTGGTAGTTATACTAAGAAAAAAATGTATATGGCTGGGCACTGTGGAGCACATCTGTAATCTTAACACGGAGGAGGCTGAGGTGGGAGGATCACTTGAGCCCTAGAAGTCTGAAATGAGCCTGAGCAACATGGAAGGAAGGACAGAAAAAAGAGGGAAGGAAGGAGAAAAAACTCCTACATGATCTTCAAGAGACACACCTAAAATATATGGATATTTTTGAAGGACAGACAGATATACAGGCTACGTGACAACTGAATCAAACTGATTTGACCTTGTAAATACATTTCTTTTCATGTACTTGGAGGTTTCCTGGTAGTACTATTATGTGGTGTCATGCTAAACATTTGACCTAAACTATATCACTAAATGTACATACTAAGGGAAGAAAATCCTAAGATGGGAGCTTCCTTTGTTCTGAGTCATTGTACAGGTGATGTACCGAAAGTACTTCTGTTAGCAAGTTTTCATTCTTACCAGCACACCCCTTCCTTGCTCCGAGCTTGACTCCACCTCCTTTGAATGAGCCTGCAATGACTCTGAAGCCTTAGTAATGCTCTGAGCAGTTACCACACCCTGTCCAAACTGATAGCTGGACACTGCGTAGTGGTAGCAAATGAAGACCAGAGGTCCAAGAGTAGGGCTTCTTATGGTACCCAGTGGAGTTAGGATAAAGGTTTTGTCCAAGGGTCCCCGCTGTGCAGATGATTATCTCAAAGGCTGGAGTGCCAAACTCGGTGTCCCCAACACCTACGCCTGGACGCTTGGCCATCTTCTGAAGGCCAGTTCTGCCCCATAGATAGCTTGGTGTAGTTTCTGCCTTCCTGTTTTTAGTATGAAACTGACATGCGTTCTCTCCTCTGTTTCCTCCTGCTGTAGAAGACGGGGTCCCTCGCACGGCACGGTCCATGTCCCTCACGATGGGAAAGGTATGTACATTCAAGGAATACTAGAGCTCCCAGAGGGAGTATGACAGAAGTTTCCATGCACCCAAGCATTCACCTTGGGCCCAAAGGTTCTACAAATCCTCCGCACAGTCTCTGCTCATTTCCACACTTGCCGGCTTAGCCACTGATGTGTCCCCTTTCTTGCTCATGTGTTTCCCGGACTCTACATTCCTTCAATGAGCCTGAAATGATGTACATACCTTGAATTTGCTGCAGGGAGTTTTTATAACTATCTAGGCTTGTATCTGGAGACAAACCACTTCAATTCTGTTCCTCCAGAATTTCATAATCTTAAACAGGAACAAGGTGAAGCCTCATTCACCACCAATAGAAAATTTTGTTCAACTTCCGTCTCCTCTCTCCACACCAGCCCTTAATGCTCCCAGTACCTCAAAAGCAAATTTTCCAGTGAATGTCCTATAGCTTTAGGAACCACAGACCTTTTCCCGGACCTTCAGACTATCGCTGCCTCTAAGCAAGTGGTCTGGTCACTTCTCTTCCCACAGAACATGCCCCGGCGGAGGGTCAGCGTGGCTGTGGTTCCCAAGTTTAATGCCCTGAACCTGCCTGGCCAGTCTCCCAGCTCGTCACCCATCCCGTCCTTACCAGTCCTGGTGAGTACGAGGATGCCTTGCTCCCGGCCCTGTTCTCCCCTTTCCCTCACACTCACTACTATGGTAGGCAGGGCGGGTAGGGTCAGGGTGAACAAGGACAGGAAATTTCCAGCACAGAATTTGGATGGTGAATTTGAGCTAAAAAGCTCAATGGAGAGGAGGCGCATATATCCCACCACTCTGAGAAGAGCTCTGAGTGCCCTTCAGCAAGGTACAGGCAGCTCAGAAGGTATTCCTTACCAATAGGAACTCACGCTTAAACCACAGTTCTCCAAGGTGTGTGATTCTTTTGCACTCTGCAGTGGCTTCATTAAGTCAAAAGTTGTAACATGAAGCGAGTCGTAGAGCTGAGCTTTGAACCCCAGGCCATCTGAACCCAAAGCCTGAGCTCTTAATCCCAGCAGTGCTGGATTCATGGCACATTATTTATAACTGGGGAACACTGGCAATAACCCAATGCCTATAAATAAGTGAGTGGTAAACAAATTAGGAATGCCATATAAAAAGTTTCTATAGAATTACTGCCCATAATTTATTCTGAATAGATAGCAATTTAAGATATCTATAAAAACTAGTGTACATGCAGGATAATTCTATTTAGTACTTTTAAAATTTTCTCTCTTTGTGTAGACGTAGAGAATTCTGAAAAAGATTTATGTAGGGGCTGGGGATTTAGCTCAGTGGCAAAGTGCCTGCCTGGCAAGTGCAAGGTCGTGAGTTCGGTTCCCGGTACCGGAAAAAAACCAAAAAAAAAAAAAAAAAAAGATTTATGTAAAACAATCATAGTTATCTCTGAGCAGTGGTAAGGTAGGTAAATTTTGGTGCCTTTTTATATTTCTATAGTAAGAAATACAGGTAATCAGAAAAAAAAATCCATTTCAATTTCTTTAAACAAAGGCAGTTTCTATGGTTACATGAAAATATTTCCCACATCCCAAGCTTTTATGTACCTGGTTAATTCTATCTAAAACTCTTTGAAGTCTTTCCCCAGTGGTTCCTCTATTCTTTGTCCATAACTAGCACTACTGTGTAAGAAACAACTATGCCAGTGGTTGGTAAATCAAGTTCTATTGTCACACCAACAAGTCACAATAGCTCTCAAATTCCTTTCACCTCTTCCGACCTTACTCAATTCAGTCGTCTATGAGACGATCCTAAACTCCCAGATCACTAACTCCCAAATCATTGCTTTTAGAGATTTGGGAGTGATTCCTGAAAATCAGAGGGAAAAAATTAAGAAGAACTAGAAGGGTTGGTTGATGTGTTTCAAAGGATTTACTTTCTGTACTCTACCTAAATGTGTAAGATGTGGCTTCCAAATACAGTGGTGCCTCGGTTTACAAACTTAATTTGTTTTACAATTTGGGGGAAGATGCTGCATTTGTGTTTGTGTGGGGAAGATGGCCATGGTCGTGTTTGTCACCCGATGTGGAATTTGCCAATGGAAGCAAAACTTTGCTGAACGATTTTGTTTGTGAACCAAATTGCTTGCAAACAGAAGAATTCATGAACTGAGGTATTATAGTATATATTTATTTAGAACAGGAATATATGTTACAACCAAAAATGCTTTATGCCAGGCCCTACCCCTGGACTGCAGTGAGTCAGCACTTTTTAAAATCTCTGCTAATGTGCAGCCGGAACTGAGAAGACTGTTTAAACCATACCTGCTACAGCAATACACCGCGGGTTCCCCAGGGAGTTGACTGTGCAGAAATTCTGCTGCCCTGAGCATACTGTAAAGGCAGGCATCTCCTAAGAGCTTTGCCAGGGCTCTGATGGTTCACATCTCAGGGAACACAGGACACCCCTTGGGTAGGAGGCCCACTGGTGTGAAGTCACAGTCAGGAAACAGGACTGAGAACATGGGTGGCTCTCCACTAGAATAGAAACTTAAAATGTAAACTCTGCTCTTCACTCACAAAAAAGAGGTAAAGCCAAAGGAACAAGTCATAGATGCTTCAGAGGGAGGGGACACTGAGAAAAGGAGGACAAGGAAGCCATGAGGGAAAGGATGATGCCTGGCTCGGCTGCAGATTGGAAAGTGGGTGCAGAAGGGGAAGGACAGAGGAAAGGCACCAGCAGCCCTTTCCCCAGGGGCTCAGAGGCCTAGCAACCCTAGCTTTGCCCTTAACACTCATCCTCAATTCCATCTCCTGTCTCCCATCCAGTCAGAATCACCCAACGGGAAAGGCAACCTACCTGTCACCCCAGCACTGCCCGCACTTTTGGAAAAGTAAGTTTGCTAATTTTCCTCTTCATGTTAAAAATATCTAGGGAAAGTTTCCCCAGCTCATCCCCTTTCTTTCCAACCTCAACCCCAAAATGTGACAGAAAGGAAAAGCTAAGTTCTAGGGGAAGTGAATGGGACTCTAAGAATCACAAGGATTTCAGGCAAACTTTGCAAAGCTCTTGGATCAGGAGATGCTATGGCTGAAGCCATTGCACGCAATCTAAAAAGAGCCCAGAATAGACAGGTATATCCCTGTTGGTTGATATTTTTAGGACTACAGATATAAGAAAACATTAACTCAAAGGGGCTGAAATAATAAACCCAGAGGTCAGACGCCTCCAGATGTGGCACTGCAGGACTCCAGCTCAGTCTCTACAATGTCCTTGCCTCTGGCACTTTGTATGTGGACCTCTTCTTCAGGCTTGTGGCAAATGGCTGCTAGTTCCAGGGATTCCATCCAGAATGGACAATATGTAGAGGAAGACAGGTGCCATCCATCCTTCCCCTAGTTCTTCCTTAGGAATGAACCCAGAAGGTTTCCCCCATCCTCCTCCTTATTCACTGGCAAATTGGAATCACCCTTTCTAAACCAACCATCAGCTTTGGGAATTGGGTAATCATTATGGGCCTAAGTTATCCCTTACAGGTGGGATGAAGATAGCTTCCCTTGAAGCACAGTGGACTCCGTGAACAAGCATAAATTCCTGTACAAAATCATGCTGCTGTGAGGTAGGAGGAAGATGAGTGTTACCTCAGCAGCCAACAGTGTGTTTCACCCTGACTTTTCTTGGCATCTATGTATTTTGTGGGTCTTTTCATCCTCAGCCAGAGTAAGACAGCCCGTTTCTATGTACTTGAAAGAGTTTATAACTTACTTTTCAAATTCTTGCATTTGCCTGATTGAAAACATCTGGATTGCAGCTGCTATCTCTCAGAATTTTCCCCTTACATCTTTCTTCACTTGGTGGAACATATACCTGATTCTTCCTTGCCTCGAGACAGCTTTAGTCCTTCATTTTCCATTGCTGCTAGAAAAGTTTTACTTAACCTGGCAGGAATGTGCATCCTGGGCCCCTTGTGCATACAGACAAGCTCCCAAGCCGACTCAGCCTGTTTTCCTCACGCCTGGTTAGTCAAGAAGTTTGTCCAGATTTTCTTTCCGTGCCACCTCAGTACTGTTATGCAGTATCCATCTTCTTTCTCCACCCCTTCTCTTATCCCATCACTACAGGGAAATTAAAGGTGAAAGTAACTAAAGCTAGAGTCATAGTACAGCTCTCCCTTCGGGTGCACCAATCCCACTCCACAGGGCTCCAACAAGGCCCCATTCCCAAGTCTAAGCCTACAGAGCAGGCTGAGGTCCCTGCGCTTCCCAAAAAATTCTCGTCATGGTGGAGTGAGGCTTGGTCTCTGGAAAACTAATGCACAGGCCCCCTGAGCACGTCCATCCCACATGGTGGGGATCATCAAGAACATGAGCTCTCCTTGGTAGGAGAAACTGGGGTACGAGGTTGGGAAGAACAGGCAGAAACACTGAATTTAGGGTGGCAACAAGTGAGGATCAGTGGTGGTGTACCTGTTGAAGCATTTAGAGTCAGGAGAGAAGGGTCAGCATGAGAATCAAGGCCAGTCAAGCGAGAGGTTCTCAGAAAGGTGTCTGCATCTCCTCTGAGGGCTGACCAGAGAGATCACCAGTAGCCATGTGTGACATGGGCAGACTCGCCTGTTGGGGATACAACCATATAAGGATGTGTGTGAAGAGGGGAGGGAGGAGTAAACAGAGAAGAGACTTGGGACAAAGAGCAGCTTCTCCCTCTGGATTTATAAAATCTGTTATGTGGTTTCCATCTAAAGTCATGAAACTGGAAACTTTTCATGGATTCCCAAGTGGCTAACAATAAGGCAATTTGCAAGTGAAAATGAACTCCACAGATACAGTCAATTCTAATTCTAACTACCCTATTTATACTCTTAAAGATAATCTATGTGTTATAATTTAATAGACATTGCTGTCTAGTTTGTTGTATTCAACTTTGTGTTAAAACGATTCCCCATTTCCCAAGGGCTCAGTAACTAAGCAAGAAGGGCCCGGGGTGAGTATGTGATAGGAAGACCAAATAGCCTTTGACTGGCTCACAAGTAAGGGATGGTTCTGCCCAGCATGATTGCAGAGAATTCTTAGCCTTGCTCTTGTCGGTCATTGCATAATAAACTGCTCTTCACTCATCAAGGGCCTGTGGACCTGCAGACCTAACGAATCATACATGTAGAGAGTGATGTTTAAAGTTAAAGACTGTAACAGAACAAAGTTCAAAGCAGTTCCACACACTCAAAGGAAGACCTGTATGCCTGTAGTCTTTCACTCCTTATTCTTTTGACAATCACCAACAGTGGGGAATAGAATGCACTCAAGGAGCTTCAGTCTAGTGGGAAAGACAGACAGGAAACAGCCTGTTATTTGACAGAGGGATGTGTGTTATTGTAAGGAAGTACAGGTGGCTAAAGGAGCAACACACAAGAAAATAAGCATCTAACCCAATTAGAGTGTAGGCTCAGGGAAGAGGAGGCTCAGACAATGATTCCCTCTTGGAACTTATTTTTTAAGTGAAATCTAAAGGTTTTATAATTAAATAGGTGAGCAGGAGGTTAACAGCACTCTGGACTCTGAGGCAAGAAGGAATGGAGTATTCAAAGAGTGACAATGATGATGATGACAATGGTGGTGGTGGTAGTGATAATTATTATTTATTGCGCACTTACTGTTTGCCAAGTGCTTTACCAATTTCTTTATGTTAAGAATCTCATTTCTTTACAATAATTGCATGAGGTTATGTACACTACTAATATCCCTATTTTATAGACAGGGAAACTGTAGCCCAGAGAAATGGTCACTTCCCCAGCTTACACAGCTAGTGTATAGCACAGCTTAGGATCTTAACTTCGCAATAGAAGAACAAAAGAAATTCAGGGTAACTACAGAGCAGAGGGTGGATTGAAGAGCTCTTTCTGGAAGAACCTGGTGACCACATGAACATGCAGACAAGGGTAGACTGGGGTCGGAGACAAGGTGCACACAGAACCCTTAGCTGAGGAATCTGCACAGCTGGGGTGTGGACGTACACTGGGTTAGTTTCATAAAAAGGTCCATTATACGATGCATCACAGTGCAGTTTTAAGTATGACCCACCATCTACTATACTTTTGAAACAACTAGGATAAATTGCTTAAAGACTTTATGTGACATTAAATTTGTACAATAAGCATCACCCGCCCAATAGTATTCTGGAGTGAATTATCCCCCAAGAAACTTATGTGAACCCAGCAATCTGGGGCTAACAGGAAGTAAGGAAGATCTTCTAGCTCGGGTCTTTTGGACTGGGCTTGTCAGGGCAGCTGTAGCAGTGGGGATGACTTAGAAACATTGCTGATCCCAAGAGAGGTCTGTCCGTTAGAAAGGATTGTAGTCACTTTCAAATACTGTTTACTATGTGGAAAATATTAAATCTAATATACCTGCCTATCCAACAACACATTTTTACTAAACAGCTCGTCACATTACTAGAAGTTGAGTACAGTGACAAACACTTTTGACTGGTGAACATACAAGAACAATGAGCTTCATTTTAATCAATCACCCAGAGAAAAAGGCATGTAAGATTTCAGGCTGGGGACAGATGCCAAGATCAGTGAATGTTTGGCTCAGAACTCCCTAGGGTGGGCACAGATTGTGCTTAGCCCTCATTTACAAACATAAAAACAAATTCCTTGAGTCCAACATAAACACTGGGTTCTCAGGAGGTACAGAGCAGCCCTGCCCATTTCACAATATTACATAGGAGGACCGAGTAAGTCATAGTGAACTTGGAGCCATTCAACAAACACTTAAAGACACCTACTGTGTGCCAAGCGTCAATCTGATTGAAACGCAGTCCTTACCCCTGAGGTCACAGTTATGAAACTGGAATGGGCAGGTGTATAAAAATGCCTTCTGTCTGAGTCATGCTGTGAAGGAGGCGGATAGAGAAAGGGATCAACTTTACCCAGAGAGTGTGGGAGAGGACGGATCACTAATAAAGTTTTCACAGAGGAGAAGGGTTTCATCTGAGTCTTAAAGATCCTTCAGGGAAGCTTAGAGGTAGCTGGAGAAGATATGCAGGAAACTACAAGCTAGGGCTAGAAGACAGAAAACAGCATACATACTGTGTTTCCCCCACTACCAGTCCTACCCTACTTTCCACTGTGTTAAACCAAGGCCCTCCCAACCACCTCACACATCAGTAGCTGTGATCCAGCCTGCAGGTGGGAATGATCTTTTTCAGCATGAACCTTGGGCTCTACACACAGCTCAGAAAAAGACTTCTATAGGAAATCCCAGCAGTTTCAGATACGGTCATTCAGTCAGTTAAACTGTAAGGTGTGTGAGTGTTACCACACGCAATGAAGATACACCTGAGAAATTTATTAAAGCAATTTTATGTAAGTTTCATGTAAACATCACCACATTTTAAATTAGCTTTAGAGCTTTTCTGACTCTGAAGCATCAAAATAATTTGCATCAAGTTCTCCTTTTAAGGTAGAAACAATTGCTTAGTAATTTGTCAGTTTAGACTTTTTTATAGATCTGCTTTAGAAGAACCTCAGATTATTCCCAACATTTACCAGCACATTTACTACCTAACAGTAACAATAATAATAAAAGATATCATTCCAGAAAGTTTCCTTCTATTTCTTCATTAACTCTATTACCACCACACATGTAATATCCCTATTTTGTAGCTGAGGAATCCGAAGTTTAGGGAAGTTAGGTCATTTGCATGTTTTGGAACCAGATTTGAACCCAGGTTTGCCTCAAGCAAATTCTTTTCCTCTTTACTGCATTGCCCTCTTTCATACTTGTCTGAAATTAAGGAACCTCTAAAACTGACAGCTGTAAAGAAAAGAAATTAAAAGCATGATGCCAGTACTTCATTTCTAATATGTAAATATATCTCATAAAAGAATTAGTGTCCTTGCCCTTGGCTGGGGCTATGTTTTTCTTCTCTTGCTCCAGTCATTTGCACAAATAGGAAACTGCACATTAGGCAGAGGTCACATGGAAGGGAATGGATAATGTAATTTGCAAAAGGAGAAATGTTATGAATAGCTGATATTTTTAGAGTGTTATCTTTCTTGTTCACAATGGGTTTGGATTTCCAGGCTGATGAAATGTAAATTTTCAAGATCTGAGGGAAAACTAGGAGATGGGAAAATGATGCCAAGAGAAGGGAGCACATAGAAGGTTTACTCATAAACCCTGCCTGAGAAACCGGGAGGGAGGGCGGCTGTGCTGTCTCAGAGTCCAGCTGGACAGGTCTGCTCAAAGCTTTGTCTCATTTGAAGGCTCCTCCAAGACAAGTTTACTCCCGTTGGGATTTGATCACCTCAGTGGGCTGTGGGATTTGTAGGGAAGGTGTGGCCATCAGGAGATTTCCTTAAAGTGTGTGGTCCCATCCATACCTTAAATGGGTTCCCAGAACTGCCCAGCCATCCCACTATAACTTCTTAGTGTGTCTATTTTCCTACTTTCCCATGTGACTCACATACCTTGTCCTCTCTCCTGAAACCTGCTTAGGCCCCTGGGTGGCTCATTCTCAACAAATGACTTCGTCTTCCACTTTATAGAGAAAATTTAAGCTGTCCATCAGATAGGAGCGCTCTCATCTTCCTTCACCAGGTGCCCAACCCACTGCTGTGGTCTTCATCTTCCCTTGGTTAGAACCACAGAGAGATTTCTCCACCTTCCTAAAGTCTTTGTTTATTTGTTCTTTGGTTATCTCTTTTCTCTCACTCCCTTTTCTGGATCATATCTGTGTAGGGCACTCATCAATCTCTCAGTGTACCCCAGAGAGGAGGCAGCAGGTATAAGGAAAAGACAGAAGAGACAAGAGCTGGGTCAGGTAGAGGCGACCTCTTACCTGATGGGTCAGAGGACCTGCACAACAGTACCGGCATTTATTTACACTCTTATAAAGTTAAGGCAAGGTTGCCTAGCAACTAATGAATGAATTGCCCAGGCAGGATGCTTTTCTCAAGACTGAGGTAGCTTGACTGCTTGAGGCACTCTGGCTCTCTCCTGCCCTCACACATATGATAATGTCCATCTCCAGCTTCTCCCAGAATATCTGTGCTCCAGTGTGGTTTCATCCCTAATCCACTCCTTAGCCAAGTGCTTCCTCTCTTCTTGAGTCCCTTTCCTAGTGAAATGACTGCACCTGTTTCTCAACCTTTTTTAACCTCCCACTTTTCACTGAGCCAATTCCACCTGCCTTTGTTCCCACCTCTGTTACCTCCAGGCTCCTCTTGACCTCTGCATTTTCAAATTTAATAGGCACTTTGTCCCCATCTGACTGAGACTCTCAGAGGAGACAGTGAGACGTGGGAACTCTCTCTCCCTGACTCACTCTTCTCTCCCGGCTCCCAAAGTTCCGTGTTCTCCTGTTGTCCTCCTACCTCTCTGGCTGTTACTTCTCAGCCTTCTTTGTAGGCTCCTCCTTTTTCATCTGAGCAAAGAGATATCCAGGGATTGGTCCTGGATCCTCTTCTCTTTCCTTATGTTGTCCCCTAGACAATCAGTCATGAGTATCTCTAGCCAGAGCAATTCTCTGCCTCACTTTGGCATGTCCAACTTTTCACTTGGCATCTCTGCCTGGACACCTCATGCGCATTGTCCAAAAGTTAGTCCCTGCCACACTGACTCTTTTCAGCTCCTCAGACATCTCGGTGCTTTTTGTGCCTCTAGTTGTTTTTTGTGTTTTTTGTGTTTTTTTTTTTTTGTTTTTTTTTGTACTGGGAATCGAACTCAGGACCTTGTGCTTGCCAGACAGGCACTTGTGCTGCTGAGCTATATCCCCGGCCCTTGTGTCTTTAGTTTTAATGTGCCATGCATCCTCCAGCCAGGGTGATTTTTGTGTGCCCTGCATAAGGCTGACCCTTCATCTTTCAAATCTGTGCTTTAATCTCAGCCCCTCAGAGAGGGTTCTTGACCATTCACCCTCAACACATTCTCTGCTTATGATTTGCTGTCCCTGAATAGTTCTTTCATAAGTGTTATAATCTGCAATTACACTTTTTTGTTCCCTCCCCTTGGGAAGGACATTCCCTTCTGCTAAGCTCCACATTGGCAAAAAAATTTTTTTCTTATTTCCTGATGTGTCCCCAGTACATCGTAATGTGCCTGTGACTTGGCTAAACTCCGTAGCTATTTGACAGATGAGTGGACATTCTGGTAGACTAGGAATGGGATGACCCAGAATTTTGTGGGCTGCCCTCACTTTCCTTTTCTCAGCTCTTAATATTGGTCCACTCACAGCACCTCCGGGAACAAGAATAAAAGCAGATTCGGGGACATGAGGAGAAGGGACACGGTGCAGTACTGTGGTCTAGGCAGGATTCATGAAATAGGGCTTTATAAAATCTTGTCTCAGGCTGAAAAGATTTTTAGAAGTCTGGAAGCTGCTGAAAAGTGTGAATTTCCTCACTTCTAATCAGGAATCAGGCAAAAGATGGTTTTGTTTGCGATCACCCAGCCTCTCTCTGAAGTGATGCCCATTGCTTCCCTCTTCTCCCTAGTGGAAAGACAAATGGGGAGCCAGAATGCGACGCCCCTGCTCCTGTGCCGCCTCCCGGCTGCCGCGAGAAGGTCAGCCAAGAGGCCAAGGGCAGGATGGAGGAAGAAGCCTACAACAAGGGGTGAGTCAGACCTCGGCCACCCGAGGGCACCTAGCAGGTTTCAGAAGACACCTTCCCACGCCCTGTCCTGCTTCTTAGAAGCTTTAGGGCAGCAACCAGTAGCCCTGGGGCCTCCTTGTGTCAGGAAAGAACTACAGAGGAAAGAGTGAGACTGTTCCACAGGAAGGACAAAAGGAAGCAGGGTCACAGGGTGTGGTTAGACAATAATTAGACTGGGCTCTTTTAGGCTCAAAGCCACAAGAACACCACTACCCAGCACGGTCTGGAAATCAGGGGCCCAGGGTAGGTTCCTCTTGGCGGTGCCTGAGGCTTCCTGACACGTGTGCAATGTGGTCACATTGCTGCCAACAGTGCCCACAGGCAGCTGCAGCTCTGCTTCCTAGAACTGCCCTGGACATGCCTTCCTCCTATAAACTAAAGTCCTTTGTCTAATTGAACTTCGGTAGCACGTAAGGGCCAGCTGCCAGTTGCCAGAGACTGCACTGAACAGGGGCCCGGCCACAGGCCTCAAGGTAGGGAATCACCTCCCACCTTTTGCGACATCCCCATGGCTCCTGAGAGAGATGCAGCTTCCTGCCAATCAGAACCTGGGGAGCTTCTTTGTGGCAAACTCAGTGATGGGGTTGGTCCAGCCAAAGTGGAGTTAAACATCCTGCTGTAGGACAATAAGGTATGTTAGGGTAAGACTAATCCAGAAAGAAGGAAATCAGAAGGGTGTCTCTTGGAAAGAGGTGTTGTCCACAGAACACACAGAGGTCAAACTCCTCTACTGGCTTTGTGAACATCTACTGAGTACCTTTCTAGGTTGAGCTCTGGCACTTCCAAAAAACATCCCAGTTCCCTGTGAGAGAGCGGTGACCCTCTCTATTTTACAAAAGCAAAGCTAAAGCTCCAAGGTTATACAGAAGCTAAATGCAATCTTATCTCTACAGAATGTTTTATAGAATAAGAACCCAGTCAGGAGACCCTATTCCACATTTTTCCCCTGTCAGTGTGTCACACTGTCACATAAACAGGAAGGATGACTGGGGAGTGAAGGGAAATTGTACTGACATGGGCTGGGTAGGGGTTCAACGGAGCTTCCCAGCTTTTTCCTGTTGTGTGGGACCACAGGAAGTGCGTCATTATTGGAGGTGCTCAAGTCCCCTCCTCTAGGAATTCAGGAAGAGATGCTCCACAACTGACCCTTTCAGACACATTTGTTCCCTTTTTGCCCTCCAGATATCAGGAAGGTTTAAAAAAGACCAAAGAACTTCAAGACCTGAAGGAGGAGGAGGAAGAACAGAAGAGTGAAAGTCCTGAGGAACCTGAAGAGGTGGAAGAAACTGAGGAAGAGGAAAAGGACCAGAGAAGCAGGTGGGAAGCCTGCATGTGGAGCCCTTTACATTGCTGAAATGAGTTAAAGTTTATTTAATTATTAAACTGCACAAAATGTCTGGAAATGCTGGCCCAGGGAAGCAGTGAGTCTGGGGCCCAAATAAGTGGCCAAGAGAAACCAAGAGGACCCACGAGTGGGGGAGGAGGCAGTGGAAATCAAGAATCAAAAGAGTTAATGATGGGATGTTTGCGAGAGTTGAGGGTCAGATGTGGTGGTAGGCAGGGCAGACAGCAATTAAGAGCTCTAAGGAGCTGACAAAGAGTGAAGGATAGCAGGCTCCCTCCCATCCCGGCCATGGTCAGCTCATTTCCCAGCACCTCGTGAAAGAGCCAAGACCAAGCCTGCTGGCCTGAAGCCCCAGAGAGCATTTCTTACAAAAGCAAGAATAGTGGCACAGGAAACACATGGGGTTGGAGTAAACTAAGCCCAGTGGCAAAGGTGAGCCTCCAACAGGCCCCTTCCATGCTGGCCATACAAGCCTGGACATCTGCATAGTAGCTGCACTTCAGATTGAAAATACTTGTGTGTTTCTTTAAAAACTACTATCTATTTAAAGTGTGTTTTTCTCTACATCAGGGGAGGAAATATAACATGTAGGCACAGATGGAACGTATCTCACATCTTGTCCCACTTGTAGCCCCTCCTAGCCTTTAGCGTACAAAATAATAGAAATAACCTCCTCTAGTGCCAGGATGTTCCATGTAATGAGGTCTCTGCCCCACTAGGCCGGGGTTATCCCATAGAAATATGTGCTTAGGGACAGAATGCACTGGTGCTCTCAGAAGAGCTATACTCTGCCCTGTACATATCACATCAACACTCTGGATTCTCAGGGTGGCACTAATTTCATACATTCTTTTCTGTTGTCTGTATTTGTACATTCAAACCACAAATTTTGAATTTTGATTTTGAAAAGTATAGTTATAACAACCTTGGAACACTTCATTAAAATCTGTTTTTAGGTCCCCAGGCTATCTTGGGGTGCCTGGCAGATCTAGGCAAAATGATTAATTATCTAACCAGCTGCTGGGCATGGAAAGGGGTATGTGTCCGTGCCTCCTTGCTGGCAAAGTCTGGAAATCACTCCCATGCAATGAGTAAAGTAATAAACTGAAGATCAAAAGCAAGGTGGATATGGCTGAAAACATGAAGAAGCCATCCACAGAGCCCCGTTGGGGAAAATTCAACCAGAGGAAGGGGTCTCAACCTGCTACGTCAACCCCATTATTTAAGGGAAGAGCCATCAAGGAGGACTGGGAAAAATGCGTCCCCACGGAGAATAAGCCTGTGCTGGGGTGCACCACCTCCCCGAATGGCAGACCTTCAAGATGAAAGCACAGTTCCTACCCCAAACAGCTGGACCTTGTTCTTACATTTCACCTCCGTCGTAGGGTCCTCTGCTCTTGTTTGTCAAGCCACCGTGCTCCCTCCCTCCCCTTAATCTCATCAATCCCAAGCCTGGACAGAAGGCTGCCCTTGGCACTCTGAATATAGCTAAGACAGGGTGGAAGTTCTAACACTTCCAAACACAGAGAAAGAACAAAAGAGAAATAAACAGAGAGAGAGAGAGAGAGTACATGAAATATAAACAGCCTGATTTAAAAAGCACAGGCCTTATCTTGGCTAATTGGACCTCAGGCAATTGGCAGTTCCCTCCTCTCATGAAACCTCAAAGTAAGACTTTGGCTGGGTCCCTTTTTCCCCCCGGCTGGTCATCAGCGCTTGGGAATGCCTGCCTATAGCATCTATCCCCTCCTATTGTCCTGATGGTCCTGGGAAGCTTCACTCTGTCTCCCAATTTTTGCTCCCTCCCACATTTACTTTTGGTTTGGAGAATATACCTATTCCTCGGGTGACAGCAGGCTGGAGCAGAGCCCCTAGAGTGTCTTCATCCTTTCGAAAGGGGCATGGCCTCACCTTTTTTAGACCCAGCAGTGCAACACCATCATCTCTTTAAAGGTTGACATTGCAGTCACATAAACTTCCCAGTGATGGTCAGAATGTCCTGACCTCACATGCACCCAAGCCAGTCTGGGTCGGAAAGCTGTCGTCTTCAGTGGCATGTGCTCCTTATCTTCTTGAATCCCTTAGGCATAGAGTTGCCTGCACGCACTCCACTCAAACATGCGTCCTCGTGAAAGTTGGCACCTCACTAACAAAGTGGCAATTATCAAAAGTTCCATGTCCTACACAGTCTAGTTTTTTTTTTTTTTTTTTTTTTTTGGTTTTTCTCCGGTACCAGGAACCGAACTCACGACCTTGCGCTTGCCAGGCAGGCGCTTTGCCGCTGAGCTAAATCCCCAGCCCCCACAGTCTGTTTTGAAAACATCGTGCTAAGCCGAGTACCTGACCTTTGTTTAAGAGATTGTTGAATCAAACATCTTTCATCTGAGTTTTTTCTCTATTCTATGTAATAATGTAATCTGTTGTGAATCTGTTATAAATATTGCTGTCTGGAACATTCAGTTTACAGGAATTTTGGGTGAATCAACCCAACATTTTAACAATGTCAAAATAGAGAAGAGTCTTCTGAAATTCACATAATCCTTGAAGAAGCAGGACTCATATGTGCAACATAAAACTTTGTATTTTTTTCCCACCACCTGTTCAAACCTGCTCTACAGGGCTAAAACGATATTTAGGCAGGTCCCTTTACTTTTCCAATAACTCTCAAAAAACAGAAGTTCACTTAACTACCAAAAATTGAATTCTATTTCTAACCTAATTTTAATTCTAACCTCTCTTACAAGCTAGAAATGGGTGATCAAGGAAGAGTCACAAAGCCAGATTTTTGGCTTCCTCCTTTGTAGTTTCACTGACGAGTAGATTTACAGAGGGATTCTCCTCACCCTTGCAGTCTGTTTTGAGCACAGAAATGTAGCTCCAAGGCGTGACTCCATTTTGGCATTCAATTATATCTAAATAGAATCTAAAGACTCTAATTGGGGCTGAAAGAAAATAAGCTTGCCTTTCTGAGCACTCCCGAACAGTTGTGAAAACAGCCAGTGATTTTCACATCAGCTAATGTTCTTGCCTTTTTACTTTGCTCAGTTGCTAAAGTGACCTGATTAAGTTTCCACATGTCTGATAAACCAATCACTATTCCTGCAGCTTTAGCATCCGAGGCAAGCACTCTGGGCAGCCTTTCCAAAAAAGGTATTTGTTGAGTTTTCAGTCCATGGCAAGCCATCCATTCTACTAGCTCTGCGTTGGTGCTCCTTGCTTCTCAGAGGCTGGCCTGTGTAGTGCATTGGGTGTATGAGCCCAGGGTCTTCAAGGAGAACTTCCGACACTTTCCCCATCTCTTTGGTTTGGTCACCTTCAATATTCTCATTGTTCATATTTTTTTAAGCCTGGTATAAAAAACAGGAGGAAATTCCAGCCTGATGAGGTGCCCAGTTGGTTTCTGCAGAGAGATACAGAGCTCTGACCAAATGTCCTCTTGCTAGGTCACAAAGAGAGGATAGAGTGAAAGGCAGTTGGGAAAGAAGCAATAGGAAAAAGTAGCAAGATTGAGGAGGGAAAGAAGTACAAAGCAGAAAGAGATGAAAGGCAAGAAAGGAAGAAAGAGAAGAGAGTGAAGAAAAAGGAGGGGGAGAAATTAGAGGATGAACATGAGGCTGAGAAAACATCTTGAATGAGCCACACAGAAGTTAACAGTCTCCTGGTTACCTTTGGGGTGGTTTGAAGGGAGTCCTTGAGGTTGATCTGATCCTTTGTCATCAGTCACTGGAAATCAGTTTACTTCTGAGAGTTTAGCACAGTTCTCCCACTGTGGATGCAATTGAAGATAGAACTGAGAACAAGTATTATGCATCTTAGTATCAAGTACAGAGACAAGCTAGAACTTGGAACTGATCACTAATACAGCAAAATGCAGAAAAGATGTGGTCTTGTCTAGATCATGAGAATATGGATCAGCCAACCTGGTACCATAGGTTTGGGAGAGTGCAGATATCAGTAATCATATCATGAGGAAAGGAGTGAGTGGATGAATGATCAGGCAAGCAATAGGGTGTTCTAGACCAGTTGCTCCCACCATCAGGGCCACAGACTGTTGGCATCAAAATCACCAAGGCAACTTGACTATAGATTCTTAGACCATAATTTTGGAGATTATCACTTTGAAAGTCTAGAGTATTTCGAATTGCTGCCTGATGCTACGCAATGCTGAATTTAAGAACCACTGCTCTAGACAGCATAGAAGATAACCCCAGGAAGAGAAGTATGAGCTCAGGAATTACATATGTAAATGTACTAAAATCCTCCATCTATTTTTTTCATTGACAGCAAACTTGAACAATTGGTCCATTTCTTACAAGTCATGTACCCCAAACTGTGTCGGCACTGGCAAGTGATCTGGATGATGGCTGCAGTGATGCTGATCTTGACTATCGTGCTGGGGCTCTACAATTCCTATAACTCTTGTGCGGAGCAGGCTGATGGGCCCCTTGGAAGGTCCACCTGCTCAGCAACCCAGAGGGACTCCTGGTGGAGCTCAGGACTCCAACATGAGCAGCCTACAGAGCAATAGGAGACTTGATTCCTAGTCAATGCCACGCTCCGGTGTATTTGGTCCCCAAGTATAATGAATGTGTCAGGCCCAGGTGTGAACATGCTACCATCCCCCCATCAGGGAACAGGGAGGGCTTCTTTTCATACTCGTCACCTCTGGGGAGCTATTCATATACAGTAACATGATGTTCTTGGAGGATCAATAAAACTTCCCTGGGGAAGCCTGCTATGGACAAAGAAGTGACCTACACCAAGGAGCTCTAGCCAAGGGGATGGCTTCTTGTCCCTAGCTCAGGGGCTGGGGAGAACTGAATGGTAAGAAGCTCACTCTCCCTCTTTTCTTTTCTGCAGTTGGTTATCAGGAAGAATTGTGTTTAACAGCTAGTTGGGGTTTTTTGGTTCTTTTTTGTTTTGTTTTGTTTTGTTTTGTTTTGTTTTGTTTTTCTGGTACCGGGAATCAAACTCATGACGTCGCGCTTGCCAGGCAGGCACTGTGCCGCTGAGCTAAATCCCCAGCCCCTAACAGCTAGTTCTGACCCTAAGGATCAGACCTGGAATTTGGAGTCCCAACTGAGTACCTTCCCACTTCCCATCTCACGCTCCACTGCTGTCCTTCAGCCTCCCCTTCCTCCCTTGGGAATCCATTTCTTTTCACAGAGTGGGAAAGTTTTCTTAGAAAAATGTATAGCTTAGTGCTTGAAATGAAATGGGAAAATGTGAATTAATATATATGACTCTGTACCCATACAGAACAAGACAGACACACTACACACATGTGCACAAAGCCAACAACCCTCTGAAAGTGTGCTCTGGGTATGTGCTGTGGGTAAGCAAGATGTGTGTCAGACCTACTCAAAGGTTTTCACTAAGGGTGGGGTAGTCACCAGGCACTGCACAGTGAGCTCTCTACATGGACTGAAGATGTTTGATAAACACAGAAACCCTACGATTGCAGTGGCAAACTTACTGGTCTCCACGTCAAATGCCAAGTCTAAACTGCTGTACAGCACGGCCCTCCTCAGTGGTGCACACTGAGCTCAGCCTCTCATTCTGTGTAGTGTTTACCTGCACAGGCAGCTGCACCTTAGGGCTTCCTCACCCAAGGGTGTGCTTCAGCATATTCCCAGCTATTCAGCATTAAATGAAGAAGCGCATCCCATCTCCAGTTCAATGTCTCCCCCGCCTTTTCAGCCACTGTTTTCATTCAGCTCTCATCAGTTTTGGGGGCAGGGGATGTCAGTTTCCAGATGAGTCCTGTTGTGTTTGTTTTTGCTTTTCCTTTGTTATCATTTGCTTCCGCTGCTAACACTCATATAGAACTTAACTATGATCCAAGCACTATTCTCAGTATTCTGTAGGTATTAATTCACTTCAACCTCAAGAAAAATCCGCTGCGGTAGATATTTCTTGTCTTATTTTCAGATAAGGGAGCTGAAGCACAAAAAAGGATGTGAGAGCACCTGGCTAGTAAATCATGCAGCTGGCTGCAGCTGCATTTTTTTTTTTTCGGCTTTTTGGGACAGGGTCTCACTAAGATATCTTCCTTGATCTAAGCTTTCTCTAGTATTTCTCAGTCTACTTTGCAAGAACAAGCAGGGGCTGCACTCCTAAGACTGCACTGAATAACTGCCCCTTCTGTGGTCTCCTAGCTGGACACCTCACATTCCAGTCTCCTTTTACCAACCAGCCCCGCAGCCCTCTGAACAACCTCTGGTTCCCAAACTAAACACTTTTTCTCTCATCTCTGTACCTCTACTCCTAGTTTTTCTCTTCTGGTCACTCTTGAGGACCAACTATAAAAATTATCCTTCCATACAGACTTTCACAAATCCCTCCACACTCCTCACAGAATGGGTCACACCCTCCTCTGTGCTTCCTGGGACTTGTCAAGTATTTTTGGCATTGACTTGTACCTGCAGTCTATCACCGTAACTTATTTATGTCTCTGTTTCTCACAGCATTTTCCCTCAAAGACAAGAACCATGTCTTACCCATCTCCTGGGTAGGCGCCTAACATGGTGGCTGATGCTTGGGAGGGTGTCACCGAATGTTGGTCAAAAGAACAAGCAAACATTCCAGGCAGTGGAGAGCACTCTGGGATAGCTGATATTTTGTGATTTTCCCAATATTGGCACCTCCTCACTCCCATCTCCATGAGAAAAGATATCTTCCTCTTTTTTTTTTGTCTTTTTGAGACAGGGTCTCACTAAGATATCTTTCTTGATCTATGCTTACTCTAGTATTTCTCAGTCTACTCTGAGAGAACAAGCATGAAATGAGGCTAGCAGCAACACCATTTCCAAGCTCAAAAGATTGGGCCCAGTATAACCACTCCCTTCAGGGAGACCCCTGAAGGTCTCACTTTAAAACCATACATTTACTGGATGGGCATCATTATCAGTGGCTGGAAAATGGCTGAGTCAAATGTCAGGGTTGATCAAGGATGTGACATTAAGGTCAAGAGTTGCAGATCAAGGTAGAGAGACTTAGGAGACACGAGTAAACGGTTTACCTAGCCTCTTCCAGGGGGTGTGTACAACTGAAGGAGCTTTGGCTTCATGAGCCCGCCCCCCAGACACAAAGACAGGATATGAGTGGAGATCCAGGAAGAGTGGCCATGTGGTGGACTCTAAGTGGCCAATCTCAACCTCTCTGAGAGGATAACTAGGCTGAGCTGGCCCTTGGTCCATTTGGCCATAGGTTTCCCAAACCTGTTTCAAAGTACAAGACAAGAACAGGTACAGAGAGCTCCTGCATTTCCAATAATCTCATCGAAAGGCCTGAGAGAGCTCCAGGCAGAGGCCTTTACCACATTACTCCACCTGAATAAGAGAAGTCGAGGAAAAGGACATCTCCAAGCGGAAGCATAAGAGTTGCCACATTTACAAGGGTTGAAAGCAAAAATCAACCTGATGCAGTTGTAGCTGCTGCCAAAGCAATTGTAAAATGGGAACAGGCCCTGTATTTCCACTGTGACATCAATCTGAAATAAAGTTCCCCTCAAACTGCCTCTAAAGTCCAACATTTCTGCTGAGCCCAAGAAGTCTGGTTGTCTACCTGCAGTTGCAAAAAGATATTGTATGTAGTTGCACCATGGTTGATGTCACTTCCTAAAAGGACCTTCACTTTCTGGCCACCACAAAGCCATGTGTATTGCTCCTCATGTACAATCTGACAGAGTGAATGAAGATGGAGATGCTGGCTTTGCATATCACTGGCTGTCAGTTCCTAATGTTGTTAAACCTCACATAGGTGTGCTAGCATCAACTGTAGAGTGTCACGCACCTGAGTTTGAAAATAAAAGCACATTTCCAAACCTTGAGCAGTAGCCAAATGCCTCTTCATTCAGTGGAGCTGAGCCACAATCTTACTCCAACCTTGAGTCAGAGCCCTTTGGATATTTGTGCCTCCCAGAACCAAGCAGAGGTTCGCAGCCACTGGATCATTGTCCTATGGGCCACCAACGGAAGCTGGTCAGTTCCTGTCCTTCATTCCTTGCCCATATCTTGTCCTACTTTCCTGTGCCTTCCTGGTCTATGTTCTAAAATATATTTTGCTATGATAAAGTCGATAAAGACTACTGAATTTTAAACAACCCTATTTCCACAGCTTGCCTGCATTTTTGGTCTTTCTTGCAGATGGGTACAGGGAAATGTGAACCTTGGTAATCTAGTTCCCCAAAACAAAATGTTCTGCCCAGTACCCCACATACACTTTCTCCCCTGTTCTGTCTACCAAAATGGGAGAAATCTGTTGACAGCTATGAAATTTGATAAGATGGTAGAACCACAGGATGAAGCAGAGTTTTTGGTGAGTACTTACCACATTAAAGTATGACATGAGCAAGAAGTAAAATACAAGCATGTTAAGTGACTGAGATTCAGCAATGTTTGTGATAGCAGCTAACCTACCTTGGCTGATGTATATCTTTGAACCCAAAATGTGCTTTAACATAAAATTCCAAAATAGGAAGTGGCTATGATGGTTAAGCTTCCTGGTGTCAACTTGATTGATTTGGGAATTGCCCAGGGGATTGGTGAAGGAAACTTCTGTTTGTGTCTGGATGGGTTATGGTGACATGTCCTCGAACACCATGTATGGTCTCTGGCCCCTTTCTCTCTGGCAATGTCCTCCTGTTCTGTCTCTTGACCACCATGAACTAAGCATCTTTGCTCCCCACACCCTTCTGCCATGATATTTCTGCCTCAGAGCCAGTTTTAAACCACTAACTGAATCCCCTAAAACCATGAACCAAATTAAATCTGCCCTACCTTAAGTAATGGATCTTAGGTATTGTGTCCCAGCAATGGGAAAGCTGGCTGGCTAAACAGTGGCTTAGCAGTAAAGTATCAGTAAACAATCTAATACCAAGGGCTGGAAAGATGGTGACCCATGTAGCAAATAAAACAAAAACCCTTGACAAAGTCTTATCCACAATAATTTGAAAGGCAGAACATGGATAGCCCAACACTGGAAGAGTGGTTGGAGGAAATGAAGTGTTGGAGTATGTGAATCTCTATTGGCCCTCTGCATTGCTTCTTGTGTACAACCTGACAGAGTGAATGGAGAAGGAGATGCTGGCTTTGCATATCACTGGCCATCAGTTCCTAATGTTGTTAAACCTTTCACAGGTGTGCTAGCATCAACTGTAGAGTGTCACGTACCTGAGTTTGAAAATAAAAGCACATTTCTAAACCTTGAGCAGCAGCCAAATGCCTCTTCATTCTGTGGAGCTGATACTCAAGATATTATAAGAGAAAGAAGCATTTGGGGAAAATTGGCTATGTAGAAGAAAAATGAAAAATAATGCAGAGAATTCAGAATTTTGAAAGATTAAAGAATTAGACTCCCTATAAATCCTAAACAGACTAATAAGAGCTTTGATGAAAAGAACTGATAAAATTTCTCATTTGAAGAGACCCACTCAGCCTTATGGCAAAGAATAGATTTAGGAGGTGACCCTTCCATTTGTGGTTCCAAATGGATTTTGTGTGGCCGCCATTAAATGACAAAGAGAGAGAAAGGGGGTGGGACAGACATAGGGCAGGGAACTCAAAGAAATACATCTTTAGAATAATGACTGAGAGAGGATTTGGAATATGATTCCTGGCACATGAAAGCAAATAGATAAGAAAACTAAGCTTGTAAGAAAATCACATTTACAAAGCAACACAAGCCAGGATTAAAAACTCCTTCAGTTGTTGCTCAAGTTATAAAACAATTTTTGGTTTCTCTACTTACACCAGCAGGAAGTAGACTACAAAAGCTATGCTTTCTGTGAAGGGAGGGTACTCCTTAATACCTACTTCAAATATATATAAGAAGATTATGCATAATGAAAGGCCTCCCAGAGTGAAGGCAGGGGCCACAGAGAACAGTGAGCATGGAAGTTTCTCCCAGAAACAGAATCAGATTCTAATCAAAGATGGGTGACTCTGCTAGGTAGAATTTCTGAAGTGTCACCCCAACCCACGGAACCTTTGGATTTGAGATATAACTCCTACTTTTATTTTACATTAGATGATACAGTTGACCGAAGATAAGGAGATTATTCATGTAGGATCCATATAGTCTCATGAGTCTTTTAAAGTAGAGAACTTGCTCTGGTTCATGGTAGAAGTAGAAGTCAGAGAGTGGAGAACAAGGAAGACTCTGTGTCATGCTGTGTTGAAAATGAAGAGGAAGAGAGACCTCATTTCTACAACCTCCAATAAATGAATTCTGCCATCAATCTGAATGATTCTGAAAATACATTCTTCCCTAGAGCCTCCATGCAAGATCTCAGCCCAGGCAACACCTCGATTTCAGTCTGGTGAGAACCAAAGAGGACCTACCAGAGCACCACCCCCAGACTTCTGACCCACAGGAAATGTGAGATAATAAATGAGTATATTTTAGGCCACTAAGTCCATAGTAATTTGTTATGCAGCAGTAGAAAACTGATGCAATGGTTGCATTGTTCAGCTTTTCATCACTATAACAAAATACTTAACCCAGGCTACTTAAGAAGTAGAAGAGTTTTATTTAGCTCACAGTGCTAGAGGTTCAAGGGCATGGTGCCTGTGCCAGTTCGCTTCTGCCAAGAACTTCATGGTGAATGGTGAATGGCAATGATGAGAGTTTGTGCTGGAGCAAGTAGTCACTTGTCGAGCTAAGAAGCAGAGGGAAGAAAGATGGATCAGACTTGCTCCTTGTATAACAACTCCCTTGTGAAAACTACTAAAGGAGTCACATAGGAAATACCTCATACTACCAATGACCTATGGACATCATACCTGTCCCTGTCTCTCAAAGGTTCTACTATCTCCCAATACAATACCACCCAGGAGATCAAGCCATTAATCACAATGGGCCCTTGAGGGCACACTCAACCCACAGCCAGTCCACAGCCATGTCTTTTCATTGGTATTCCAGAATGACTATGGCCAGATGATTGCTGTGATTCCTGGTCTTCTCTTTTACACCTGGGAAATTTTATTGAGGTCATCAAGCTTCTGCTTCACCATTGTGAGTGTGTGTGTGTGTGTGTGTGTGTGTGTGTATAATTTTTTTAGTTCATAAGTCACCAGATCATAAAGTGCCACAACCAAACCTGATAGAGAAGACTGAGCCTAACTTGGAGATTATGGATTTGAGCTGGACAGAACCTTCAACTGCTTTTCTTGAAGTAAAGTACAGTGGTAGCTTTCCGTGTGTTATGGTTTGGTTCCGGATGTCCTCCCAAAGCTTCATGCAGTCATGGGGCGGGCTTCTAGAATTTATGATTTGTTCATGGGTGTGAGTGCTACACCCGCCCTGGGGCAGATAGTTTGCATATGTAAGGGAGAGAAAGAGGCTGCTTGACGCCACTCCTCCTTTTGCTCTGGCTGCTTTGGCTATCTTCCACCTGCCATGAACTCTTGCCCTCTGCATGTGCTGCCCTGCCTTGGTGCCAGCCGAGTATGGACTGAAACCTCCACAGACTGTAAGCTAAATAAACCTTTCCTGCCTTAATTTTGGACGTCGGGTATTTTGTCTCAGCAATGAGAGAAAAGTAACCAAGACACCACGGAGAATTAAATTCGTGAACCAAGGTACTACTGTACTATATTCTACCTGTGGGAGGAACAGTGATCCCAATAGTGAGCGATAGAAGGGTAAACTGTGTCAGAGTCCATTCTGTGTTCACCAAATTATTTTTCTTTACTCAGGGCACATAACTAGAGTATGGGTCCTTTGCAATTAGGTAGAAACAAGTGACAAAGTTCTGGCTGATGCACTCTTGATGGAAGTGATGTATCCCAGGCCTGGCCCCTAAAACAATCTCCAGCTTCAGCCCCCTCTTCACTCTTTCTTTGGTGGCTGGCTCAATGTGAAGATCTCACAGAGTCAGAGGTACTAGTGATAGTGGAATAACACGGAGACTGAGGGAATGAGTTTCTGTCCCTGAATTGACTGTGGCAGTAAAATCTCCCCACTACACATATATTCCACTATTACAACCAGTGCTACCACCAACTGTCAGCCATTGGATTGTAATGAGAATAAACTTAATTTATTAATCCATTGAGATTTGGGGTCATTTGTTACAGCAGCTAGACTACACTGATGAATACATTTTCCCACCTATCCATACTTTTAAAAAATAATTCTTCAGTATCAGGCACTGTAGGATAATATTGCTGTTATATTTAAGTTCATTTAATTTGGTTAACTTCTTCAATAGATGACAAAACTGAGGCCCAGAGAAGGTAAATGACTTGTTCAAGATCACACAAATTATTAGAAGTTAAACTAAAATTTAGACAGTATCCTCAATGCAGGACTCTGCATTGTACCTTATTTCCTTCTTTTATGCTGCATTTCAAAACATCTACTATATTGTCTTAGTTATTTTTCTCATGGCTGAGACAAGATTCCCAACACTCGAAGTCAAAGGACGGCAGGTTTCTTTCGGCTCAGTTCATCCAGGTCTCAATCCATAGTCGGCTGGCTCCAAGGCCGGGAGGCATGGCAGAGAGGAATTGCAAAGAAACAGTCCATGGTTGTGGCAGGCAGGAAGCAGCCAGTAGCTGCTTTAGGGGAGCATCTAGATACAAGCCGTAGCATACATCTATATTTGTATGGTATGTGTCAGATTAAATGGGTAGTATAATATTTCATCAAGCTCAAAATCCATGACCTCTGAGTTAAGCTCAGTCTTTCATATCAGGTCCAGCTGTGACACTTTGTGGTCTGGTGACCTATGGACTTTTATTCTTGTTTTCGATACCCAGGTTATAACAAAACTAGCCTGGATATTGCACACTTCCAGCTCTCCTTTGAAATTTGATTGTTGTTCTCCCTATTTTCATTTAATTTTATGGATTTCTAGTTGTACAAGTTTCTTCCTTAATTATTGGTTATCCTCGATGACAGTGTGAGCTGTTATCAAGAAATGGATAGAAACGTGTCTTCTTTTTATCATAGCTTGAACATTCTTCCTCTAAGTGGTGAGGAGAGATTGTCTGGCAATGTTTTTTAATAGCTCTCCACTTCAACTCTTAATTCTTGACATCAAATTCTTCTGAAACCCACCACGCAAGCGAGCCTACAGTGATGGCAAACTTTTAGAGCTTTCAATGATACCAACAGCCCACTGTGGCACATGTGCCAGAGGATCACCACCAGGGGCCTGGAAGCTGAGTGTGAAGGTATTCTCGCTTAACAGCAGAGGCAGCTAGTTCCAATCGGGAATCTCCAATCACAATTCAAAGGCGGTGTGACTTTTCTCAATGGGAATATCAAAAATAAAACTGTTTCCACTTCCAGAAACTCATGAAGCACCAGGACAAAAATGCAGATTTCCTTTCTCCAATAATTCCCCTCCAGGCCATTCGTTTACAAAATCAAACATCTTCTCATTTCTCATAAGCTATTTCTCCCATGCCTTGTGTCCAGGATTTATTTTTCCCCTTTCTTTCTTCCTCCTTTCTGTTCTGTAATAACGAATTTTTGAAAACTAGCTTTCTTTCAGACATGGTGCCAGGTAGACATTAGGACCATTATGAAGAGGACACGGTTCCAGCTATCTACCTGGCACAATGATGACACGGTCACATATGTTTTTTGAGGTACTAGGAGCCTGTAGCTCCAAACAGTAAGGAGTCTGTTGGGAGATATTTAGGGACTCTTTCCTGATATCTTAGATATTTCCTGTGTTTGTACAGAACAGATTTTCTTTTTGTTATTGCTGTTTTCTGCACAGATATAGCTAACTTTATGATGAATATCACTTATACAGAAAAAAACTGGTCATCTATGCACTATTTCTATCAAAGATACTCACTTTGCAGAAAGTTCATAATAAAACTGTGATGTAGGCATTGCTCACAAGCCAGAACTCCATACTTAGCCATGAGGGCAAGCCCCTGAAAACTCTACTACAAAAACAGCATTCACTCTGCTTGTGCACGTTGCAGATAACCCTCGCATTCCTCAGGTGAGAAGGGTGGAGTCTACACTAACTCTAGTCCATCGAAATACAATAGCAGTTATTAAGAAAAAGTTATAGATAGAACTCCTGTGATGACTACTACGATAAAGTCAAAAATCTTTTTGTAAAGTTAAGATGACTAATTTTGTAAACTGCCCCCTTGTGTTTTATAAATTTGAACTTTTATATGCGTCTGGTTTCTTTGAAAAAGGGATCCCCTGTAGTGGTGTTGAGATAGCCTATGTATAAAAAAAATCCCAACAGTCCCAAAGGAAGGCATGGGATTTAGTGGGCATTTATTTTTGTGAGCCTCAAAATCATTTCCCTATGTATTACAAGTAAATGCGACTGAGGGGAAAACTCACTGATTGTGAAAGGGAAAGAAGCACAAGCCATGCCCGCTCTCTTTCAGAGACAGACATTTCTAGGGAGGCATGAATGAATGGGCTCTGTCTGCAGTAACAAAACACATGGGAGAACGGAGCCCCCAGAGTAGGCCAGGGGCAGGGAATATGGGAACTGAGAAAACTTGCAGCAGCTCGTTCTATCAGCCTTCCTCACTCGTGTGTTTTCTGAGTCAGCATTAGCTAAATTTTCCAGAAAGCCATCCACAAAGTACAGCCTGGGCATT
Source organism: Chinchilla lanigera (assembly GCF_000276665.1). Taxonomy (NCBI): domain Eukaryota; kingdom Metazoa; phylum Chordata; class Mammalia; order Rodentia; family Chinchillidae; genus Chinchilla; species Chinchilla lanigera. The sequence goes on along the minus strand of NW_004955414.1, from coordinate 26,175,598 downwards.
CAGGGGACGTCACTCATTTTCCCCAGTGACCTTGACAAGTCACAGCTTGAAAGCAGGGAAATCCGGATGTCTCCGTTATGAAGTAGAGCAGTGGGAGCTTCCACATATTTCCAGAACTCTCCATCTAGCCTGGTGATTAAGCATCCTCCTGCCTTACAGCCTGTGGCCGTTTGCAGTGCCCCCTCAGCTCCTGGAACTTTGCACAATGACCAAGTGCTTCAGCCTGGCGTTGCTTCTTGCCATCATTTGGACCACGAGGCTTCTGGTCCAAGGCTCTGTCCGAGTACAAGGTAGGTTTCTTACCAGATCTGCAAGCTGAGGCAAAGCAAGGTCTTAGAAGCTGTCCTGTGCCTGCTACGATCTTAACTATGGGTTTCTGGAAACAGGAGCGACCCTCAAGGTCAACGGAAGTTCTACTGGGTAGTACTGTTTAGCCAGAAATGTTTCTACCACCCTGTCAACTTCACCAAAATGATTTATATTTACTTTTACATCATTTTGACTATTATTTTTTGCTATAGAGTATTTTCTTTTTACATTTCAATGTTGTTTTTTTTTTATTGGCAGGTCTAGGAATTGAATCCAGAGCATTGTTTTTATTAATTAAATTTACTGGTACATTTTAGGTATACATAGTGATCACATTCATCATAGGGAATTTGTACCTGTGCGTGACATAACTTGATTTTTTTTTTTTTTTTGGTTATGGAGTATTTTAATAGGAATATTTTGCAATAAAACATCAAGAAGAAATGTTTTAAAAGTGTCTCATTCAAGAAGCAGACTATAATTGTGAAAAATTTAAAACAATGGGTTAAGCCTCAGAAAAAATGAGTAACTTCCAGTAAATATCAACTTAATTTTATGGTTTTAGAAATGTCTGCATAATTATTTTAATTTCAAGTTCCCTACACTATCAATGGGCTGCAAAGTTTTTAATATGCAGTAAATAAACTGAAAAAAATTTATGAAAATGCAGTACAGGTTTCAAAAATTTGCCATCAGCTCCCTACCAAAGGAATGGCTTAGAGGGATTGCTGAGCTTTTGAGATGCCTAAATGGAAAACTTATTCTGCACTGTAGGAAAAAATACGTAACCACAAATCACTTATTACAGCTTTGGGCAGATGAAAATCTGAGTACTTTTATTAAAGGGAAAATTGTTTGTTCCTCTGCTGGGAAGATGCCCTTAGAAATAAAATATGTCAGGAACAGACATTCAGTGTTGATTTATAGATTGTAATTTAATTTCACAAGAGCGGATTGAGTTATATGATTGAGTTTTTTTTTTCCAAATAGCAGAACTGTTACTTTTAAATAAACCTGGTCCTCTTTGAAATCCCCCTGGGAAGACTATTCCCTTTCTTCTACAATACTGCTATTACTCAAACTATTTTCAAAACTGTTCCTTGATAATGACTACATCACACTCTTTACACCATTCTCAATGGCAAAAATTTCCTAAAGAGGTTAAATTTTTGGAAAGAGCTTAAAGTTATCATAAGGGTGGTTATAGATCAGGTGGCAATAAAGGTAAGCAGATGGAAATGGGACTTTTTGAAAGTCTATTATGCAGAGAGACAGATATATAGATATTGATATAGAAATAGATATAGTTTCACCTAATACTCTCAAGAAAACATTTTATAGATGAAAAAGCAGACTTAGTGCAGTGGGCAAGTGATTTGCCCGAAGTCATGCAAGTGGTAAGTACTAAATTTGGGATTGAATTTATCTCTGATTTCTAAGCATGTACTGCTTCTACTATATTTGCTATTTTCTAAGAAATCTTGAGGAAGAGGTCAAATTCCAACTCCCTATTTTTACATCTAAATGAAATAGGAAAGCATAAAATTGATTAATATTTGTTGAATACCTTCTATGGATCCAGCCTCTGCTAAGTACAAGTTATCTCATTTAATTCCAAATAAAAATTCCTGGAAGGATATAATCATCCCTATTTTATGGATAGCAGTACTGATTTGCCCAAGGTCCTAGCCATTTAGCAACAGTGGGAATATCTAAAGCTAAATCTATTCACCCAGGTTAGGTCTATCATTACTCCAGATGATACAGTAAAGGTTAGTTATAACAGAGTAGTAAGACCAGTTTGTAGTATAAAGAACAAACCCTCTGTACAGTCAATTTCCAAAGAAGCAGCCATATGAGGTCTGAGCAATAGTAAGTTTCTGAGCTAAAGGAGCCAAATTCTGAAACAACTGGGTAATTGTATGTGTGTCTGTCTGCCTGTCTGTCTTCCCACATGGAAAACAGAACAATATCATAATTGACCCGGGTTTTTTTTTCTTTTTGAGACAGGGTCTCACTATGTAGTTCAGATTGGCCTTGAACTATGTAGCCCAGGCTGGCCTCAAACTCACAGTGATCCTCCTGCCTCAGTCTCCTGAGGGCTGGGATTACAGGCATGAGCCCCCATGCCCAGAAACCTGGGGTTTTAGAGTCAGACAAAAATGGGTTTATGCTCCCAATCTTTCACCAAGTTCCTCTATGTCTTTGATTTTAGAAAAGTTACTTAATTTTTCTGAGCCTCAATTTTTCTCTTAAGAAAGGCAAAGTTTGCACAGAGTAAGATCAACAGATGACAGGTGTTGGAATTACCTTTGGTATTGCTATCAGTATTAATATCAGTACTGGTATGGATACTAGCATTAGTCATACACAATTGTTCTAACACCCTAGTCATACTGGGTGTTGACTCTGTTCTCTCTTGATGAAAGGTCTGAACGTAACCAGAGCCATTCACAAATACTGAACATCATCTACGCATCCTTTCCTCCTGAACAGAGCAAGATTGTACAGACAGAGAACTTAGAGAGGCTCAGTGTTCCCAACATCAAAATACCAACCTCAGAAGTGATCAAGGCAGTTAGGCATCCGCTACACAGAGCTCTGTACAAACAAGCAATTACTTGGAAGACTGGAATGTCCTTTTAGGAATTTGCATAGGTAAAGTCCAACAGGAATAATGTCCTTGAATACAATGCAATGTGGCAGTTTCGTACAGCTCTATACATCCCAGAACCCTAAGGGATCAAAAGAGCTCCCAAGTCCATTCAATTTTGAGGAAAAATATAATTAATATCCTAACAGTTCAGCTACCTCTATCAACTACCAACTAACAGTTCAAACATCACCAAGCTACAACCAAACACTTTGCAAATAACATAATGGCAATCTGTTATCTATGACTACCTATGGGTACCTACTATGTGGTAGGCACCATTCTAAGCATTTTTATGTTAAGCATTCACCTAACTCTTACTATCCTAAGCAGTAAATAGTGTTACTCTCTATATTATAGATAAGAACAGAGGCTCAAAGTGGGAAAGTAACTAACCCAAGGTAACAGAGCTAATGCCACAGAGGCTAGATCCAAGCCCCGGTCTGACTGTAAAACTCCACTTCCTTTATTTAGTTTCTCTGCCATGCAAGATTTATTGCCCAGCTCCTCCAGGAACTTCTGAGAAAGCCTGCCCCCCAATGGTCAGCAAAGACCTGGAGCCAAGAGAGCTTACCTTCTGCTACAAGTGCAAGATTTTCAGCCCTTTTTGAAACAATGTCCCCAACCACATCAGGCAGTAATGACAACCTTTTGAAACAATGTCCCCAACCACATCAGGCAGTAATGACAACCTTTAGAGCTTTTAGTGATACAAACAGCTCCCAGCAGCATGCATGCCATAAGTTTACCACCACTGCTTTAGAGTATTGCTAATATTGCTAGCTTTCTATTGACCAGAGCCCTGAATTTTGGGCTTCTCAAAGTCTTAGATGCTTCATTTTACAGACTCCTAGAAGGTTGGTGGCAGCTGTATCACTTAGACCCCACTCCAAGAACCCGAAGTGAAAAGGAATAGGATGAGCTTTAATCTGGTGAGATTTATAGCTTGGAATAGAGCAAGCATCCATCTACCCATCCCTTGTGAGAAATTCCTGGCCTGCGTCCTGTTATTTCTAAATTCAGTCCCAACCACACAGACCTCACTGCTGCATCCAGGTAGTAATTCTCCACAAGGAAGGACAGCCTGAGGCCTGGGAACAAAGACGGCAGCAAACTGAGGACCTAATGATTTCTTTGCAGAGCTTGTCGCAACATCGTGCAGAATTATGGGGGTCGCCCTCGTGAACAAAAAAATAGAACCACAGCTGAATTTCTCAGAAGCCAGGGAAGCCTGTAAACTGCTCGGACTAACTTTGGCCAGCAAAGCCCAAGTTGAAGCAGCACTGCTGTCTGGCTTTGAAACTTGCAGGTAAGAAACAGCTGAGTTCACTAACGCTGTCAGAGCTCCTTTGTCTCTCTGTCTTTGTTCAAAAATAGACATGGTGCCTTTCAATCATTAGTCCATTCAACTAGTCTGTATTCTTTTACAGTTATGGATGGGTTGCAGAACAATATCCTGTCATCCCTCGGATTAACCAGAACCCCAGGTGTGGAAAGAATGGAAAAGGCATCCTGATTTGGAAAGCTAAAGCTCACCAAAAGTTCAGAGCCTATTGTCACAACTCATCTGGTGAGTCAGACTCTCTCCAATCTGGCATGTCTTCTCGGGGTAGCAGTAGCTCTGTGATCTGTCTGGGAAGAGTAACCCTGAGCAGTAGCAGAAGCAACCAAGGCAGTGGTCATCTAAGTCTCCCAAGACTGTCTCTCAGACTAGACTAGAAGAGGTAGTATGCCCCTCAGAGGAAAAAGTTAGGGGAAATATGACAGAAGAGTAACCTAAGGAGCACCAGAAGGCTCACTTACCACTTCTAATGCCCCCACTTCCTGTAAGAAAAACCAGAAGAAGGAAGAGAACCAAATGTACAGAGGAACATGATGGGTTAGTTATCTTACTGAATCTTGACAGCTTCTCTGTGGGTAAGTTTTATCACCCCAGTTTATAGATAAAGAAACTTAGCTCAGGGGACATGAACACACTTGTCTAAAGTCTCTGTATTAATTCATTTTTTACTAGTATAAAGAAATACCCGAGACTAGACACTTTATAAAGAAATCAGCCTTATTTAGCTCACAGTTCTGTAGCTTCAAGGGCATGGCAGCAGCAGAAGCTTGGCTCTCAGGAAGGCTTCATGGTGGGTGGCATCAGAATGGCAAGAACATTTGTGGTGGGAAGAAAGTATATGGTAAGGCAGGAAGCCAGAGAGCAACCCAGGATAATAACACTCTCTGGAGAAATAGCCAGAGTCTCCTGAAAACTGCATCAGTTCCTTCAGATGGCAGCACCCTCAATGACCTCCCAATAGGTTCCATGTCTTCAAGGTCCTGCCGCCTCTTGATACTGCCACACAGAAAGCTGAGCTTCCAGTGTGTGAATCTTTCGGGACACACTCAGGCAACATCCAAACCATAGCATCCTCATTACTAGGAAGATGTAACTTGTGTCTAACCATACTCTTCCTACTGTCCCAGATTCCTTCATAGGTGAGGAAACTCAGATGCTACACTTGGCATTTTTAAGAACAAAACTTGATTTCCATTTTATAAAGGAAGATATTGGAGCCTAGAAAGCAGAACTGATTTGCTCATGGTCACACAACTGTGCCATAAACTTTGCTAGGGAAACTTTTCTAGGGAAACTGTGCTAAGGAAACCTTAGCCTGAGTGCTTTACCTAAGTAGTTTCTTAGCCAGGTTTTCCTTCCTGAATACTTATTCAGTTTGTCATAAAAACGTCTGTCTGATTCATTATTCTTTTTTTAAATTTTATTTTTGGAGATAGAAGAACCAAAAACATATTAACAAACACACAGACATAAACAAAACAACATAAAAGCAATACAGAATTTCAGACAAGGTGAAAAGAAATTAACAATGGTTGTTGTATTACATACTGGTATCTTCCTATTGGTTACCCAGATAAACAAATAGGGAAAATTGCACTATTAATTTCTATTGCTTTCTTTAATGGAACAGTTGATATTTAATTATTTGATCATTCTTACATTACTCTTAACATATACTCATATGTCTAACCTTCTTAAGGTCATAAACAAGGTAGATTTCCAAATCATTCTCTTAGTTCATTGAAAAGAAAGATGTGTGCTAATATCTTCTGGAGAATTTTTATGCCCATATCTTGTACTCTGAGTAACTACTTTGAAGATGACAATACACAGTGTATTAACTATTCTTATTCTCCTATTAATTTGTTATGAAATTTTGTTTTATTCTTCCAATAAAATAAAATAATTCTCTAAGACCCAAGCGATCCATTAGCAAAAACTAAATCAGGAAGACAATAGAGGAGCCAAGTAGTTCTCTGATCCAGGGGCTTTTGCATAGGAAAAGCCCTTAGAGATATCTAACTCGTCCAATCCTCTCACTTGACAGATGAAACCTTTATAGTTAAGAATGGAGATTTAACTTGTACAAAACCTGTAGTCAATTAGTGACAGAGTCAGGATTGGACACATAATTTCTTCCCTGATTTTTCACCATCCTCCTTCTTGTCTTCTGCCTTTAAGCTTGTCATCTTTAGCTTGGGGATTGGTGATTCACATATCTGCTTACCTCACAACCAGCTCCTGCCAAGTGGCCTTGCCTTTTGATTGCTAGACTTCCTGCCAGCTGTCAGTGGGATGATACGATGCCAGCCCTCCGGACCAAACAAAAAGGAGGAAGACTTGGACTCATCTGTTTCCTCCTGGTTTTAACTTGTACTCTCAACTCTCGTATTTCCTGTATACTGAAATTTAGGCCAAGTGGCAAAGGCACATAGCCAATATTTTTAGCAAAAATATTTTACAGCGGATATTGTATGCTTTGGGTCACATCACAACAAAAGACACTTCATGTTGCTATGTTCCACTATTAAGTATGCTAACTTTAGTCACTTGACTAAGGTGGTGACTGCCAGATCTCTCTAATAAAATTACAGTGATATGGCTGCCCCTCTGCAGTTAGTATGTAATCTACAATGTGAGCACCATGCAAATATCCTGATGTCAAACTACCTCCACCTAACAGTTTAAGCAACTATCAGTGGTTCTTGCTGGGATCAATTATTATATAGGGGCTGCAAAATGGTATTTTTTCTAAATTCATCCTTTCTTCTACATTTATTATTTGATATTTTTATTTTAAAAAGTCTCTGTTTCTCTGTCTCTGTCTCTATCTCTCTCTCACACACACACATACTCCCTGCATTTTATACTAACATGGACACATGACATTTTATTTGTTCAATATGTTACAGTCAACCTTGTAACTATTATTCTTTTATTCTTTTGTATGCTCACATTGTCCCAAATCTGGCAGGTGAAAATGCCTTCTAGTTGACGTTGTGTCCTATATCCTCTTCAGTTTTGAGTGGTTCCTTGCTTCCTAGCATTCTAACATGTCCCAAGTCACTGTGATCTACATGCAAGTTATTCTCATTACTGCTGGAGCTTTCATTGCTTCTCTGCCCTTTTCACTGGACAGCCAGGAAGGTAAATACATATAATGCATGTGTGTATATAAATTGTGACTATACTGATATTTCCAACTCAGATTTAACAATTATTTTTTAAATTTACTTTGTTTTCTATTTGCGTCTATTTTCTCCCATACTGAAAATCTTAGTTCCCAGTCAACAATATGTTTTCTTGTCTGACAGCACTTCTAAAATTACAAAACCAACATCTTCAGGAGTAACATGCCTTCTGAGAGAAATGTGAGATTTCTTTGTAAACATTTTACTTAGAAGATATCCTTGCAAGGATGTATGGCCAGGGAATTGGATGCAAAAGTGACTTGAAAATGCTACTGTATGTGGCTGCATTATCACTTTTAAATAAGTGGGGGTTCATTTGCTCCTGTTTGCGACTTTTGTTCTATTTTAGGGTTTTTTGGCATACGTAACATATTTACAGGGTTCCATGGTCCAAAATATACTTTAAAAAAATATAATCAGAGAAGTTTTACTCCTGACACTTCTACCATTTCTATTTACCATTTTTATTTATTTCTGCTCTCATCATTTTGATATCTGCTTTAACCCTCTAGTTGTTTCATGCATAAAGAAAAATGTGTGTGTGTGTGTGTGTGTGTGTCTGTGTATTGACTCATTTCCCTTTTTTTCTTACACAAAACTACCATACCATATACACTACTTTTCACTATTTTTTCCACTTGAGTCCTAGAAATTTCTTCATATCAGTACATAGAGATAGTTCTCATTTTTAATGGTCCTCCATAGTACTCCATTGAGTGGTTATACCATCAGCCTCACACAGATGGGTTTTTGGGGTGTTTTCAGTCTAAGATCTAGGTTTTGAGATTCCAGATATTGCTGGATTCGCCTCTTTCTGTGCAATGGCAGAACTTCTTTTGCTCCTGGGTTGTACTGTCTCCCCAGCACTGCAGCCTCTACACACCTCCACTGGTAATTCATTATATTACTCCTCTGCTTCACAGACCTGGATGGCTCCCATTTGAGAAGGTGATGTAAATTGTGAGGTCTTTGCGGCATAAAAGTAGACAAACATGAGAACTTTGCTGTGTTATTTAGGAGGCTTGCACACCCTACTTGGAAATTCCCTCTCTTACGAATAAATTTCAGATTCTTTAACATGGGTAGTTATGAATGTTGGCCCCGACCTATCTTCCCAGCCTTATCTCCTGCTGTGTCTTTCATATTCCCAGTCACACACACTGTACACACTAGCTACTGTTCTCCTTGTCATTTTCTCAGCATAGCTATGCTTTTCAACTTCTGATGTCTTGGATCGTGCCCTTCCTGCAGACTGGAATATCCTGTTTCCTCTTTTATTCTATGTGAGCCTCTGCTGTTTCAGCCATATTGGTTTTCTTATTCATCACATGGGCCAAGTTCATTCAGCGTCTGACTCTTGTACTTCCTGTTCTCTCTACTTGGAGCATTTCTGCCCTAGATCTTCAATGACTGGCTACTTTTCATCATTCAGGTCTCAGCTTAAGCATCACCTCCCATAAGAGACCTTCTCCTCACCCTACCCAAAGTGTCTGTCCCTCATCTCTCACCCTCACTAGTTTAATCTGCATCATGGTTAACTTTCTTTTCACCATTTATCCACCTCTGAAATTTCTGACTTGTTTAATTGTTTTTCTATTATCTCTATCTTTGCAGTAGCATAAAAGCTCCTTAAGAGCAGCAGGGACTTTCTCTCATTTGTATCATATCCCTAGCACCTAAAAAGTGCTCGGCACAGAATTGATGCTACTATTCAAATATTTATTGAATGCACACATTATCCCTCCATACTCCTCCAAATCTTCAGCGAATTCCTCCAAACTTTATCAAAATGCTTCTCCTGTCCTGGAAGTGGGAACCTACCTTATTTGTCTATATTTTTAGTACCCAACATAATCTGTTGAGCTCACCCTGCCTTTTTGCCCTGATATTGAAAAATATTCTTTGTGTAAAGGAAGAGCCTCAAAAGGGCTCAAGAATGGCAAATGTGATGAAAAGTTCAGGACAGAGAACTCAAGAATGTTGTCCATTGGAACAGAGGTATTTTCAAAGGAAAGTAAATAGTATGAAATGCAAACTTAATGCATGTGTGGTGAAAATGTATGATTAGTATTCATGACCTTGATTGGTAATTCATTTAATTTTCAAAAACAAATCAATTTAGCAAAATAACTTTTATTTCATAGCTATCATTCTGGCTGATGCCATGCACTGACGCAAATAATCAGGGATTTAAAATCATGTAAATCTATATTATAACGTATCACATTGCTCTGCCACTAACTGTGTGTCTTTGAGTGAGTTGTTCAGTTTATCTAAGCTTCAGCATCCTTCCATATAAATGAGAGTTTGGTAAAATTGGTAAATGAGATAGTAATTTAAGCACCTAGTGTCATGGTTGACTCAGAATAAGATGCTAATAAATGTTGGTTTCCTTTCTATCCTATTCAACAGGAATCCTTGCCTTGCCCCTCTCTTTTCAATTTTTAAAAATAAGCACAGAGAGAAATTTTAGGTTTAGCAGATGTCCTAAAGTGGCATCACATGTGTATATCATTTCCCCCACCATCTACTCCTTTCTCTACAGTTTTCCTTTTTTTTCTTTCCTCTTTATTAAATATTTACCAAGCATGTACTATGTGTCAGGTTCAGTGGTCATACCAAGATGGTCAGGTGAGATAGGGTTCCTGCTTCCATGGAGTTGACAGGCCATGGGGGAACAGTGTGAAAAGAGAAGCACATGGAGGTACAAAAAGATATGCCCAGGGACCAATCTGGTCCACAAGTATGCCCTAGAAAGCTGTGGTCAATCGGATGCCTGAATGGCAGGTAGGAGTTAGCTAAGTAAAGAGCAGCTGCACCATGAAGAAGGTTTGGATGGGGAAGAAAGACAATCAGGAGACTGAAAAAATTTCAGTGTGGCAGGAGCAAGGATAGAAACTCTGTACCCACGAGCCTCACTATCAACGGAACCAGATTATAAAAGGCCTCATAAACTATGCCATAGAGATGGACATCACAAGATGCTAGAGAAGGGGTGATAAAACAGGAGGCTATTACAATACTTATTTCTTGTTTTGTTTTAAACTCTCCTGACAGATGTTTGGGTGAACTCATGCGTTCCAGAAATTATCACCACCGTTGATCCCCTATTAGACTATGAACCTGAAACCTACACTGTAGAGCTTCCTGTCAGTGACAGCACCTTCTCAGCATCAGCCCTGTACTCTACAACCGCTGCTCCCACTACCACTCCTGCTCGAGCTGCCACTTCTTCTTCACGGAAGAAAAAATTGATTTGCATCACAGAAGTTTATACGGAAACTAGCTCCATGCCGACAGAAACGGTATCATCCACTCAAAGTGGAGCAGCATTCAAGAATGAAGCTCCTGGGTTTGGAGGTAAATGCTTTCTATGTCTATGTTATGTGCATTTATGCAAAATGCTCTGTACATAGCATTCAGCGTGTCTCCAGATTGGATACTTAGTACCTGCCAGGTACAAATAAAAACTTAACACAAACTCAAATTTAATGAAATCATAGAACTTGAGAGTTGTAAAGAACCTTAATGATCAAGCCACAACATTGTGAATATAAAAGAACTTTGCATTTAAAAACCCAAGACCTTTAAAAATAAATTAGTGTTATCATATATACAAAGAAATATACCTTAAATGCCCATAACTTTATTCCAGGCCTCTGTCTCTCGGGTCGACTTTCCTAGATTGGGCCTCAAGGTCACAGGAAATGAACTCTACTTTTCATAGTGCACCAATGTAGACTAGAGAGCACTAGAGACAGGGTCAAAGATTCTATAAGCAAGAAGCAAAGAAGCTGCTGAGAGTCCAGCATCACAAATTGTCAGAAGAAAGGCTTTTCTCCTGAATGGTCTGTTGTTTGCGTGACTGTACAGCTGAGTCTTTAAATGCATAGACACACAGAATGTAAATGAAGGACCAACACACGTGTCTGTTTCTTCAGGTGTCCCCACGGCTCTGCTAGTGCTTGCTCTGCTCTTCTTCAGTGCTGCAGCTGGTCTGGCGGTCTGCTATGTCAAAAGGTGGGATTGTTGGCACATTGCCAGTCTTGTCATCTTTGGCACATCCCTGTCTCATGTTTTCCCAGTGTTGTTGTTGTTGTTGGCATTTTGTGAGCCAAAATGGAGATGGCACTCATCATCCCATGCTGTAACATCTCTCCCTCACTCCACTTCTCCTCCCAGCTTGTCAACATGAGAATGTCATCCAGGGTGTATATATCTGCCAGTGAGTAGCCCTTTGAAAGTCAAGGAATAAAAAGGAAAAGTTGACATGTACAGAAAAATTATGTGCTACATTTGATTTGTGGTTCTGGGTTTTTAATGGGAGAGTTGTAAGGGAGGTCAGCCTAAAGTTGGGCCTGTGAACCTACTATCTAATGTAAATGAGTTGATTCAGGTGGGAAGGTGTCAGTATATTGGAGTGAGCATGTTAGCATCACTCTGAAGTAAAGGTACCCAGGCAACTGTGCTAGTCTATGCCATTGCACACAAAGCATTACCTGCTGCAGTGTGTTACGTACAAGTGTCTCCCTTTAATTTTACATTTTTTTCTTGATAAACATGGGTGCAATTATTTTAAAGTGTGGTTTAATAATTTTATGTTTCTGTTTACAGGTATGTGAAGCCCTTCCCTTTTACAAACAAAAATCAGCAGAAGGAAATGATTGAAACCAAAGTAGTAAAGGAAGACAAGGCTGATGATGGCAACCCTAATGAGGAATCAAAGAAAACTGATAAAAACGCAGAAGAGCCCAAGAGTCCACCCAAAACTACAGTGCGATGCCTGGAAGCTGAAGTTTAGACAAGAAGTGAGGAGGAACACCTGAGGCTGGTTTCTTTCCTGATCCATATCTGGGCTCTAGGTGGGGAAACAAAAAGAGCCAAAGAACAAAAGAAGAAAATTCACCATCAGTTCCTAACAGGGATCAGCTCAGAGCTTTCTTTGGACAATGGAGTTCTCCAAAGGAAGCCCTCTTTTCCCTTCACTCCTTTCTGGATCCTGTTCTCCTACCTCCAAATCCTCCCATAGCCTTTCTAGCCTGGCTATGTCCTAATATTATCCCAGTGGGAGAAAGGAGCTTTCAGAGCCCAAGAACCTACAACAGCTCATCAGCACACATCTGTAAATGGGTCTTCAGGCTGGCTGAGATGGGGTGGAAGAGCAAGTAGCAGGGTCACTGAGACCAGGCTAGACCCATGGCCTACATTCTTTTTGAGCTCTAAAAAGGAAACACCGATATGACCTGGCATGTCATTCTAAGCCAGGCACAAATAAAAGAAGGAAGAAGAAGCCATGGAAATTCCCATGACTTGAGACCTAATCTCTGAAAAACCATTATAAACAGAGCACTAGGAGGAGGCTGGCATTACTAACACTACCATAGCCAGCAGGGACTATAAACAGACGGGCCAGGTATTATAGCAGGACTAAAAACAGACAGGTATTCTTCTCTGAGTCAGTTGGGTTGCAATCACTTTTTAGAACATAAACACACTTCCTTTTCTTTCTGTTGCTGCTGTTTTCTCTAAAATAGACTTCTATAAGAAACAACAAAAATACTTTTAGAAAATTCTAGTTTTACCTGAGCTACAGAAACTATTACTGAGGAAAATTTCTGTGTCAAAAAGTAATAAAATTTAACAAAATGCTTGCCAAATATCTACTACAGGTCAAGTATCCTTATTCTAAAATATTTGGATCAGAAGTATTTGCAGATTTTGGATCTTTTTAGATTTAGAAATAGTTGCATATACATAAAGAGATATCTTGGGAATGAGCTCTGAGTCTAAACATGAAATTCATTTATGTTTCATGTACACCTTGTAGGTTGAAGGAAATTTTATACAATATTTTTAATTGTTTTACAATTGAAATTAAGGTTCACGCTATAGAATTTTCCACTTGGGAGTGTCATATTGATGCTCAAATTTTGGAGCATTTTGGATTTTGAATTTTTGGATTAAGGATGCTGAACCTGTACATGTCAGGTGCTCTGCAAGATATTATACTCTGTAATTGAACATTAGTCATCAAAACTTGAACATAGCGGAGTGCTGTCTAAAGCTAAATTGTCGAGCTTTGATATTTCTAGCTTATCTACTTCCCAACTAATTTTTAAACAGACTAATCTACTCATTTTCTCTAATATGGCAACCATTGTAACTTTAATTTATTATTAACATACCAAAGAAGTACATTACCTCTATGCACCAAAGCACATTTCTAAAATGCTATTAACAAATGTATCACTAGCTCTAATTTTTTGCAGCAAGAAGAGTCCAAGAGGTGCAGAAATATTTGTGCCCCCCAAATAAATAAATGAAGCATTTAGATAATTTCTTTGTCCTCTTATTTACATCGATGCATTATACCTTTCATACAAAACTAAAGTCAGCACGAAATTGAACTCTGTAATCTATAAAAGTAAGAGGAAAAATGTTGGTTGTTAAAATGCAAACATGTAAGCCAAGTCATGTATACATCGCAATGAGAAGCTGTCCTTGTTTCAGATGGCCTTATTTTAAGTTGCTCATGTACACATACATTATTCCTTCACTTGAGACTCAGATCATAAAAGTTATAAAATGCTAATTGTCTTCCTCCCCACAATCCCTTTCACCTAGAGGCTATAACATTTTGTGTAGTCCTTGAAGGTTGGCCTACAATTAAATTCAGTATAATTGTCAATAATTGAAAATCAAGATGTCACATATATTTCTGTTTCTAAGTTCTCTTAGAAAAATGAAGGCTCTGAAGATAGAGAACCCGTAGTCCTGAGAGCAATCCCCACTTAAGGCCAAGTAGTGGCTATCCTGTTACATGGAATATGCTCTTTCCTATCACTACATGCCTCTTCAGTCTACGGCACTCTCATGCCAAAGGAAGGTGCCATCTGCATGGTTGCCTGCTACCTTTGTCTTTTTTCATACCAGCCCATGTCACTCATTTATATCACCTGCCCAGCTCTGTAGGATTATGAGTTTGAAATTCTGCTTTATCAGTCTTTAGTCTTTACCAAGAACTGAAGAAGAAAATAGGGAAAGGAATTAAAGGATTGAGCTCTTCTCTGCGTGTATCAGCTGAAAAATAATCAGAAATTCCACACATCTCCCATCCTATGGACATCAACTCTAGATTAGGATGTTATCATCTTCTGCTATTTTAGACAGGTATATGCTCTGTCCAGCAGGAGGAAGTGGGGGAGAAAATTTTACCACCCACCCATATATACAGTTGGTCCCCAACGTCCTCAGGTTCTACATCCACAGATCCAACCATATGAGGATCAAAAATATTCAGAGAAAAAATTATGTCTGCATGGAACATGTACAGACTTATTTCTTATCATTATTCCCTCAAAAATATAGTATGGTGACTATTTACATAACATTTACTATGCATTGGCATAAGTATTATAAAGATGTTTTAATGTATATGGGAGGATATTCATAAGTTGTGTACAAATACTACATCCCTTTATATAAAAGATTTGAGCATG